>NC_143393.1:34031286-34338419 GCF_980474605.1 Leiobunum rupestre | reverse complement strand
AAGTATTAAAAAAATGTTATAGAAATTAAAGCTACAGGTACATCTTCATAAAAAATGTTCACAGCCTCGAGATAAAATGGGGGACGGAATAAACCACTTTTATTTTCGTATGAAAACATTTTCATCCTTGCCATTGAATTATTTTTGACCTCTGCTTAAAAACCGGATTCCAGCCAGGATGTAAAGAGTTAGGGTGTGACCATTAAAAAACAATTTAATTCTTTTCGCCTACTCTAAAAAACAAAGTAATTTAAAGTCTTCAAAATTATTAAAATTTCGCTGTTTTTATCTTTAAGATATGATACACGCATCACGTGGCCCTTTAAAAAAGTCCACAAGATTCATTGTTGTTTCGACCGTTTCGAAGTATTTTACAGCTGAGGAACCATAATTTGGAAAGCGCTGAATCGGACGTTTTTCCGATCAAGGAATGATTCGTCAAATTCTCAAGTAATAATTCTACTCTACGATATACTTCTGGTGTTGTATAATTTATTCGTTAAAAGAAATACGTGCGACTGTAATCGTCAGATCACAACCATCCTGCCCAGCCTTCAATCGGGAAATTCTGGTTTTCAGTTCCGCCGATTTCGCAACGTTACCTAAGTTTCAAAACGTAAAAAAGCGAACTTAAATTTATTGTCGCCATCAAAAGCACTCCGAACCTCACGGGTGATCAGCCGCTTTAGAACTATAGTCCCCTCAAAGTACTCTATCAAATATTTCTGATTGCTTACAAATGAGCGGGACAAATTAGTGAGATGAACTATTTCGTATTAACTATCTTGTTTGGGTTGGCCTCCTTCAATCTGTCCACTGTATTGATTAAGGCCCAAGATGAAGCCTGCTGGTGGTCCGGGTGTCAGCCATCGACCTGGGCGGTCAGAGGATGTCCTAATGACACGACGCAAAGAGACGATGAGGAATGTCCAGATCCGAAAGATTCCACGAAGTACCAATGCTGTCCGAAATCGGAACCAGTGAAACCGACTACTACATCCTCGGATATCGAAACATGCTGGTGGTCCGGATGTCAACCGTCGACCTGGGGGGTCCGAGGATGTCCAAACGACACGACGCCAAATGACCAGGAGGAATGTTCGGAGCCCGAACATTCCACGAAGTACCAATGCTGTGCGAAATCCGAACCAGTCAACCCAACCAAACCGCCTACTATTCCGTCGGGAATCGAAATGGCCAGTTGTTGGTGGTCAGGATGCCAACCCGCGGATTGGGCGGTACGTGGCTGTCCCGAGCCGATGGTAGCCATCGACAGCGACAGTTGCGGCAACGGGACCCATCCGGGCGAGAAGTACAGATGTTGCAATCCCGCAGCAGACCAAGGCGACGGAGATATAGGAGAATCTTGCTGGTGGACTACTTGCAAATCGAAGCTCTCATTCACCGGAGGCTGTACCGGCATCGCGGTGTCAACGGACATCGAAGAGTGCGACGGTCGAGCCGGAGTTCAATATCAGTGCTGCCTGAAAATCCCTGGAGGTATAAACGACGCCTTTTTCATAGAAATTAATATTACTTTTGAAGCTGCCTAGGGGTCATTCCATGACAAAACGCCTGCCACAGAACACCCGACCCCTTTCGATTTTGCCCAAATTTTGTATACAGGGTTTTTTGGGCCTAGGAAAACGATTTTGACAGTTTCAAAACGATCGGTTCAGCCGTTTACGAGATACAGCATACGCGTTTTTTCAAAAGTACGCCTTGACCCCCTAAATGTTTTCTACTATATCTTAAGACATAATTATCGCAAAATCACATGTAATACCTCATTTTAAAGACAATGCGCACCCTAATATGAATATTTAATCAGAGTTGTCATTTGACGTAAATGTCATTAAAATCTGGGCCTTTAAATAATTTGACCTTTGACCTTGCCCAGACACCTCATTCGTAGGTCAACGATTTTAGCATTTTTAAAATTCCCACTATCGAATACATAATAATCACTCAAAATCTCAAAGTAATATTTGTAGTTTTCGAGATATTAATTTTTGAAATTTACCCCTCAAATTAATGAAAATGCTATTTTATACACGAAACTAGTTGACCTACTAAATAAATTAAAAATATTATTATTTTGGTAATTTTGAGTTTAGAATATCAAATACACTAATTCTTAAATTAAGTTGAGTTATTTACATATTATTTTTAGTTTTGCATGTTATCTGTAGACAGAAGACATCACTAAATTGCTTGTCCTTAGTATAGTCTGGCGTTCAATATTATTGTAGCGTATCTTACTGCACCCTAAAATGGAAATGTGCTAGATATCTCAAGAAAACCCAATATTGCTCTTAGTCATATCGATTACGTTTTTAATAACGTAAAAATGTTTTAATATCTTTTTAATATATAATAGTTATAATTGAGTAGTTAAATATATTAACAGCGATAATTGAGTAGCGAAATAGAATTTATTTAACTGTATATTCTCGAACAAAGCCCTGAAATGGATCGAAATTGTTCGTTTTGGAGAGACAGTAGTAAATGTCATTTGCAAACACTTTCGAAAACAGTTGGTATCAACAACCATCTGTCCGAGGATGACAAATTAGTTCTTAGCAGCCGAACAGCTATACCTATGTCCAAAATAAGAAACATATGTCGTCACCATGAAGAACTTTTTATGAAAAGGTATTCAACGAGTCAAAAGAAGTGTATGAATCCTTTTGGGACTCACGACGCTGAAAGAAAGAGTGGACTAAAAACTATTTCATTGGATTTGTTCAAAAAATTAAAGTTACGAGGAATTGAAGTTATCGCTGGAAATAAGTTGTGCATCCAGTGTTTTATGTCTGCTGGAAAAAAAGTAAAGGATGAACTCCAAATACAGTTGGACGTTTCAGAAGTTCACACTGCACAAGAATCACAAGAAAGCGATTCTTTTTCATTTAGTCAACCTTGTTCATCGGGAGATGCGACGCAAGACGACAAAGCTATAGCTTTAGTGGCAGTTAACGAAACTCTAATAAACTTGGGAGAATCTCCTGTTAAAAGAAGTAAGAAATATATTCAATTTGAAAGAATTTATATATGTATACATATATAAATACATATATTTTTTAACTTTTGTACAGAAGGTTTGTCATCTCGCCAAAAAACAATTCTAAGCAGGACTAAGTTAAACGCTGTGAACAATTCATTGAAACGCAAATTAGAAGAGTCAATGGAAATTTCTCTTGATGAAACAGACGATAATATGGTTACGGACGATGTTTTTAGAAAGCTCGAAGAACATCGATTATATGAGAATATTTTGAACGAACTGAGAGAGAAATTCAATAACTCCAAGACATCATACGGCGAAAAGCTTCAGATCCTGACCTTGTCACCATTTGGAATACAACGCACAATGGAGGAATTTGGAGCACCAGAATACATGGTCAAACGAAGCAGGAATCTTAAATCTAGTCAAGGAATTCTTTCGCTACCAGAGAAACAATCGAAGGGATTAATATTGACCGAAGACGTTAAATCAAAGGTCGTTGAATTTTACGAAAATGACGATAACAGTCGTATGACACCTGGACAAAAGGAGTTTGTGTCAGTTAGAAACCACGAGACAGGTCAAAAAGAACATCATCAAAAGAGGCTTGTACTGCTGAACCTGAGAGAGCTCTATAACAAATTCAAGGAAGAGCATGATTTGACGTTAGGATTTTCGTCATTTTGTTATCTACGACCACCTTGGTGTGTATTAGCAGGTTCGTCAGGTACACATTCAGTGTGTGTCTGCACCTATCACCAAAATGTCAAGCTAATGATATCAGCTCTACCGTCTCCTTGTCCTTTAAAATGTGATATCGATTTCATGGCGCTCACCGTGTGTGACACTCAAAACAGGAATTGTATGATGAGGGTGTGCAAGGACTGTCCTGGGAAAAATGGTCTACTTGAAAATGAATATTTAACGAACCTTTTAGAAGATTTTGAAAATATAAAGTTCATGCAATGGGTGACAACTGACAGCACAAAGCTCATGACCTTGAGCGAGAGTGTTGAAAACGTTTTCGACTCTTTGGCCATTAAACTACTTGAACTAACGCGTCATCATTACACATCTAAGTCGCAATCTAATTATCTTAAAAACCTCAAAAAAACTCTAAAACCTGGTGACGTAATTGTTCTCGGTGATTTTGCGGATAACTATTCCTTCGTAATTCAAGACGAAGCACAAGGGTTCCATTGGGACAATTCTCAAGCGACAGTGCATCCCTTCGTAATCTACTTCAGGGTAGTCGAAAACGGAGAACTTAACCACTTAAATTTTTGTATTATCAGTGATACCAGAACACATACAACCAATACTGTTCACAGTTTTTAACTTATCTAATTCCAAATATAAAAACACATGTTCCTAATGTTAGAAAGCTAATTTATTTTACGGATGGATGTGCTGGACAGTATAAAAACAAATACAACTTTTCTAATCTCTGTTGCCACAAACAAGATTTTGGTTTGGACGCTGAATGGCATTTTTTTGCCACATCTCATGGCAAGGGACCTTGTGACGGAATTGGCGGAACAGTGAAGCGTAAAACAGCAAGAGTCAGTCTTCAGCGACCAGTGACTGGACAGATTTTGACTCCAACAGATATGTTTAATTTCTGCCTATCAAACTTCGAAAATATCAAGTTCATCTATGTTAAAAACGAAGAAATTGAGCGACAAAAGGAACTTTTAAAAGAAAGGTTTTCTAAAGCCATAACAGTAAAAGGAACTCGAGGGTTTCATAAATTCGTTCCGAAATCGTTAAATGAAATCATGGTTTCTCCGTTATCTAATGACGATTCGCTAACCACAGTTAAGGTTTCGACTTTAGAATTGTCAGATACTCGAAATCAAGAGGCTGAAAACTTTAAAGTGGGAAATTTGGTAGCCAGCGTCTACAAAGGCCAACTTTACGTTGGATTAATTGAGGAAGTATCAGAAGAGTTTGGAGACTTCTTTGTAAACTTTTTGCGTCCCCCTGGTATTTCGGACAAATACACATGGCCCAGAAGGATCGATAGCAGTTGGGTGTCAAGTGAAAATGTTCTATGTGCAATTGAAATTCTTGTAGGTTTACCAAATTCGAAAGGCTATCAAATCAAAGAACACGATAAAAATAAAATTACCAAAGCCTTTTCCATGTATAAAGAAGTTTAAGCTGTTTTGTGTAAATAAAAAATTAATTGGTGTGTAATTAATATCTCGAAAACTACAAATATTACTTTGAGATTTTGAGTGATTATTATGTATTCGATAGTGGGAATTTTAAAAATGCTAAAATCGTTGACCTACGACTGAGGTGTCTGGGCAAGGTCAAAGGTCAAATTATTTAAAGGCCCAGATTTTAATGACATTTACGTCAAATGACAACTCTGATTAAATATTCATATTAGGGTGCGCATTGTCTTTAAAATGAGGTATTACATGTGATTTTGCGATAATTATGTCATAAGATATACTAGAAAACATTTAGGGGGTCAAGGCGAACTTTTGAAAAAACGCGTATGCTGTATCTCGTAAACGGCTGAACCGATCGTTATGAAACTGTCAAAATCGTTTTCCTAGGCCCAAAAAACCTTGTATACAAAATTTTGGCGAAATCGAAAGGGGTCGGGTGTTAAAATTAAAAAAAACTAGGTCGTTTTGTCATGGAATGACCCCTAGGTCACTTTCAAATTATTTGACAAAAATATCGTTTTAACCATGTCCCATACGTAAGATTAGGTAAAACTTGGTTTGATTATTTATAATTATTTGTCACGATATAGGACTTAAATGGTAACATAAGGCCATCCGAACAGCTCATCTCAGTTTTCACATAATGAACGAAATCCGAGATAAAAGATGATAATTATAATTAATAAGGGATAACATAAGTCTATAATATTGTTCCATAAGTTGGTCACTTTGGAGAATATTTTACTGAGAGCTAGTAACAAAGTGAAGTCATCACAAGAAGAAAATCTCCCCCTAGCGAGGCGTTGTCAAAGGCTACTTGTGAAGCGTTAGCAAGCGGATGCAAAACAAAGCCCGTAATGCAGTCTGTCTTGGGAAGAGCTCTCAGTAAAACTTTTGCATGTGAAGAATAGGATGTGTCATACTTATGTAACAATATTATACACTTATGGTGATAATGATTAATTTTTATAGGCCATGGATTGATCTCTATCTTTGAAAAAGATGGTAAAAAAGATGATGTACGAGGATGTTATAAGTTCTAGTTAATGGTAATAAAATACCTATAACTAAAATCATAAGTGACATAATTATCAAAAGTGTGCCAGTTCCTATAGTTTCCAATGCAAAAATTTACTGAATGTTGCTATCGAGATAGACCACTTAGAAGGCTAGGCTAGGATGGACGGTGCACTCACTTTCTGATTGGTTCTTTCGTGTTTTGCAAAGAAATCAATCAGCCTGCTAGCCTTCTTCAGCACTTCCTTAGTTCTCGAAGCTCTCACCAGGCGACGCTGTTTCTCCCTTTGAACTTCATTCCCTCCCCAATTATAACCCTCCCTCCTCCCCTTCCAACTTTTACTTCGCGTGCAACATTCGTTTCAAAAACGATTACACTGCCACATTTTTGAAAATTATGTCACTTTCCCTAAAATGAAATACTTCGACCGAATGGAAGATACTGCGAGAACACACCGCACGAAAAACCGACCCAAAATCCATGAAGTAAAACCATCCACAAATCTTTAGTTTTGGTTAGTGTCGAAACGTGCTAGATAATATCTAAAAATCCCACATTTATCTGAAACCATTACGTATAACTTAGGAATCAGTAGTGAAAAAGCATCAACTCAATACAGTTTGACAGGTAGTCGTAAGACTTTCGTTTCAATAGGTATATAGCCTATATAGGCCGCTTTTACCTTTTGGCGGTAAATCAAACAAAACCAGATACAAAACGATATTTTTCAAGATGATGGTCATTCTTAAGGGCTTTCCCCCCATAATAAGCACCCCCAAGAATATATTCATGTTAGAAAATAAATTTTAATGGTGTGATTTAAAAACTGTTTAAAACAATGAATTTGGTTTAAAAACAATATTTTTTTAGAAATTTAATTCCTCTCTACTAAAGACGTATACATCGCTATCTAATACACGGGAAAAACAAAAGGTTTCTTAAAGGTGCAATTATTCCCCATTTGGCCTCGTAATGGGCTCTAGATAGCACCTAACTGTTACCTGACAACGGGCCATATCCGTCTAGCCTGCTTATGAGCCTAGACAACATCTAGCCTTTAATGGGCCTAGAAATCATCTAACATCATTTAACTACGTTACTACGCGTATACCCCTAAATAGGGACGACTTTCATTTGGAACATCGTCACGGAGGCTCAAACATCATATTCTATATTTTGGGCCCTGAGTCAGGGGCGTAGGAACGTTCTGGAAGTTGGAGGGGGCAAAGAGAAACCAAAAGGGGTCTGGAGAATGGTTTTGAATTTTTAATGGAGTGTAGCTTCTCCGAATGCACGTGTACATATTACTACTATTTAAATTGGTGGGGAAAAGACTGAAATTTAAACACAGTTTAGGTTTTATAAGTTTTTTATGCTTTTAAAATGAGAATTTGAGCCTTTTGAAGATTTCAACTAACCAAAAAGTTGGAGGGGGCAATAACATTAGTTGCCCCTCCCAGAAAAATTCTAAAAAGGGGCATTGCCCCTTCCCCCCCCCCTGGTTCCTACGCCCCTGCCCTGAGTCGTAAAGGGGAAGCTACGCATCGGGGTCTTTATTTGGTAAGAGTATCAAGGTTCAAATATTAGCTTTTATGCAAAGCACCATAAAAATGAATTGAGGTTAACGGTAATAGTAAGTTTAGAGGTCTCTTTTTAAGAGTTAGCTTTTTTAATTTCCTTAGCAATCGACAAAGATCTGAATGAAAGAGGTATCGACTACTACAAGAACTACGTCCGTTATTTACTCTTGAAAGCCAACGACTTCGATATCCTCCCGGAGCATTTGAAATGCACGGACGTGGACCCGGCCAAAGATTTCGTCATTTCCATCGACGGCGACCAAGATGGAATCCGCATGTGCGACCTCTGTCCCAATTTGCCCGTGGACAAACTGACCAACGTCGTCATCAACAACAACCCGCTGGCCATGTACCCCGATTCCGACTTCGCCGACTGTTTCGGGGGCTGCTACGACCGGGAGGACTGCGTGGCTTCCAGTTTCGACCACGAGACCAAGAGGTGCTTCCTCTACAACACCACTCTGGGGAAATTCGAGCTCGAGGACGGATGGACGACCATCCTGATCAACCAACCGACGGGGGTACTCGACAACTGGCTCTACAGCAGGCACACCCGAATCACGGGCAAGTCTCTGAAAAGCGTACCATCCGATTCCTTCCTACTTTGTTTGCAAAACTGCCAAGATACCCCGGAATGCACCCACGTCTCGTACAATCTGAATTCGAGGCAATGTTTAATGTTCGACAGTCGCAAAGATGCCGTCGATTTCGATTTAGAATACGGAACCGTCGCCGGCTACGACGTAGAAGTAGCGCGTGACTCGACGGACGTAGAATGGAGGTTTACCGAAGACCCTCTAGACGCGATCGACATCAACTCGGATGGGAAGGTGAAACCCAAACCCGATGACAAATCCAACTGTCCCAAATCGAAAGAAAATGGTGTTGACATTATGTACAACTCCAAATGCACCACGTCGGGAGGGTTAGGTTGCGATTCGGCAACCGGTTGTTTAACTTGCTACTACCCGGAGATCGCCATGAAATATCGCTCGGACCTCTCCATATGCCCCGACAGTACCGTCCTAAGTAGAGGAAACGTCAAATCCAAACTTAAATCGTGCTTCAAAGAATGTATTAACTCCCGAACGTGTGTTGGTCTCGACTTCAACGCCCAGCAAACCGACTGCGACTATCTCTCTTTGAACAAGTACCTCGTTGATGCATCCGACGCGGTCAAAAGGTATTACTTGCAGTACCCCCGACGCGACGACCTTGATAAGAACCACCTCCTCAAGTTTTCTATGGTTCCTAACCACGAGCTTGTCGCCACGCAGAACACCAACAACAACTGGTTTAAAACGTCTCCCAACACCGCCAATTGGAACGCCTGTTTAAAACAATGTCTCGATAGCCCAATGTGTTCCAAAGTTAGTTATTCGGCTTCCAAGAAAACTTGCGTCGTCGCTTCGGGTTCCGCGTCGGTAAAGGACAATAGGCCAGACAAGAACCAAGATTTCCACGTCTTCCTGTTGCGACCGAAATTGACCTCGCCGCTTTTCCCTTACAAGAGAACGCCGGGGTTCTACATTGACTCGAAAAATTTCAAATCGGAAGAGACCCTGCAATGCGCCTCAAGCGACTGCTCCCGCCAAATTACGAACTGCGTTGACAGTTGTACCAAAAGATTCGGCCAATGGTGCGACGAAATCTCGATGGAGTACATGGAGAACCGCGTCGTCTGCCGATTTTACAGTTTCGAAGTCAACGTCACGATCGCGCCCAAAGGGAACGGAGAAATATACACGGTTAAATTTAGCAACAAGACGCTGAACCTGGACGCCCTGAATAACCTGGACACTTTCCAACCGCAAGACCTCTTCACGTGCTTTGAGAACAGCGACCTGCAGAGTCAAAGTACCTTAGTCCCCAACGATGACGTTCTCGATTTCGAACCCAACGCATCCAGAGAACGAAGAAGTCTCAGAATCAGGAGAAACATTTTCAAGAAGATCGCGAACGCCTTCAAGAAAATAGGGAAAGCGATTGTGGATACCGTGAAAGACATTGGAAAAAAGGTCGTGGACACGGTGAAAAATGTCGGCAAAACCATCGGCAAAGTCGTCACTGGAGATTTCAAGGGCGCGAAAAAGGCTTTCCTGGATATACCGATTGTCAAAACCGCCAAAGAAACGGTTGGAAACGTGATCAAGTTGGGGAAGTCCGTCGTCAAAGGAGACTGGAAGGGGGCTGGCAACGCCGCTTTGGGGCTGGCCTCCACCGCCGTGGATTTCATCCCGGGCCCCGGACAAGCTTTGAAAGTTGGCGCCAAAATCATCAAGAACGTCATCGGAAAAGGCTCTAAGAACATCCAGAAAGACGTGGGTAAAAAGAGCAAGGACCGAGTCGGCGACAACGTGAATAAAAACCGAGACACAAACGGCAAGAAAAACGACAACAGGAACAACGACAACCGAGACAAGAATCAGCCGGACCGATGTCGCCGAGCACCGCAAAATAACAAGAGAAAGAATCCCGGGTCGAACTCAAGTTGCAACAATAGAAACAAAAAGAAAGACAGAACCTGCGATATGGAAAACATTAAAAATCTCTTGGACTCTTTGGATTGCGAGCACGTTAAGCCCGGTAAATCGTGCGGTTTCGAATGCGATGTAGGCTTCGAGGAAGAGCCCATCACGTTGAAGTGCTCAGCCGCCGCCAGTGGAAAACCGCCCAAATTCGTCCCGAATCCACAATGCACAAAAGAAACCTGCGACCGGAGTCCCTACCCTCTGTTTCCGATCAAGGTTCCCAACTCGAGAACCGTCGCCGGGAGACGAACCCGAATTACAGCCTACGCAATCAAAGTGAACAAAAAACGTCGCTTGCCGATATGGTCCTTGGCTTTCCAGGACAGTCTCAACGGCCAGAGGAAAAAGGAACGGAAAGGGCCTTTTTACGAGTATCAGTGCCTCGGGAAAGACCAACCGAAACATTCCGATTTCCCCACGCAGCCCGGGAAAGGCTTTAAGCCCATTCACAAAGGACATTTGACGCCGGCTAACGTCATGTTGTTCAGCGGGAAGGCGAGCAAATCTGTGAATTTATATATCAACATGGCTCCTCAAGACGGCTACACCAATTCCGTTTTGTGGAAACTATTGGAAGGCCAGGTTAAATGTTTCACCAACCGCATCGACGGACTCGTCCTAACCGGAATCTGCCCCGGAAATAGAGGGAACACGCTCGGAGGCTTAGAGATACCAGACTGCTTTTGGAAAATGGTATGTTACAGGAAGCCCGACGCTCCCAATAGAGGTAAAACCATGGTGGTTGGATTCTTGGCCAGCAACGATCAAGTTTTGAAGGGTCAGACGAATCTAATCAAACAAAGGAAATTTCAAATAGCAAAACCAGTCTCCCAGAGAGATATTGAAGGTAAAATGAGAGGCAGTCCAGGATTCCTGGATCCGTGGGTCGAAGGCTCCAAATACGTCTTGGTCGGAAGAGGTGCCAAGCTAATCAATCCGGCTGAATGCTCCGTCTCGAAAGATTTAAATAAAGCGGAAGCAGGTGAATGGGAAGCCAACCTGAGCGGAAAAAGAAAGAAAAAAAATAAGAACCGGGGTAAACGATCCATCCCCCAAAATACTCGAGGTTGCACAGAGGAGGAAGGGAACAGCTTAGCGGCTTTACTGGGATTAAGTTCCGTGTTCTTGGACGATTTGGGAGACGACTTTCCGTCGGACGACGAACAGGAAGACGAGGACGACGGGCCCGAAGGAGACGGCGGAAATATGGTGCCAGCCGCCAAATGCAACAAGCGAATGATCGGCTACTATCCCTCCTGGGGAAAGGGGAAATTCAGCCAGAAACAAGGACAGCGACTCACCCACGTCGTTTACGCCTTCTTTGAAATGAAAGCCGACGGCACCATCGCCGTCGGGAACCCGGACCCCAACAACAGTCTCAATTCCGACGAAGTGACGGCGACGTCGCAGGCCCGGTTGCGTCAACTGATGAAAGTGGCCAAGCCATTTTCGCACTTGAAGGTGCAGTTCGCGGTTGGTGGCTGGGAGAACTCCCAGTATTTCAGTAGCGTCGCAGCCTCCCCGCAGAAACGGCTGACTTTCATCGCCTCCATCATCCAGAACATTGACGAGTGGGACTTTGACGGCGTGGACCTCGACTGGGAGTATCCCGTCACGGGCGGCGCCCATGAAGGCATCCCTGACGATAAACAGAATTACGTCCAACTGATGAAAGAGCTGAGGGAGGCCTTAGATCAGCACGCCAAGGACAAAGGCAGGAAGAATCTCTTTCTGCTGTCCTTCGCCGGCGCGGCTGGACAATGGACGCTAGACCCCGGGTTCGACTTGCCCGGTTTGCTCAAATACGCCGACTGGGTCAACGTCATGACGTACGACTTTTTCGGCGCGTGGGCCAGCGACTGGGGCGCCTTCACGGGTCCACCCGCTCCTCTGTACTTCGGCATGCCAAAGCGATATTCGGGGAAGACCAACGTCGATTGGACTATGAAGTACTACGCCTGCCGAAGCAAAAGCCCTCACCAAATCAACATGGGTGTCCCCTTCTACGGACGCTACTGGAAGAACGTCGGCGCCCCGGTCGACCCCAAGGATGGGATGTGGCGAAACGCGGTTCGCGTCGGCGGAGTGTTCGAAGGCGGGTACGCGGGCTGGAAGGAGATTCTGGAAAAGTACATCCCGAACGGAGCCTTCCAAAAGATCTACAACGAAAAAGTGGAAGCGCCCTACGCTTGGAACGAAGCGGAGAAGACTTATTTGGGGTACGAAAATCAAAGGTCGTTGAAGGTCAAAGCCGATTACGCGTCTAAGAAGAACTTGGGAGGGTTAATGATATGGGCGATTGATCAAGACGACAGCGACTTGTCCATGTTAGAAACCGTGTACGGGGCCAACCTATGTTCCAACACCGACAAGAGCGCCATCAACTTCAAATGCTCCCCCATCACGGACAAGAGATGGTGGACCTCGGAGGACGGAGACGACAAGGCTGGGCTGTGCGGCCGCTCGGCGCCGCTCTACAAGGGCTTCTATCCGGTGTGCGACCCCGATGACCCCGGCTACAGCTGCTGCGGGTCATTCGGCTACTGCGGCACCGGCGACGACTACTGCGACTGCCCAACGTGCGTCAATTTCGCCGAGAACCCGGAGAAGATCTTGGAGAACCCGACCAAACCGTCCGTTCCCGTTCAGTGGTATTTCCTGAACGCCCCGGACGGTAAAAGAGGGCGCTGCGGCCCCGACACGCCCAAACTGAACGGGAAAAGGCCCATTTGCAACCCGGACGACAAGAACGCCCACTGTTGCTCCAGCGGATATTACTGCGGCACCGGCAGCTCTTTCTGCAATTGCAAAAGCTGCGTCGATTTCGCCAAAGATCCTCACCACGAGTTTTAGACATGGCCATCTAGAGTTCCCGCGTTATCACTCTCATCCCACCGACCGCGGAAATAATTTTGGAAAGCTCTAGTGATTTTAAATTAAGACTGTTCATCGTTTGAAGAGATATTTTAACGGACATGACGGTGGATGGGATCAATATATTCACTCAATGAAATTGGGTGTTTTAGCGAAAGGTTTCGAGGGTAATATAAGAAAATCCGGAGATATTTCAATCTATAGCATCGACTCAAAGTTTTTCACTTTTATTTCGAATCTTTTATTAATAATATTTAAGTGTCATCTGATTTCTCAGTGTATTATGGAGCAATCTTCCAGTAAAATCAGGTCTTTTTTTATTATGTATTTTTTAATATATTGATTAAAATCTATCAAAATATGGATTATATTCTTTGATTATTTTAACGACATGATAGACTGTTAAAAATTATAAAAGCAAAGTACTTTGTAATTAGTCTTTTCAGTTTACATAGAGCCACGTAGTGGCAAATGCGAGAAGCTCATGAACTGCTGGATTTTCGTCTGCTTTTCAATAAAGTTAAAGAAAACTGAAAAAATAAGCTAAATTAAGTAATGCGTTTATTCTAATATAGTTTTTTTTTACCTCTCCCCTGGGGTTATACAATCACCGTGTCTCTGTGTCTGTCTGTCTGTCCTGCGAACGCGTTCGCATTTTTCGTGCAAAGCTTAATCATTGCGTACGCAGTTTCTCGAAATTTCTGCGTTCGCAGTTGCTAGGACTCTTTGCGTTCGCAGTTGCTAGGAATTAAGGAACGAAGTCGAAGGGTTGGCAAAACCACCGTGCGTTAGCGGATTAATTTGCGGTTGTGTTTGTTTTGGATATTTTTTTTCGTTAACGCTCACCGTCGCAATAGTTTTAACTCAGTTTAAATGGATATTTCGTTATTGTAATGTTTATGTGTAGGGTGTGAATGTTGAGTTTGTGTTATGACGGTTGTGGGTGTTGGGTGTGTTCAGTTTGTGTTTGTTGTGCTTGGGTTTGTTGTGTTTGTACGGGCGGTTTCTTTTCTTCTTTTTGCCTTTTGGGACGGACCGAGTGCTGAGTGTTATGGCAACCTCTCAACTTCCAATGGCAGGGTTTCCACCAATTGTTCACGGTAAACTGGATAAAGTTCCAAATGCGGCCCTTTGAGTCATTCTTGGGACCCCACCGGTTTCTCCTATCAGTTTAATGGAGGCCGAAGCGGCCATTCTGCCCTTAAGCAGCCGGCCTATATGGATCTAATCACCCTTGCTCCATGTGGGGTGGCGGACACTCCGGATTTCTACCACACTTTCCCGCGGCGGGACCTTGCTCCTAGGCTGGATAAACTACTAAACGAGATAAGCAATTGCTTCGGGCAACAAGAGAATTGGGGGCAGCAAAAAGTTTCTATTAAACCTAACACAATTCCCAAACCTACATAGTCAAAATTTAAGATAATAGAGGAAATTTCTACTCTCAAACATTGGCAACTGTCTTCGAGGTTGAAGTTCGATTAGTGGAGATTTAATTATCAACTTTTGTGAGTAACTGACAATTATTCAATACACAAACTATAATATAATTTTACTGTTAATTATTGTTTTCATTATTTCGTAGGGGCCCAGGGGGAATCAAAATGTTAATAGTGCTTAGGGCAGCAAAAGGGGTTAATCCGCCCTGGCTTGCTCTCTTGGAGATTTTGGAGCGTCACTTCCCAAAGAACAGGCTGGCTTTTCTACTTAGGCCTTGGCGCCTGACTCAGGCCCCCAATCTTGATTGGCTCTTCCACGTTACTAATCGCCACCTCGTCACTGCGGCGACCCCACCATGGACCCCTCCGTCGGCGACCATCATCTCGCGCTGGCTCACCAGCCCTGAGGATGACAATAACTCTGATCAGTTATGGCAAATATTTTTCGCGACTCTCGAACCTCACGCGAAGGACGCGACGGTATTCTACACGGACGGTTCACCTTCCCCCGATTCAAGGGTCGCGGGTGCTGCCTTCTCGATTCCCTTCCTCAACGTTTGTGCGGTCACTTTAGTGGACTCCGGTCATCCTATTAATCGGGTCGAGCTATAATAATTATCAGCTAGGCTAATACCCAAAGCACCACCTTGGGCCCAACTCATCAAGCGACTTATAATGCCTTTAAACCGGTGGCAAGGTCACAATGCGTATTAGGGTGGTGGCTAGCCCTTCTTGCCACGCGAGCCAACAGCTACCTACACTCACTATTACCGTTAACCTCGACAAGTTTTTATGGAAAGAGGAAACCGAAAACCTCGGGGGAAAACCCCTTTTAACCAGTGGGGAGATAACTTCATTAATTTGCAAATTAATTACATCAACAGAACTTGACACTATATTGTAGTTCATTTTAACTGTTAAGCCTTGGTTTTTCAAACCGGTTTATTAGACGTAGAGCTAATTGGGCGACGGCATAATCGGCATTTGAGATTCGATGACGTCAAATATTACGTAGGGTACGGATGACGCAATATCTGTGAAACAAACCGTTAGTGAAGAAATTGAGCTAGTGGCATACTTAAGAGTAATTATGTTACATATGCTATAACCAATATCATTTACCGCGGAGTCTTGTTTCGTTATATTCTAACCAACGACGTCACCAGACTAGGGGAAACGCGGCATCTCGCGGGGTTGCCGAAAAATAAAAAAATAATCAGCTAGGCTAATATCCAAGGCACCACCTTAGGCCCAAGTCATCGAGCGACTTATAAAGCCATTAATTCAGGTGGCCGGGTTACAATGCGTAGGAGGGTGGTGGCGAGCCCTTCATACCACGCGAGCCAACAGCTCCCTACACTAACTATTACCGTTAACCTACACAAGTTTTTATGGCAGGGGAAACTGAAGGGCTCGGGGTAAAACCCATTAACCCGTGGGGAGAGAACTTGCAAACTCAACGCGGAAGGAGTAGTTCCGAGTTTTCACCCAGTGCCACAAGTTGGGATCGAACCCGGGTCCTCTTGCCGCGAGGCGAAAGTGCTAGCCACTCCGTTACCCCACCGATTTACCATCCAGATGGCTTTCTCCTACGCGTCCACACATCTGAGTTCGCCTCTAGCTCATGTCTGTATGTTCCAACTCCAATTGGTTAGACGCTTTAACGCCCGCTGCCGTCGAAAGGGGAGAAATCGGAAGTTGTCTTCCCCCTTTCCGTAAAACGTGTATAAAAGCGGCTTACCTGTAATTTACGGTAATGTAGATTCTTGTGAACGTAATGATTTTCATAGTTGTTTAAATATCTTATACAATCTTTTTTACAACTCTACAATGTCGAAGAACATAAACAAGCCAGACGACGTTGCATACGACGTTATACCACGTGATTATATTTAGTTTCATTTTTTTTACTAGATGGCGCGGATATGTGCGATTCCACTCTAATGGCGGCCTTCTAGTTGGTACATTCCCCCCAATCCGATCGTGGTTCTAGCATGGGCAAACTACTAGTCTCATTTATATTTCTATGCTTTATACCAGCGAGTTTTCAGTTAAACACCGAAATATATTTCGAGTGGAGCTTTTGCTAGGACCAAAATGTAGTAGTAGTAGAAGCTCTGAATTCATTCTTGGTAGAAGTAGAAATAGTAGCAAAAGTAAATAGGGGGAGAAAGTCTATCACTGCCTTCAGATTTTACCTTCCACCATGCTTGACACCCTTTTTAAAGAGCTAGTGATCACGTGATATTTCTAACCGATAAGGATAGCACAGTACGCGCGAAGGAGTTCATTTGTGCGCTGCCTACGTTAATCATTAACGTAGGCAGCGATTTGTGGTATTCCGGTCCTCGCTCAAGATGAACATTTTGAATTTTATTCCCTGGCAACCATGTCACCGCCTCGCGATTTCAAATAGTCTCTCTCTCAAATACTGACCATTATTTCCTTCGATAACGGTTGATTTTAATTAATAATTACTATATCAATTGTAAAATAAACAAAAAAGCTCGTAGCTATAGCTAATATTTCAGTTAAACATCGTAGATATACCAATTAGTCCCGATCTCTGCTCTTAGATGGCGCCACGCTCTCGACGATTTAAGTGAGCGTTATTCTAGTTACGGTTTATTTCTTTTCAAAAGTCGTGTTATTATTTTTAAAATGTCGCATTTTAGTTTCTATCATATAGCTACTTTATTTAGGAACTAAATTAACCAAATTATCGAAAGCAAAAGTTTAATATTCACGTATTTTATAGAGAACTATTTTTCATCGTGGCGGAGTACAACCTTTGTGTCCCTGTAAAGAGGCGAGGGGGAAGTCATTTCCGAAACCCAAAGATTTTACCCCTCAAATATGACGTCGTGCGACTGGACCCAAGTGCCAGACTTTCTCCCCCTATTTACTTTTGATAATAGTAGTTAGATGTCATAAAATAATGCGACACCCTTTGAAAGATTTCATCGAAATGCCTTTTGAAGTTTACACGTCCGTTAAAAAACCCAACTATGGCAGCTAGGAGCAACAAACACAGCACCAAACACAAGGAGAACGCAACCCGTCGCGTACAGTTTTCATTGGTTAGACTCTTTAGCGCCTGCTGCCGTCGGAAGGGGAAAATTCGGAAAAAAGGTGATATATAGCTCTTTTTGTAACGTATCATTACGGCCAAGAAGGGCCATGTATTAAATTGGATGCTTAGTAGAGTTTTTTTTGCGGGTTAATATCTTTTTATGTGAAATTAATTTAAATTAAAAGATATTTAAACGATTTTAAAATCACAATATATTTGTTAAAAACCGTTGAGGTCTCTTTTAATTTAGTTTTTTTTCACAAGGCGCTTCTCTTCTCTTCTATAAAATTAATTTGTTTAACATCAATTCATGTTTTTCTAAAAATATTAAACGTTAAACAAGTTAACAACAGCAACGTACAAAAATGTCTTATTAGAATTACAGTTTTCATTTTTAGGCTATATAAAGGCAATCTACATATATATTTTTCATTTCCTTACTTTTTATATTTAATAGGCTTCCCTTTTTTTCGAAAAACGGTATAAACTTGTAATACCTATAAACTAGGGAGTTTCAAAAAAATGCAAAAATCGAAATGTTTTGGTGCACATGGATTTTCTTGTTCATTTGATGAGAAAATGGCCCGCGAAATATTTAAGGTAAATTCGTTAATATTTAGAACTGCCCCAACGAGGCTAAGTTTTACCATTGTAAACTAACCCATTTATAAGCAAAAAAAACTTAACTTTTCATTTTTCTAATCTGGAACATTGTCTATTTGATTATTTTGCCGCCTTTCGATAGGAACATTCTCATTTGATCTAAAATGTAGGTATTCTTATTGAAAGTTATAGCTTTGAATAATTCTGGGTTTCGTTATCTTAAGTCAGACAATTTCTCACTTTATTTGAAAGCAAAGTTAACCTTATAATTATTTCACCGGACCAAATTTAGGGCTCGATGCTAGCGCCCCTATTTCCAAATATGCAAGGTGCCATTTTCGACCTTTGTAGTTTATTCTGTATATTATCGATCTTTCGCTGGGAAATAAACTTGAAACTTTAAATTTATTTTATATTTTCTTCCGCAAATTTTGTTTTGAAAGATACGATTTCGCGAACGTTCATTGATAATGCTTTCCAAAACATTAATTACTAATAAAAATGGTATTTGGTAAAATCTATAAAATGTTATTTATAGAAAATTAACATGTTCTTAATTCCATTTTTTTCAGTTCCACACAATACGTATACACTATATTATGTACTTATTAAAAACTTTAATATTATACTCTATTTAAAAACAACAAGTTGGCAAGCCAAAATATACCTCTCCTCGGAAGAATTGTCCCTAGTGGTATTAATTTCTCGAGATAACCCTTAAAGATATATCTCCGCAATTTAGAGTTATTTGTTAAAAATGTTATCCCAGTTCTATCCCGCTCGGTATAAAATTTTAATTATAATTAAAATAATTGAGACGAAACGACCAATTTTAATTTATTCAGAATATCATAAGTTAAGTAGTTACAACAGTGAGCTAGACGTACTATAACAATGCACAATTGAATTAAACCCTTTTTACAGAACAAGTTTATCAGTTAAATATAATACGAAGCAAATTTTAATGAAAGAAATATCTACAGAGGCTTTTTGTAATTTTCTCGCTTACGAAATACTTGCGGCATCTTTAACGCTCATTTTATTTCAACACTCGCCCTTGATGAAGATACCGTAGATATCTGGTAGTGGACGACTACTACACTTCCTGTTGACGTTGTGACACATCTATATATAATATAACAAAAACAGTTCTTCGAACTGAAAAAACAGTTTAGAGCTCGTTAAATGTGCAGCCTTAAAGGGACATATATTATTTTTATTGTTGATTAATATGTCAAATTTATTTAAAGTATTAAAAAATATTCATGTGAACAACAGAATGACGTCATTCCACCTTTCAAATCACAGTCCACTGCTCCTCCAATTTTTAACACAAAATCTTTGATCCAATTTTGCCCACAAAGGTATCCATATTTATATTTATTTTCTTCCCTACACATTTAACATAAAAATTTTAAAATTTATTACTATTATTATGTATTATTTATTTAGTGCAATAATCTGCAACAAAAAATAAAATAAAATACCACCAAACCGGTAAATTGCCAATATACGTGCAGCAGATGTGGAAATGGGGGAAAAAGATGAGCGGAGTATAATAGTATAATAAAATCTGATGTTTGTATATATATATATATATATATATATATTGGTTTGTTACCTTCTATGCACGCCCAAGATAATTGTCCGATTCGCACGAAATTTGGCCTGTGGCATTGTGGCCCCTGACGTCAGGTTATAGGGGCGTCTTGAGATTGCTAACCTTCGTAGTTTTTGGCCACGGGACCAATAACCGGTGACCGCAAGACCGAAACCCCTGACCTCACGCTGTCAAGAGACGTGGGTATAAAGAGACACGGGAGTTTATATCTCTGGCTCTAATTGCCTCACTTAGCTGCTGCATGGCACGACCTTCGACCCTTTTCGCTTGCGTTCGTTCTCTTTTCTCAGCCCCACCCCCCTACCCTCTCTATATGTGTCACGCAGACACTTTTGCCCTGGCCGTATTCATTCCACGCATACCCATAATCAAAGATGGGCACTGTCATATCTTTTTTGAATCTGATACTTTTTTGATTGATTTAAGAAATTTTCTTTAAAATTCTATCAATTTGATATGATTTTTAACACAAAAAATTCTATACAAAGAAAAATTGATTTTGAAAGGTTTCAAAAAAAATTGATTGATTTGTGATTCCGCATATTTATTGTTACGAAAATTTGATTTTAATGGGATAGGACACGTGTCGACAACTATTGAAAAAAAATTGAAATGATATTAATTTTTACAGGTCAAGTGAAATTTGATTTTGAAAGTGATAGAGGTCGCCATCTATCGAAAAAAATTTAAACGAGATTGATTTTTGTAGGTTATGTGAAAATTAATTTTTGATAGTTTCGAAAAACTAAGTAAAAATATTGATTTGAATCTAATATAATCTTCGGCTCTCGGTCAAAAAGTTGATTTTCCTGCTTACGTAAAAGGGGGGAGGGGCAAATCGTAGTTTTTTTATAAGGCAGTTCAGTTCGTCCATGCTTCCTCTAAAACGTCTTTTGACGAGAGTCACGTGATTTCGCGTGCAATTAATTATTTTCGGCATGGGTAAAGCACGGCCAACTTCGATGACGCGCTGTTCGCGCTTAAGCGTGTCATCGAAGTTGGCCGTTAGTGATAGGGCGCCATCTTAATGATTTTGAGAGGTAAAAAGATAGATTGGAAAAACCAGTGCCCATCTTTGCCCATAATACCAACCGATATGCCATTTGATTTTAAACGCTTGCAATTTCCAATCAATCTTAGCTTCGCAATGACAATTAATAAATCGCAAGGACAGTCACTTAAAACTGAGGGAATTAATTTAGAAAACCCATGCATTATGTGGCGTGCTCAAGAGTTGGAGCTGCAAATAACCTATACATACTTACTCCAAACGGAGAAACTAAAAATATTGTGTACAAAAAAAGCTTTATCATAGTTACATCTTAAACTAATCAAAGAAATCAAATATATGTTACAAGATATGGTATTTTGCACTATTAAACGTTTGCAATTTCAAAAAATTTCTATTTACTATTTAAAAATAATTTAATTTGCATATTTTATGTAAAGTGCATTTTGTTCCCGTTTTCTAAACCCCAATTTACTCAACTAGCTGAGAAGCCCGGCCGAATTATTTTTAAATAGTAAATAGGCATTTTTTTAAATTGCAAACTTTTATTAGTGCAATATTAACATATATTTGATTTCGTTGATTAGTTTAAGATGTAATTATGATAAAGCGTTTTTGTACAAATTATTTTTAGTTTATCCGTTTGGAGTAAGTATGTACAGGTTATTTGCAGCTCCAACTCTTGAGCACGCCACATAAACATGGGTTTTCTAAATAAATTCCCGCAGTTTTAAGTGACTGTCCTTGCGCTTCATTAATTGTCATTGCGAAGCTAAGATTGATTGGAAACCGGCCGGATCAGTAAAGTGCCTTTTGTTCCCGTTTTCTAAACCCCAATTTACTCAACTAGCTGAAAGCACGGCCGGAGGCCGGGCTTCTCAGCTAGTACCACATGAAAAAGACCAATACCGTCCAATTTTCAATATCGTATAATGACTCGCACACCCAGGAAATCAATGACTGCATTAGGAATCGTAGATGTCCAAATATCCACACCAATACAAAATGAATTAACAAGAAGCGAAAAACTTACCATTCACAAAGCACAGAAAGACACTTGACTAAACGACAGCTGATATATCAATAAATGACCGTAGACGGAATAGTTAGGGCACTTTATAAACAAACACAAACGAACCAAATTGATGAACTGCATTAAACATCTTAATCAGTCGAGAAAACGTTTAAAATAAATTAAGAAGTAATGACGACCGAGTTTAAATACACTAGATACAAAAAGACTGAAAAAACGAAATAAATTACAAAAAAACTAACGGATTCTACCCTTTAACTTATCTGCTGACTGCGCTAAAACATGATTTGACCTTTAAATTTTCATACGTAAAATATTTAGACTTTAGCAAGTTCACAAAAATTAAACAAGTTGGCAAGCCAAAATATACCTCTCCTCGGAAGAATTGTCCCTAGTGGTTTTAATTTTTCGAGATGACTCTTAAAGATATATCTCCGCAATTCCGGGTTATTTACTAAAAACGTAATCCCGGTTCAATCCCACCCGGTATAAAATATTAATTATAATTAAAATAATTGAGACAAAACAACCGAGTATAATTTATTCAGAATATTATAAATTAAGTAGTTACAACAGCGAGTTAGACGTACTAAAACAATGCACAATTGAATTTAACGCTATTTACGGTACAAGTTTATCAGTTAAATATAATACGAAGCCAATTTTAATGAAAGAAATATCTACAGAGGGTATTTGTATTTTTCTCGCTTACGAAATACTTGCCGCATCTTTAACGCTCATTTTATTTCAAATTAAACATCTTAATCAGTCGCGAAAACGTTTAAAATAAATTACGAAGTAATGACGACCCAGTTAAAAACCAGACCAACATAAGGGTAAGCGCAGGATGTATACAACTCGATAAAAATATACGACTGAAAAAACGAAATAAAATACAATTAAAACGAAAGATATTTAAAATTGAAAAAACTGATCCTAATAAAACGTGAAAATACCCTCCACGTCACGCACATCCGAAATACGCAGAAGTAACGTTATACTATATCCAGTTTAAAATATTAGAGTATCAAAAAATACAAATAACGAATAGAAAAATACACAATAACAACCCAATCAATCGGACTTCAGAAACAAAACTCATAGAGAAATATTATAACACAGTCAAACAATCAGACTTCAGAATCAAAATAATTCATAGAAAAATATTATAACGCAGTCAAGCAATAAATTAGTTCAAATCAAGCAATAGAAAATAAAATATCAAGAAGCGCAACACCTTACCATTCACAAATACGATTTTTCACGTTATTATAATGAAACCGGATAAGCTTTTGGGCATGACTTACGCTCTTAAAGGTTCCTCTAAGACTGGACGATTTTGCGGGAAAAAGGTAATAAACTTAAAAAATAGTAGATACAAATATAAGACAGAAAAAACCAACAATACCAAAGATTAGACAAAAAAGAACGTAATCTCGATCAGTTAAAAAACACAACAAAAAAGCGTATCCGAAAAAATAAACCTTCTGACAATTAAAGAGTTTAACAACGTCATTGAATAATATATTACAGATTTATAACACAACGTAAAAGGAAACAATAACACAGCGGCAACGAATCAAAAACACAGCGGCAACGAATCAAAGTCAATTCCCGACGAAATAAAAACAAGTTCACAAAAATAAAAAAACAAAGTTCAATAAAAAATATCCACAGATATTGTATTAATCCGTTTAGTAAAAAACCCGCCTTAATATCATAATGGTTACTTTACTTTAAAATCTTCCTAAGGAAGTCAATGGCTCGGCGGTGAACTATCCGCGTGGTAACAATGCGACCCGAGCTCAATTCTTAATCACGATAAACTTTTACATTAAAATACTTAATTATTTAATAAAATATAAGATTAATATAATTTATAAATATTTAATTAAATATAAGATTAATATAATTTATAAATATAAGATTAATATAATTTATAAATATAAGATTAATATAATTTATAAATATAAGATTAATATAATTTATAAATATAAGATTAATATAATTTAAAAATATTTAAAATGATGTAGAATAAATTATAGTACCTAACATTATTACTTTGTAAAGGACATTCGCCAAAGCTGTTTTTTAGAAAAACACCGTAAATTAACAAGCGTTGGTGGCTGAGTGCCATCTCTTGCACGAGGCAGACCCGGGTTCGATTCCCGGCCGGCGCCAAAAAATCGCAAATTGATACTAAGACGAATACCGTGTACAATTGGTGGAAACCCTGCCATTGGACGTTGAGAGGTTGCATAACACTCAGCACTCGGTCCGTCCCAAACTCTTTCAGAAGGAGTTGGAGAGAAAACGCCCATACAAACACAACAGACTCAACATCCACAACCATCATAACACAAACACAACAAATTCAACACCCACAACCATCACAACACGAACTCAACATTAACAATCTACACATAAACATTACATTAACGAAATATCCAATCGAACTGAATTAAAACTGTCGCGACGGTGAGCGTTGACGAAAAAAGACCAACCAAACCAAACCCAACCGCAAATCAATCCGTTAACGCTCACCGTCACACGGTGGTTTTGCCAACCCTTCGAGAAACTGCGAACGCAGTTAGCCAAGAAACTGCGTACGCAGTGATTACCCTTTGCCCCGAAAATGCGAACGCGTTCGCAGGCCTGACAGACAGACCCACAGACAGACAGATAGACACGGTGATTGTCCCCTCGGAGAGGTAAAAACATCAATATCTCAGCATAAAAAATTGTATGTAACCAGTTAAACTGAAACGTGCTCAACGTTCTAAAAAACAAAAACGAAGGAAAATTCTCCGCCGATACTTAATTATATTAAAATAATAACGCATGGCATTGAACCTTTTTAAATTTCTTTTAACAAATGAACTGATACTTAATTTATTTTATGTACTAAGATAAAAGATACTACACATTTGCTACGTCGTTTGGTACAATTTTATAATAAATTGTTTTCATATTCATAATATATTTTTAACATTTATCAAAATTCAAGATGCCGCCATTCGACAAACCCATCAATTTTCAGGAAATATACCTTCATTTCGGTTAAGATACACTTTTAAACTGGATGTGTATTTGTCTTAAATTTGTATTAGATAACAGCCGTCTAAATTGTAATAAAAATTGGAAGTTTGGGACTTATTATTATTATAAGCTACGATTCCTAAAATATAATAATAAAAAATTACAGTTTAAACACCTAAAATCTTTTCATGTATTCTTTTATATTCCTGATCTTTAAGCTGTTGTAGCATTCTTCCGAATTAGCTGGCCTCCAGTCGCGTGGGTTTCTTTTTTTACGTCTATGTACTCTAAAATACAAATATACTTCAAAGCTAGTTCGTGATATTGAGCTCCTGAGTGTTGAACGATAGTTGAAGGAATACGCCACTATTCCAACCGAGAGTATTATTTCGTGGATTCTTTCGAATTATCTGGCCCCCACAGTCGCATGGGTTTCTTTTGTTATGTGGTCGAACCCTAATGAAGATATATATTTTTATGTTTGTGTTCTTGAGTTCCAGAGTGCAATACGATAGTTGAAGGAATACGCCACTATTCCAACCGAGAGAATTATTTCGTGGATTCTTTCGAATTATCTGGCCCCCACAGTCGCATGGGTTTCTTTTGTTATGTGGTCGAACCCTAATGAAGAGATATATTTTTTCGTTTGTGTTCTTGAGTTCCAGAGTGCAATACGATAGTTGAAGGAATACGCCACTATTCCAATCGAGAGAATTATTTCGTGGATTTTTTCGAATTATCTGGCCCCCACAGTCGCATGGGTTTCTTTTGTTATGTGGTCGAACCCTAATGAAGAGATATATTTTTTCGTTTGTGTTCTTGAGTTCCAGAGTGCAATACGATTGTTGAAGGAATACGCCACTATTCCAACCGAGAGAATTATTTCATGGATTCTTTCGAATTATCTGGCCCCACAGTCGCATGGGTTTCTTTTGTTATGTGGTCGAACCCTAATGAAGAGATATATTTTTTCGTTTGTGTTCTTGAGTTCCAGAGTGCAATACGATAGTTGAAGGAATACGCCACTATTCCAATCGAGAGAATTGAGTTCCCGAGTGCAATACGATAGTTGAAGGAATACGCCACTATTCCAACCGAGAGAATTATTTCGTGGATTCTTTCGAATTATCTGGCCCCCACAGTCGCATGGGTTTCTTTTGTTATGTGGTCGATCCCTAATGAAGAGGTATATTTTTCGTTTGTGTTCTTGAGTTCCAGAGTGCAATACGATAGTTGAAGGAATACGCCACTATTCCAATCGAGAGAATTATTTCGTGGATTCTTTCGAATTATCTGGCCCCCACAGTCGCATGGGTTTCTTTTGTTATGTGGTCGAACCCTAATGAAGATATATATTTTTCTGTTTGTGTTCTTGAGTTCCAGAGTGCAATACGATAGTTGAAGGAATACGCCACTATTCCAACCGAGAGAATTATTTCGTGGATTCTTTCGAATTATCTGGCCCCCACAGTCGCATGGGTTTCTTTTGTTATGTGGTCGAACCCTAATGAAGAGATATATTTTTTCGTTTGTGTTCTTGAGTTCCAGAGTGCAATACGATAGTTGAAGGAATACGCCACTATTCCAATCGAGAGAATTGAGTTCCCGAGTGCAATACGATAGTTGAAGGAATACGCCACTATTCCAACCGAGAGAATTATTTCGTGGATTCTTTCGAATTATCTGGCCCCCACAGTCGCATGGGTTTCTTTTGTTATGTGGTCGAACCCTAATGAAGAGATATATTTTTTCGTTTGTGTTCTTGAGTTCCAGAGTGCAATACGATAGTTGAAGGAATACGCCACTATTCCAACCGAGAGAATTATTTCGTGGATTCTTTCGAATTATCTGGCCCCCACAGTCGCATGGGTTTCTTTTGTTATGTGGTCGAACCCTAATGAAGATATATATTTTTTCGTTTGTGTTCTTGAGTTCCAGAGTGCAATACGATAGTTGAAGGAATACGCCACTATTCCAATCGAGAGAATTATTTCGTGGATTCTTTCGAATTATCTGGCCCCCACAGTCGCATGGGTTTCTTTTGTTATGTGGTCGAACCCTAATGAAGAGATATATTTTTTCGTTTGTGTTCTTGAGTTCCAGAGTGCAATACGATAGTTGAAGGAATACGCCACTATTCCAATCGAGAGAATTGAGTTCCCGAGTGCTATACGATAGTTGAAGGAATACGCCACTATTCCAACCGAGAGAATTATTTCGTGGATTCTTTCGAATTATCTGGCCCCCACAGTCGCATGGGTTTCTTTTGTTATGTGGTCGAACCCTAATGAAGAGATATATTTTTTCGTTTGTGTTCTTGAGTTCCAGAGTGCAATACGATAGTTGAAGGAATACGCCACTATTCCAATCGAGAGAATTGAGTTCCCGAGTGCAATACGATAGTTGAAGGAATACGCCACTATTCCAATCGAGAGAATTATTTCGTGGATTCTTTCGAATTATCTGGCCCCCACAGTCGCATGGGTTTCTTTTGTTATGTGGTCGAACCCAAATGAAGATATATATTTTTCTGTTTGTGTTCTTGAGTTCCAGAGGGCAATACGATAGTTGAAGGAATACGCCACTATTCCAACCGAGAGAATTATTTCGTGGATTCTTTCGAATTATCTGGCCCCCACAGTCGCATGGGTTTCTTTTGTTATGTGGTCGAACCCTAATGAAGAGATATATTTTTTCGTTTGTGTTCTTGAGTTCCAGAGTGCAATACGATAGTTGAAGGAATACGCCACTATTCCAATCGAGAGAATTGAGTTCCCGAGTGCTATACGATAGTAGAAGGAATACGCCACTATTCCAACCGAGAGAATTATTTCGTGGATTCTTTCGAATTATCTGGCCCCCACAGTCGCATGGGTTTCTTTTGTTATGTGGTCGAACCCTAATGAAGAGATATATTTTTTCGTTTGTGTTCTTGAGTTCCAGAGTTCAATACGATAGTTGAAGGAATACGCCACTATTCCAATCGAGAGAATTGAGTTCCCGAGTGCTATACGATAGTTGAAGGAATACGCCACTATTCCAACCGAGAGAATTATTTCGTGGATTCTTTCGAATTATCTGGCCCCCACAGTCGCATGGGTTTCTTTTGTTATGTGGTCGAACCCTAATTAAGAGATATATTTTTTCGTTTGTGTTCTTGAGTTCCAGAGTGCAATACGATAGTTGAAGGAATACGCCACTATTCCAATCGAGAGAATTATTTCGTGGATTTTTTCGAATTATCTGGCCCCCACAGTCGCATGGGTTTCTTTTGTTATGTGGTCGAACCCTAATGAAGAGATATATTTTTTCGTTTGTGTTCTTGAGTTCCAGAGTGCAATACGATAGTTGAAGGAATACGCCACTATTCCAACCGAGAGAATTATTTCATGGATTCTTTCGAATTATCTGGCCCCACAGTCGCATGGGTTTCTTTTGTTATGTGGTCGAACCCTAATGAAGAGATATATTTTTTCGTTTGTGTTCTTGAGTTCCAGAGTGCAATACGATAGTTGAAGGAATACGCCACTATTCCAATCGAGAGAATTGAGTTCCCGAGTGCAATACGATAGTTGAAGGAATACGCCACTATTCCAACCGAGAGAATTATTTCGTGGATTCTTTCGAATTATCTGGCCCCCACAGTCGCATGGGTTTCTTTTGTTATGTGGTCGATCCCTAATGAAGAGGTATATTTTTCGTTTGTGTTCTTGAGTTCCAGAGTGCAATACGATAGTTGAAGGAATACGCCACTATTCCAATCGAGAGAATTATTTCGTGGATTCTTTCGAATTATCTGGCCCCCACAGTCGCATGGGTTTCTTTTGTTATGTGGTCAAACCCTAATGAAGATATATATTTTTCTGTTTGTGTTCTTGAGTTCCAGAGTGCAATACGATAGTTGAAGGAATACGCCACTATTCCAACCGAGAGAATTATTTCGTGGATTCTTTCGAATTATCTGGCCCCCACAGTCGCATGGGTTTCTTTTGTTATGTGGTCGAACCCTAATGAAGAGATATATTTTTTCGTTTGTGTTCTTGAGTTCCAGAGTGCAATACGATAGTTGAAGGAATACGCCACTATTCCAATCGAGAGAATTGAGTTCCCGAGTGCAATACGATAGTTGAAGGAATACGCCACTATTCCAACCGAGAGAATTATTTCGTGGATTCTTTCGAATTATCTGGCCCCCACAGTCGCATGGGTTTCTTTTGTTATGTGGTCGAACCCTAATGAAGAGATATATTTTTTCGTTTGTGTTCTTGAGTTCCAGAGTGCAATACGATAGTTGAAGGAATACGCCACTATTCCAACCGAGAGAATTATTTCGTGGATTTTTTCGAATTATCTGGCCCCCACAGTCGCATGGGTTTCTTTTGTTATGTGGTCGAACCCTAATGAAGAGATATATTTTTTCGTTTGTGTTCTTGAGTTCCAGAGTGCAATACGATAGTTGAAGGAATACGCCACTATTCCAATCGAGAGAATTATTTCGTGGATTCTTTCGAATTATCTGGCCCCCACAGTCGCATGGGTTTCTTTTGTTATGTGGTCGAACCCTAATGAAGAGATATATTTTTTCGTTTGTGTTCTTGAGTTCCAGAGTGCAATACGATAGTTGAAGGAATACGCCACTATTCCAATCGAGAGAATTGAGTTCCCGAGTGCTATACGATAGTTGAAGGAATACGCCACTATTCCAACCGAGAGAATTATTTCGTGGATTCTTTCGAATTATCTGGCCCCCACAGTCGCATGGGTTTCTTTTGTTATGTGGTCGAACCCTAATGAAGAGATATATTTTTTCGTTTGTGTTCTTGAGTTCCAGAGTGCAATACGATAGTTGAAGGAATACGCCACTATTCCAATCGAGAGAATTGAGTTCCCGAGTGCAATACGATAGTTGAAGGAATACGCCACTATTCCAATCGAGAGAATTATTTCGTGGATTCTTTCGAATTATCTGGCCCCCACAGTCGCATGGGTTTCTTTTGTTATGTGGTCGAACCCAAATGAAGATATATATTTTTCTGTTTGTGTTCTTGAGTTCCAGAGTGCAATACGATAGTTGAAGGAATACGCCACTATTCCAACCGAGAGAATTATTTCGTGGATTCTTTCGAATTATCTGGCCCCCACAGTCGCATGGGTTTCTTTTGTTATGTGGTCGAACCCTAATGAAGAGATATATTTTTTCGTTTGTGTTCTTGAGTTCCAGAGTGCAATACGATAGTTGAAGGAATACGCCACTATTCCAATCGAGAGAATTGAGTTCCCGAGTGCTATACGATAGTAGAAGGAATACGCCACTATTCCAACCGAGAGAATTATTTCGTGGATTCTTTCGAATTATCTGGCCCCCACAGTCACATGGGTTTCTTTTGTTATGTGGTCGAACCCTAATGAAGAGATATATTTTTTCGTTTGTGTTCTTGAGTTCCAGAGTTCAATACGATAGTTGAAGGAATACGCCACTATTCCAATCGAGAGAATTGAGTTCCCGAGTGCTATACGATAGTTGAAGGAATACGCCACTATTCCAACCGAGAGAATTATTTCGTGGATTCTTTCGAATTATCTGGCCCCCACAGTCGCATGGGTTTCTTTTGTTATGTGGTTGAACCCTAATGAAGAGATATATTTTTTTGTTTGTGTTCTTGAGTTCCAGAGTGCAATACGATAGTTGAAGGAATACGCCACTATTCCAATCGAGAGAATTATTTCGTGGATTTTTTCGAATTATCTGGCCCCCACAGTCGCATGGGTTTCTTTTGTTATGTGGTCGAACCCTAATGAAGAGATATATTTTTTCGTTTGTGTTCTTGAGTTCCAGAGTGCAATACGATAGTTGAAGGAATACGCCACTATTCCAATCGAGAGAATTGAGTTCCCGAGTGCAATACGATAGTTGAAGGAATACGCCACTATTCCAACCGAGAGAATTATTTCGTGGATTCTTTCGAATTATCTGGCCCCCACAGTCGCATGGGTTTCTTTTGTTATGTGGTCGATCCCTAATGAAGAGGTATATTTTTTCGTTTGTGTTCTTGAGTTCCAGAGTGCAATACGATAGTTGAAGGAATACGCCACTATTCCAATCGAAAGAATTATTTCGTGGATTTTTTCGAATTATCTGGCCCCCACAGTCGCATGGGTTTCTTTTGTTATGTGGTCGAACCCTAATGATGAGATATATTTTTTCGTTTGTGTTCTTGAGTTCCAGAGTGCAATACGATAGTTGAAGGAATACGCCACTATTCCAATCGAGAGAATTGAGTTCCCGAGTGCAATACGATAGTTGAAGGAATACGCCACTATTCCAACCGAGAGAATTATTTCGTGGATTCTTTCGAATTATCTGGCCCCCACAGTCGCATGGGTTTCTTTTGTTATGTGGTCGAACCCTAATGAAGAGATATATTTTTTCGTTTGTGTTCTTGAGTTCCAGAGTGCAATCCGATAGTTGAAGGAATACGTCACTATTCCAATCGAGAGAATTGAGTTCCCGAGTGCAATACGATAGTTGAAGGAATACGCCACTATTCCAACCGAGAGAATTATTTCGTGGATTCTTTCGAATTATCTGGCCCCCACAGTCGCATGGGTTTCTTTTGTTATGTGGTCGAACCCTAATTAAGAGATATATTTTTTCGTTTGTGTTCTTGAGTTCCAGAGTGCAATACGATAGTTGAAGGAATACGCCACTTTTCCAATCGAGAGAATTATTTCGTGGATTTTTTCGAATTATCTGGCCCCCACAGTCGCATGGGTTTCTTTTGTTATGTGGTCGAACCCTAATGAAGAGATATATTTTTTCGTTTGTGTTCTTGAGTTCCAGAGTGCAATACGATAGTTGAAGGAATACACCACTATTCCAATCGAGAGAATTGAGTTCCCGAGTGCAATACGATAGTTGAAGGAATACGCCACTATTCCAACCGAGAGAATTATTTCGTGGATTCTTTCGAATTATCTGGCCCCCACAGTCGCATGGGTTTCTTTTGTTATGTGGTCGAACCCTAATGAAGAGATATATTTTTTCGTTTGTGTTCTTGAGTTCCAGAGTGCAATACGATAGTTGAAGGAATACGCCACTATTCCAATCGAGAGAATTATTTCGGGGATTTTTTCGAATTATCTGGCCCCCACAGTCGCATGGGTTTCTTTTGTTATGTGGTCGAACCCTAATGAAGAGATATATTTTTTCGTTTGTGTTCTTGAGTTCCAGAGTGCAATACGATAGTTGAAGGAATACGCCACTATTCCAATCGAGAGAATTGAGTTCCCGAGTGCAATACGATAGTTGAAGGAATACGCCACTATTCCAACCGAGATAATTATTTCGTGGATTCTTTCGAATTATCTGGCCCCCACAGTCGCATGGGTTTCTTTTGTTATGTGGTCGAACCCTAATGAAGAGATATATTTTTTCGTTTGTGTTCTTGAGTTCCAGAGTGCAATACGATAGTTGAAGGAATACGCCACTATTCCAATCGAGAGAATTGAGTTCCCGAGTGCAATACGATAGTTGAAGGAATACGCCACTATTCCAACCGACAGAATTATTTCGTGGATTCTTTCGAATTATCTGGCCCCCACAGTCGCATGGGTTTCTTTTGTTATGTGGTCGAACCCTAATGAAGAGATATATTTTTTCGTTTGTGTTCTTGAGTTCCAGAGTGCAATACGATAGTTGAAGGAATACGCCACTATTCCAACCGAGAGAATTATTTCGTGGATTCTTTCGAATTATCTGGCCCCCACAGTCGCATGGGTTTCTTTTGTTATGTGGTCGAACCCTAATGAAGAGATATATTTTTTCGTTTGTGTTCTTGAGTTCCAGAGTGCAATACGATAGTTGAAGGAATACGCCACTATTCCAATCGAGAGAATTGAGTTCCCGAGTGCTATACGATAGTAGAAGGAATACGCCACTATTCCAACCGAGAGAATTATTTCGTGGATTCTTTCGAATTATCTGGCCCCCACAGTCACATGGGTTTCTTTTGTTATGTGGTCGAACCCTAATGAAGAGATATATTTTTTCGTTTGTGTTCTTGAGTTCCAGAGTTCAATACGATAGTTGAAGGAATACGCCACTATTCCAATCGAGAGAATTGAGTTCCCGAGTGCTATACGATAGTTGAAGGAATACGCCACTATTCCAACCGAGAGAATTATTTCGTGGATTCTTTCGAATTATCTGGCCCCCACAGTCGCATGGGTTTCTTTTGTTATGTGGTTGAACCCTAATGAAGAGATATATTTTTTTGTTTGTGTTCTTGAGTTCCAGAGTGCAATACGATAGTTGAAGGAATACGCCACTATTCCAATCGAGAGAATTATTTCGTGGATTTTTTCGAATTATCTGGCCCCCACAGTCGCATGGGTTTCTTTTGTTATGTGGTCGAACCCTAATGAAGATATATATTTTTTCGTTTGTGTTCTTGAGTTCCAGAGTGCAATACGATAGTTGAAGGAATACGCCACTATTCCAATCGAGAGAATTGAGTTCCCGAGTGCAATACGATAGTTGAAGGAATACGCCACTATTCCAACCGAGAGAATTATTTCGTGGATTCTTTCGAATTATCTGGCCCCCACAGTCGCATGGGTTTCTTTTGTTATGTGGTCGATCCCTAATGAAGAGGTATATTTTTTCGTTTGTGTTCTTGAGTTCCAGAGTGCAATACGATAGTTGAAGGAATACGCCACTATTCCAATCGAAAGAATTATTTCGTGGATTTTTTCGAATTATCTGGCCCCCACAGTCGCATGGGTTTCTTTTGTTATGTGGTCGAACCCTAATGATGAGATATATTTTTTCGTTTGTGTTCTTGAGTTCCAGAGTGCAATACGATAGTTGAAGGAATACGCCACTATTCCAATCGAGAGAATTGAGTTCCCGAGTGCAATACGATAGTTGAAGGAATACGCCACTATTCCAACCGAGAGAATTATTTCGTGGATTCTTTCGAATTATCTGGCCCCCACAGTCGCATGGGTTTCTTTTGTTATGTGGTCGAACCCTAATGAAGAGATATATTTTTTCGTTTGTGTTCTTGAGTTCCAGAGTGCAATCCGATAGTTGAAGGAATACGTCACTATTCCAATCGAGAGAATTGAGTTCCCGAGTGCAATACGATAGTTGAAGGAATACGCCACTATTCCAACCGAGAGAATTATTTCGTGGATTCTTTCGAATTATCTGGCCCCCACAGTCGCATGGGTTTCTTTTGTTATGTGGTCGAACCCTAATTAAGAGATATATTTTTTCGTTTGTGTTCTTGAGTTCCAGAGTGCAATACGATAGTTGAAGGAATACGCCACTTTTCCAATCGAGAGAATTATTTCGTGGATTTTTTCGAATTATCTGGCCCCCACAGTCGCATGGGTTTCTTTTGTTATGTGGTCGAACCCTAATGAAGAGATATATTTTTTCGTTTGTGTTCTTGAGTTCCAGAGTGCAATACGATAGTTGAAGGAATACACCACTATTCCAATCGAGAGAATTGAGTTCCCGAGTGCAATACGATAGTTGAAGGAATACGCCACTATTCCAACCGAGAGAATTATTTCGTGGATTCTTTCGAATTATCTGGCCCCCACAGTCGCATGGGTTTCTTTTGTTATGTGGTCGAACCCTAATGAAGAGATATATTTTTTCGTTTGTGTTCTTGAGTTCCAGAGTGCAATACGATAGTTGAAGGAATACGCCACTATTCCAATCGAGAGAATTATTTCGGGGATTTTTTCGAATTATCTGGCCCCCACAGTCGCATGGGTTTCTTTTGTTATGTGGTCGAACCCTAATGAAGAGATATATTTTTTCGTTTGTGTTCTTGAGTTCCAGAGTGCAATACGATAGTTGAAGGAATACGCCACTATTCCAATCGAGAGAATTGAGTTCCCGAGTGCAATACGATAGTTGAAGGAATACGCCACTATTCCAACCGAGATAATTATTTCGTGGATTCTTTCGAATTATCTGGCCCCCACAGTCGCATGGGTTTCTTTTGTTATGTGGTCGAACCCTAATGAAGAGATATATTTTTTCGTTTGTGTTCTTGAGTTCCAGAGTGCAATACGATAGTTGAAGGAATACGCCACTATTCCAATCGAGAGAATTGAGTTCCCGAGTGCAATACGATAGTTGAAGGAATACGCCACTATTCCAACCGACAGAATTATTTCGTGGATTCTTTCGAATTATCTGGCCCCCACAGTCGCATGGGTTTCTTTTGTTATGTGGTCGAACCCTAATGAAGAGATATATTTTTTCGTTTGTGTTCTTGAGTTCCAGAGTGCAATACGATAGTTGAAGGAATACGCCACTATTCCAATCGAGAGAATTGAGTTCCCGAGTGCTATACGATAGTTGAAGGAATACGCCACTATTCCAACCGAGAGAATTATTTCGCGGATTCTTTCGAATTATCTGGCCCCCACAGTCGCATGGGTTTCTTTTGTTATGTGGTCGAACCCTAATGAAGAGTTTTTTTTTTCGTTTGTGTTCTTGAGTTCACGAGTGCAATACGATAGTTGAAGGAATACGCCACTATTCCAATCGAGAGAATTGAGTTCCCGAGTGCAATACGATAGTTGAAGGAATACGCCACTATTCCAACCGAGAGAATTATTTCGTGGATTTTTTCGAATTATCTGGCCCCCACAGTCGCATGGGTTTCTTTTGTTATGTGGTCGAACCCTAATGAAGAGTTTTTTTTTTCGTTTGTGTTCTTGAGTTCCAGAGTGCAATACGATAGTTGAAGGAATACGCCACTATTCCAATCGAGAGAATTGAGTTCCCGAGTGCAATACGATAGTTGAAGGAATACGCCACTATTCCAACCGAGAGAATTATTTCGTGGATTCTTTCGAATTATCTGGCCCCCACAGTCGCATGGGTTTCTTTTGTTATGTGGTCGAACAATAATGAAGAGATATATTTTTTCGTTTGTGTTCTTGAGTTCCAGAGTGCAATACGATAGTTGAAGGAATACGCCACTATTCCAATCGAGAGAATTGAGTTCCCGAGTGCAATACGATAGTTGAAGGAATACGCCACTATTCCAACCGAGAGAATTATTTCGTGGATTCTTTCGAATTCTCTGGCCCCCACAGTCGCATGGGTTTCTTTTGTTATGTGGTCGAACCCTAATTAAGAGATATATTTTTTCGTTTGTGTTCTTGAGTTCCAGAGTGCAATACGATAGTTGAAGGAATACGCCACTATTCCAATCGAGAGAATTATTTCGTGGATTTTTTCGAATTATCTGGCCCCCACAGTCGCATGGGTTTCTTTTGTTATGTGGTCGAACCCTAATGAAGAGATATATTTTTTCGTTTGTGTTCTTGAGTTCCTGAGTGTAATACGATAGTTGAAGGAATACGCCACTATTCCAATCGAGAGAATTATTTCGTGGATTTTTTCGAATTATCTGGCCCCCACAGTCGCATGGGTTTCTTTTGTTATGTGGTCGAACCCTAATGAAGAGATATATTTTTTCGTTTGTGTTCTTGAGTTCCAGAGTGCAATACGATAGTTGAAGGAATACGCCACTATTCCAATCGAGAGAATTGAGTTCCCGAGTGCAATACGATAGTTGAAGGAATACGCCACTATTCCAACCGAGAGAATTATTTCGTGGATTCTTTCGAATTATCTGGCCCCCACAGTCGCATGGGTTTCTTTTGTTATGTGGTCGAACCCTAATGAAGAGATATATTTTTTCGTTTGTGTTCTTGAGTTCCAGAGTGCAATACGATAGTTGAAGGAATACGCCACTATTCCAATCGAGAGAATTGAGTTCCCGAGTGCAATACGATAGTTGAAGGAATACGCCACTATTCCAATCGAGAGAATTATGTCGTGGATTTTTTCGAATTATCTGGCCCCCACAGTCGCATGGGTTTCTTTTGTTATGTGGTCGAACCCTAATGAAGAGATATATTTTTTCGTTTGTGTTCTTGAGTTCCAGAGTGCAATACGATAGTTGAAGGAATACACCACTATTCCAATCGAGAGAATTGAGTTCCCGAGTGCAATACGATAGTTGAAGGAATACGCCACTATTCCAACCGAGAGAATTATTTCGTGGATTCTTTCGAATTATCTGGCCCCCACAGTCGCATGGGTTTCTTTTGTTATGTGGTCGAACCCTAATGAAGAGATATATTTTTTCGTTTGTGTTCTTGAGTTCCAGAGTGCAATACGATAGTTGAAGGAATACGCCACTATTCCAATCGAGAGAATTATTTCGTGGATTTTTTCGAATTATCTGGCCCCCACAGTCGCATGGGTTTCTTTTGTTATGTGGTCGAACCCTAATGAAGAGATATATTTTTTCGTTTGTGTTCTTGAGTTCCAGAGTGCAATACGATAGTTGAAGGAATACGCCACTATTCCAATCGAGAGAATTGAGTTCCCGAGTGCAATACGATAGTTGAAGGAATACGCCACTATTCCAATCGAGAGAATTGAGTTCCCGAGTGCAATACGATAGTTGAAGGAATACGCCACTATTCCAATCGAGAGAATTGAGTTCCCGAGTGCAATACGATAGTTGAAGGAATACGCCACTATTCCAACCGAGAGAATTATTTCGTGGATTCTTTCGAATTATCTGGCCCCCACAGTCGCATGGGTTTCTTTTGTTATGTGGTCGAACCCTAAAGAAGAGATATATTTTTTCGTTTGTGTTCTTGAGTTCCAGAGTGCAATACGATAGTTGAAGGAATACGCCACTATTCCAATCGAGAGAATTGAGTTCCCGAGTGCAATACGATAGTTGAAGGAATACGCCACTATTCCAACCGAGAGAATTATTTCGTGGATTCTTTCGAATTATCTGGCCCCCACAGTCGCATGGGTTTCTTGTGTTATGTGGTCGAACCCTAATGAAGAGATATATTTTTTCGTTTGTGTTCTTGAGTTCCAGAGTGCAATACGATAATTGAAGGAATACGCCACTATTCCAACCGAGAGAATTATTTCGTGGATTCTTTCGAATTATCTGGCCCCCACAGTCGCATGGGTTTCTTTTGTTATGTGGTCTAACCCTAATGAAGATATATATTTTTTCGTTTGTGTTCTTGAGTTCCAGAGTGCAATACGATAGTTGAAGGAATACGCCACTATTCCAATCGAGAGAATTGAGTTCCCGAGTGCTATACGATAGTTGAAGGAATACGCCACTATTCCAACCGAGAGAATTATTTCGTGGATTCTTTCGAATTATCTGGCCCCCACAGTCGCATGGGTTTCTTTTGTTATGTGGTCGAACCCTAATGAAGAGATATATTTTTTCGTTTGTGTTCTTGAGTTCCAGAGTGCAATACGATAGTTGAAGGAATACGCCACTATTCCAATCGAGAGAATTGAGTTCCCGAGTGCTATACGATAGTTGAAGGAATACGCCACTATTCCAATTGAGAGAATTGAGTTCCCGAGTGCTATACGATAGTTGAAGGAATACGCCACTATTCCAATCGAGAGAATTATTTCGTGGATTTTTTCGAATTATCTGGCCCCCACAGTCGCATGGGTTTCTTTTGTTATGTGGTCGAACCCTAATGAAGAGATATATTTTTTCGTTTGTGTTCTTGAGTTCCAGAGTGCAATACGATAGTTGAAGGAATACGCCACTATTCCAATCGAGAGAATTGAGTTCCCGAGTGCAATACGATAGTTGAAGGAATACGCCACTATTCCAACCGAGAGAATTATTTCGTGGATTCTTTCGAATTATCTGGCCCCCACAGTCGCATGGGTTTCTTTTGTTATGTGGTCGAACCCTAATGAAGAGATATATTTTTTCGTTTGTGTTCTTGAGTTCCAGAGTGCAATACGATAGTTGAAGGAATACGCCACTATTCCAATCGAGAGAATTGAGTTCCCGAGTGCAATACGATAGTTAAAGGAATACGCCACTATTCCAATCGAGAGAATTATGTCGTGGATTTTTTCGAATTATCTGGCCCCCACAGTCGCATGGGTTTCTTTTGTTATGTGGTCGAACCCTAATGAAGAGATATATTTTTTCGTTTGTGTTCTTGAGTTCCAGAGTGCAATACGATAGTTGAAGGAATACACCACTATTCCAATCGAGAGAATTGAGTTCCCGAGTGCAATACGATAGTTGAAGGAATACGCCACTATTCCAACCGAGAGAATTATTTCGTGGATTCTTTCGAATTATCTGGCCCCCACAGTCGCATGGGTTTCTTTTGTTATGTGGTCGAACCCTAATGAAGAGATATATTTTTTCGTTTGTGTTCTTGAGTTCCAGAGTGCAATACGATAGTTGAAGGAATACGCCACTATTCCAATCGAGAGAATTGAGTTCCCGAGTGCAATACGATAGTTGAAGGAATACGCCACTATTCCAATCGAGAGAATTGAGTTCCCGAGTGCAATACGATAGTTGAAGGAATACGCCACTATTCCAACCGAGAGAATTATTTCGTGGATTCTTTCGAATTATCTGGCCCCCACAGTCGCATGGGTTTCTTTTGTTATGTGGTCGAACCCTAATGAAGAGATATATTTTTTCGTTTGTGTTCTTGAGTTCCAGAGTGCAATACGATAGTTGAAGGAATACGCCACTATTCCAATCGAGAGAATTGAGTTCCCGAGTGCAATACGATAGTTGAAGGAATACGCCACTATTCCAACCGAGAGAATTATTTCGTGGATTCTTTCGAATTATCTGGCCCCCACAGTCGCATGGGTTTCTTTTGTTATGTGGTCGAACCCTAATGAAGAGATATATTTTTTCGTTTGTGTTCTTGAGTTCCAGAGTGCAATACGATAGTTGAAGGAATACGCCACTATTCCAATCGAGAGAATTGAGTTCCCGAGTGCAATACGATAGTTGAAGGAATACGCCACTATTCCAATCGAGAGAATTATGTCGTGGATTTTTTCGAATTATCTGGCCCCCACAGTCGCATGGGTTTCTTTTGTTATGTGGTCGAACCCTAATGAAGAGATATATTTTTTCGTTTGTGTTCTTGAGTTCCAGAGTGCAATACGATAGTTGAAGGAATACACCACTATTCCAATCGAGAGAATTGAGTTCCCGAGTGCAATACGATAGTTGAAGGAATACGCCACTATTCCAACCGAGAGAATTATTTCGTGGATTCTTTCGAATTATCTGGCCCCCACAGTCGCATGGGTTTCTTTTGTTATGTGGTCGAACCCTAATGAAGAGATATATTTTTTCGTTTGTGTTCTTGAGTTCCAGAGTGCAATACGATAGTTGAAGGAATACGCCACTATTCCAATCGAGAGAATTATTTCGTGGATTTTTTCGAATTATCTGGCCCCCACAGTCGCATGGGTTTCTTTTGTTATGTGGTCGAACCCTAATGAAGAGATATATTTTTTCGTTTGTGTTCTTGAGTTCCAGAGTGCAATACGATAGTTGAAGGAATACGCCACTATTCCAATCGAGAGAATTGAGTTCCCGAGTGCAATACGATAGTTGAAGGAATACGCCACTATTCCAATCGAGAGAATTGTGTTCCCGAGTGCAATACGATAGTTGAAGGAATACGCCACTATTCCAACCGAGAGAATTATTTCGTGGATTCTTTCGAATTATCTGGCCCCCACAGTCGCATGGGTTTCTTTTGTTATGTGGTCGAACCCTAATGAAGAGATATATTTTTTCGTTTGTGTTCTTGAGTTCCAGAGTGCAATACGATAGTTGAAGGAATACGCCACTATTCCAATCGAGAGAATTGAGTTCCCGAGTGCAATACGATAGTTGAAGGAATACGCCACTATTCCAACCGAGAGAATTATTTCGTGGATTCTTTCGAATTATCTGGCCCCCACAGTCGCATGGGTTTCTTGTGTTATGTGGTCGAACCCTAATGAAGAGATATATTTTTTCGTTTGTGTTCTTGAGTTCCAGAGTGCAATACGATAATTGAAGGAATACGCCACTATTCCAACCGAGAGAATTATTTCGTGGATTCTTTCGAATTATCTGGCCCCCACAGTCGCATGGGTTTCTTTTGTTATGTGGTCGAACCCTAATGAAGAGATATATTTTTTCGTTTGTGTTCTTGAGTTCCAGAGTGCAATACGATAGTTGAAGGAATACGCCACTATTCCAATCGAGAGAATTGAGTTCCCGAGTGCAATACGATAATTGAAGGAATACGCCACTATTCCAATCGAGAGAATTATGTCGTGGATTTTTTCGAATTATCTGGCCCCCACAGTCGCATGGGTTTCTTTTGTTATGTGGTCGAACCCTAATGAAGAGATATATTTTTTCGTTTGTGTTCTTGAGTTCCAGAGTGCAATACGATAGTTGAAGGAATACACCACTATTCCAATCGAGAGAATTGAGTTCCCGAGTGCAATACGATAGTTGAAGGAATACGCCACTATTCCAACCGAGAGAATTATTTCGTGGATTCTTTCGAATTATCTGGCCCCCACAGTCGCATGGGTTTCTTTTGTTATGTGGTCGAACCCTAATGAAGAGATATATTTTTTCGTTTGTGTTCTTGAGTTCCAGAGTGCAATACGATAGTTGAAGGAATACGCCACTATTCCAATCGAGAGAATTTTTTCGTGGATTTTTTCGAATTATCTGGCCCCCACAGTCGCATGGGTTTCTTTTGTTATGTGGTCGAACCCTAATGAAGAGATATATTTTTTCGTTTGTGTTCTTGAGTTCCAGAGTGCAATACGATAGTTGAAGGAATACGCCACTATTCCAATCGAGAGAATTGAGTTCCCGAGTGCAATACGATAGTTGAAGGAATACGCCACTATTCCAATCGAGAGAATTGAGTTCCCGAGTGCAATACGATAGTTGAAGGAATACGCCACTATTCCAACCGAGAGAATTATTTCGTGGATTCTTTCGAATTATCTGGCCCCCACAGTCGCATGGGTTTCTTTTGTTATGTGGTCGAACCCTAATGAAGAGATATATTTTTTCGTTTGTGTTCTTGAGTTCCAGAGTGCAATACGATAGTTGAAGGAATACGCCACTATTCCAATCGAGAGAATTGAGTTCCCGAGTGCAATACGATAGTTGAAGGAATACGCCACTATTCCAACCGAGAGAATTATTTTGTGGATTCTTTCGAATTATCTGGCCCCCACAGTCGCATGGGTTTCTTTTGTTATGTGGTCGAACCCTAATGAAGAGATATATTTTTTCGTTTGTGTTCTTGAGTTCCAGAGTGCAATAAGATAGTTGAAGGAATACGCCACTATTCCAATCGAGAGAATTGAGTTCCCGAGTGCAATACGATAGTTGAAGGAATACGCCACTATTCCAACCGAGAGAATTATTTCGTGGATTCTTTCGAATTATCTGGCCCCCACAGTCGCATGGGTTTCTTGTGTTATGTGGTCGAACCCTAATGAAGAGATATATTTTTTCGTTTGTGTTCTTGAGTTCCAGAGTGCAATACGATAGTTGAAGGAATACGCCACTATTCCAACCGAGAGAATTATTTCGTGGATTCTTTCGAATTATCTGGCCCCCACAGTCGCATGGGTTTCTTTTGTTATGTGGTCGAACCCTAATGAAGAGATATATTTTTTCGTTTGTGTTCTTGAGTTCCAGAGTGCAATACGATAGTTGAAGGAATACGCCACTATTCCAACCGAGAGAATTATTTCGTGGATTCTTTCGAATTATCTGGCCCCCACAGTCGCATGGGTTTCTTTTGTTATGTGGTCGAACCCTAATGAAGATATATATTTTTTCGTTTGTGTTCTTGAGTTCCAGAGTGCAATACGATAGTTGAAGGAATACGCCACTATTCCAATCGAGAGAATTATTTCGTGGATTCTTTCGAATTATCTGGCCCCCACAGTCGCATGGGTTTCTTTTGTTATGTGGTCGAACCCTAATGAAGAGATATATTTTTTCGTTTGTGTTCTTGAGTTCCAGAGTGCAATACGATAGTTGAAGGAATACGCCACTATTCCAATCGAGAGAATTATTTCGTGGATTTTTTCGAATTATCTGGCCCCCACAGTCACATGGGTTTCTTTTGTTATGTGGTCGAACCCTAATGAAGAGATATATTTTTTCGTTTGTGTTCTTGAGTTCCAGAGTGCAATACGATAGTTGAAGGAATACGCCACTATTCCAATCGAGAGAATTGAGTTCCCGAGTGCAATACGATAGTTGAAGGAATACGCCACTATTCCAATCGAGAGAATTGAGTTCCCGAGTGCAATACGATAGTTGAAGGAATACGCCACTATTCCAACCGAGAGAATTATTTCGTGGATTCTTTCGAATTATCTGGCCCCCACAGTCGCATGGGTTTCTTTTGTTATGTGGTCGAACCCTAATGAAGAGATATATTTTTTCGTTTGTGTTCTTGAGTTCCAGAGTGCAATACGATAGTTGAAGGAATACGCCACTATTCCAATCGAGAGAATTGAGTTCCCGAGTGCAATACGATAGTTGAAGGAATACGCCACTATTCCAACCGAGAGAATTATTTCGTGGATTCTTTCGAATTATCTGGCCCCCACAGTCGCATGGGTTTCTTGTGTTATGTGGTCGAACCCTAATGAAGAGATATATTTTTTCGTTTGTGTTCTTGAGTTCCAGAGTGCAATACGATAATTGAAGGAATACGCCACTATTCCAACCGAGAGAATTATTTCGTGGATTCTTTCGAATTATCTGGCCCCCACAGTCGCATGGGTTTCTTTTGTTATGTGGTCGAACCCTAATGAAGAGATATATTTTTTCGTTTGTGTTCTTGAGTTCCAGAGTGCAATACGATAGTTGAAGGAATACGCCACTATTCCAATCGAGAGAATTGAGTTCCCGAGTGCAATACGATAATTGAAGGAATACGCCACTATTCCAATCGAGAGAATTATGTCGTGGATTTTTTCGAATTATCTGGCCCCCACAGTCGCATGGGTTTCTTTTGTTATGTGGTCGAACCCTAATGAAGAGATATATTTTTTCGTTTGTGTTCTTGAGTTCCAGAGTGCAATACGATAGTTGAAGGAATACACCACTATTCCAATCGAGAGAATTGAGTTCCCGAGTGCAATACGATAGTTGAAGGAATACGCCACTATTCCAACCGAGAGAATTATTTCGTGGATTCTTTCGAATTATCTGGCCCCCACAGTCGCATGGGTTTCTTTTGTTATGTGGTCGAACCCTAATGAAGAGATATATTTTTTCGTTTGTGTTCTTGAGTTCCAGAGTGCAATACGATAGTTGAAGGAATACGCCACTATTCCAATCGAGAGAATTATTTCGTGGATTTTTTCGAATTATCTGGCCCCCACAGTCGCATGGGTTTCTTTTGTTATGTGGTCGAACCCTAATGAAGAGATATATTTTTTCGTTTGTGTTCTTGAGTTCCAGAGTGCAATACGATAGTTGAAGGAATACGCCACTATTCCAATCGAGAGAATTGAGTTCCCGAGTGCAATACGATAGTTGAAGGAATACGCCACTATTCCAATCGAGAGAATTGAGTTCCCGAGTGCAATACGATAGTTGAAGGAATACGCCACTATTCCAACCGAGAGAATTATTTCGTGGATTCTTTCGAATTATCTGGCCCCCACAGTCGCATGGGTTTCTTTTGTTATGTGGTCGAACCCTAATGAAGAGATATATTTTTTCGTTTGTGTTCTTGAGTTCCAGAGTGCAATACGATAGTTGAAGGAATACGCCACTATTCCAATCGAGAGAATTGAGTTCCCGAGTGCAATACGATAGTTGAAGGAATACGCCACTATTCCAACCGAGAGAATTATTTTGTGGATTCTTTCGAATTATCTGGCCCCCACAGTCGCATGGGTTTCTTTTGTTATGTGGTCGAACCCTAATGAAGAGATATATTTTTTCGTTTGTGTTCTTGAGTTCCAGAGTGCAATAAGATAGTTGAAGGAATACGCCACTATTCCAATCGAGAGAATTGAGTTCCCGAGTGCAATACGATAGTTGAAGGAATACGCCACTATTCCAACCGAGAGAATTATTTCGTGGATTCTTTCGAATTATCTGGCCCCCACAGTCGCATGGGTTTCTTGTGTTATGTGGTCGAACCCTAATGAAGAGATATATTTTTTCGTTTGTGTTCTTGAGTTCCAGAGTGCAATACGATAGTTGAAGGAATACGCCACTATTCCAACCGAGAGAATTATTTCGTGGATTCTTTCGAATTATCTGGCCCCCACAGTCGCATGGGTTTCTTTTGTTATGTGGTCGAACCCTAATGAAGAGATATATTTTTTCGTTTGTGTTCTTGAGTTCCAGAGTGCAATACGATAGTTGAAGGAATACGCCACTATTCCAATCGAGAGAATTGAGTTCCCGAGTGCTATACGATAGTTGAAGGAATACGCCACTATTCCAACCGAGAGAATTATTTCGTGGATTCTTTCGAATTATCTGGCCCCCACAGTCGCATGGGTTTCTTTTGTTATGTGGTCGAACCCTAATGAAGAGATATATTTTTTCGTTTGTGTTCTTGAGTTCCAGAGTGCAATACGATAGTTGAAGGAATACGCCACTATTCCAATCGAGAGAATTGAGTTCCCGAGTGCTATACGATAGTTGAAGGAATACGCCACTATTCCAATTGAGAGAATTGAGTTCCCGAGTGCTATACGATAGTTGAAGGAATACGCCACTATTCCAACCGAGAGAATTATTTCGTGGATTCTTTCGAATTCTCTGGCCCCCACAGTCGCATGGGTTTCTTTTGTTATGTGGTCGAACCCTAATGAAGATATATATTTTTTCGTTTGTGTTCTTGAGTTCCAGAGTGCAATACGATAGTTGAAGGAATACGCCACTATTCCAACCGAGAGAATTATTTCGTGGATTCTTTTGAATTATCTGGCCCCCACAGTCGCATGGGTTTCTTTTGTTATGTGGTCGAACCCTAATGAAGAGATATATTTTTTCGTTTGTGTTCTTGAGTTCCAGAGTGCAATACGATAGTTGAAGGAATACGCCACTATTCCAATCGAGAGAATTGAGTTCCCGAGTGCTATACGATAGTTGAAGGAATACGCCACTATTCCAACCGAGAGAATTATTTCGTGGATTCTTTCGAATTATCTGGCACCCACAGTCGCATGGGTTTCTTTTGTTATGTGGTCGAACCCTAATGAAGATATATATTTTTTCGTTTGTGTTCTTGAGTTCCAGAGTGCAATACGATAGTTGAAGGAATACGCCACTATTCCAACCGAGAGAATTATTTCGTGGATTTTTTCGAATTATCTGGCCCCCACAGTCGCATGGGTTTCTTTTGTTATGTGGTCGAACCCTAATGAAGAGATATATTTTTTCGTTTGTGTTCTTGAGTTCCAGAGTGCAATACGATAGTTGAAGGAATACGCCACTATTCCAATCGAGAGAATTGAGTTCCCGAGTGCAATACGATAGTTGAAGGAATACGCCACTATTCCAACCGAGAGAATTATTTCGTGGATTCTTTCGAATTATCTGGCCCCCACAGTCGCATGGGTTTCTTTTGTTATGTGGTCGAACCCTAATGAAGATATATATTTTTTCGTTTGTGTTCTTGAGTTCCAGAGTGCAATACGATAGTTGAAGGAATACGCCACTATTCCAATCGAGAGAATTGAGTTCCCGAGTGCAATACGATAGTTGAAGGAATACGCCACTATTCCAACCGAGAGAATTATTTCGTGGATTCTTTCGAATTATCTGGCCCCCACAGTCGCATGGGTTTCTTTTGTTATGTGGTCGAACCCTAATGAAGAGATATATTTTTTCGTTTGTGTTCTTGAGTTCCAGAGTGCAATACGATAGTTGAAGGAATACGCCACTATTCCAATCGAGAGAATTATTTCGTGGATTTTTTCGAATTATCTGGCCCCCACAGTCGCATGGGTTTCTTTTGTTATGTGGTCGAACCCTAATGAAGAGATATATTTTTTCGTTTGTGTTCTTGAGTTCCAGAGTGCAATACGATAGTTGAAGGAATACGCCACTATTCCAATCGAGAGAATTGAGTTCCCGAGTGCTATACGATAGTTGAAGGAATACGCCACTATTCCAACCGAGAGAATTATTTCGTGGATTCTTTCGAATTATCTGGCCCCCACAGTCGCATGGGTTTCTTTTGTTATGTGGTCGAACCCTAATGAAGAGATATATTTTTTCGTTTGTGTTCTTGAGTTCCAGAAAGCAATACGATAGTTGAAGGAATACGCCACTATTCCAACCGAGAGAATTATTTCGTGGATTTTTTCGAATTATCTGGCCCCCACAGTCGCATGGGTTTCTTTTGTTATGTGGTCGAACCCTAATGAAGAGATATATTTTTTCGTTTGTGTTCTTGAGTTCCAGAGTGCAATACGATAGTTGAAGGAATACGCCACTATTCCAATCGAGAGAATTGAGTTCCCGAGTGCAATACGATAGTTGAAGGAATACGCCACTATTCCAACCGAGATAATTATTTCGTGGATTCTTTCGAATTATCTGGCCCCCACAGTCGCATGGGTTTCTTTTGTTATGTGGTCGAACCCTAATGAAGAGATATATTTTTTCGTTTGTGTTCTTGAGTTCCAGAGTGCAATACGATAGTTGAAGGAATACGCCACTATTCCAATCGAGAGAATTGAGTTCCCGAGTGCAATACGATAGTTGAAGGAATACGCCACTATTCCAACCGAGAGAATTATTTCGTGGATTCTTTCGAATTATCTGGCCCCCACAGTCGCATGGGTTTCTTTTGTTATGTGGTCGAACCCTAATGAAGAGATATATTTTTTCGTTTGTGTTCTTGAGTTCCAGAGTGCAATACGATAGTTGAAGGAATACGCCACTATTCCATCGAGAGAATTGAGTTCCCGAGTGCAATACGATAGTTGAAGGAATACGCCACTATTCCAACCGAGAGAATTATTTCGTGGATTCTTTCAAATTATCTGGCCCCTACAGTCGCATGGGTTTCTTTTGTTATGTGGTCGAACCCTAATGAAGAGATATATTTTTTCGTTTGTGTTCTTGAGTTCCAGAGTGCAATACGATAGTTGAAGGAATACGCCACTATTCCAACCGAGAGAATTATTTCGTGGATTCTTTCGAATTATCTGGCCCCCACAGTCGCATGGGTTTCTTTTGTTATGTAGTCGAACCCTAATGAAGAGATATATTTTTTCGTTTGTGTTCTTGAGTTCCAGAGTGCAATACGATAGTTGAAGGAATACGCCACTATTCCAACCGAGAGAATTATTTCGTGGATTCTTTCGAATTATCTGGCCCCCACAGTCGCATGGGTTTCTTTTGTTATGTGGTCAAACCCTAATGAAGAGATATATTTTTTCGTTTGTGTTCTTGAGTTCCAGAGTGCAATACGATAGTTGAAGGAATACGCCACTATTCCAATCGAGAGAATTGAGTTCCCGAGTGCTATACGATAGTTGAAGGAATACGCCACTATTCCAACCGAGAGAATTATTTCGTGGATTCTTTCGAATTATCTGGCCCCCACAGTCACATGGGTTTCTTTTGTTATGTGGTCGAACCCTAATGAAGAGATATATTTTTTCGTTTGTGTTCTTGAGTTCCAGAGTGCAATACGATAGTTGAAGGAATACGCCACTATTCCAATCGAGAGAATTGAGTTCCCGAGTGCTATACGATAGTTGAAGGAATACGCCACTATTCCAACCGAGAGAATTATTTCGTGGATTCTTTCGAATTATCTGGCCCCCACAGTCGCATGGGTTTCTTTTGTTATGTGGTCGAACCCTAATGAAGAGATATATTTTTTCGTTTGTGTTCTTGAGTTCCAAAGTGCAATACGATAGTTGAAGGAATACGCCACTATTCCAATCGAGAGAATTGAGTTCCCGAGTGCTATACGATAGTTGAAGGAATACGCCACTATTCCAACCGAGAGAATTATTTCGTGGATTCTTTCGAATTATCTGGCCCCCACAGTCGCATGGGTTTCTTTTGTTATGTGGTCGAACCCTAATGAAGAGATATATTTTTTTCGTTTGTGTTCTTGAGTTCCAGAGTGCAATACGATAGTTGAAGGAATACGCCACTATTCCAACCGAGAGAATTATTTCGTAGATTTTTTTGAATTATCTGGCCCCCACAGTCGCATGGGTTTCTTTTGTTATGTGGTCGAACCCTAATGAAGAGATATATTTTTTCGTTTGTGTTCTTGAGTTCCAGAGTGCAATACGATAGTTGAAGGAATACGCCACTATTCCAATCGAGAGAATTGAGTTCCCGAGTGCAATACGATAGTTGAAGGAATACGCCACTATTCCAACCGAGATAATTATTTCGTGGATTCTTTCGAATTATCTGGCCCCCACAGTCGCATGGGTTTCTTTTGTTATGTGGTCGAACCCTAATGAAGAGATATATTTTTTCGTTTGTGTTCTAGAGTTCCAGAGTGCAATACGATAGTTGAAGGAATACGCCACTATTCCAATCGAGAGAATTGAGTTCCCGAGTGCAATACGATAGTTGAAGGAATACGCCACTATTCCAACCGAGAGAATTATTTCGTGGATTCTTTCGAATTATCTGGCCCCCACAGTCGCATGGGTTTCTTTTGTTATGTGGTCGAACCCTAATGAAGAGATATATTTTTTCGTTTGTGTTCTTGAGTTCCAGAGTGCAATACGATAGTTGAAGGAATACGCCACTATTCCAATCGAGAGAATTATTTCGTGGATTTTTTCGAATTATCTGGCACCACAGTCGCATGGGTTTCTTTTGTTATGTGGTCGAACCCTAATGAAGAGATATATTTTTTCGTTTGTGTTCTTGAGTTCCAGAGTGCAATACGATAGTTGAAGGAATACGCCACTATTCCAATCGAGAGAATTGAGTTCCCGAGTGCTATACGATAGTTGAAGGAATACGCCACTATTCCAACCGAGAGAATTATTTCGTGGATTCTTTCGAATTATCTGGCCCCCACAGTCGCATGGGTTTCTTTTGTTATGTGGTCGAACCCTAATGAAGAGATATATTTTTTCGTTTGTGTTCTTGAGTTCCAGAGTGCAATACGATAGTTGAAGGAATACGCCACTATTCCAACCGAGAGAATTATTTCGTGGATTTTGTCGAATTATCTGGCCCCCACAGTCGCATGGGTTTCTTTTGTTATGTGGTCGAACCCTAATGAAGAGATATATTTTTTCGTTTGTGTTCTTGAGTTCCAGAGTGCAATACGATAGTTAAAGGAATACGCCACTATTCCAATCGAGAGAATTGAGTTCCCGAGTGCAATACGATAGTTGAAGGAATACGCCACTATTCCAACCGAGAGAATTATTTCGTGGATTCTTTCGAATTATCTGGCCCCCACAGTCGCATGGGTTTCTTTTGTTATGTGGTCGAACCCCAATGAAGATATATATTTTTTCGTTTGTGTTCTTGAGTTCCAGAGTGCAATACGATAGTTGAAGGAATACGCCACTATTCCAATCGAGAGAATTGAGTTCCCGAGTGCAATACGATAGTTGAAGGAATACGCCACTATTCCAACCGAGAGAATTATTTCGGGGATTCTTTCGAATTATCTGGCCCCCACAGTCGCATGGGTTTCTTTTGTTATGTGGTCGAACCCTAATGAAGAGATATATTTTTTCGTTTGTGTTCTTGAGTTCCAGAGTGCAATACGATAGTTGAAGGAATACGCCACTATTCCAATCGAGAGAATTGAGTTCCCGAGTGCAATACGATAGTTGAAGGAATACGCCACTATTCCAATCGAGAAAATTGAGTTCCCGAGTGCTATACGATAGTTGAAGGAATACGCCACTATTCCAACCGAGAGAATTATTTCGTGGATTCTTTCGAATTATCTGGCCCCCACAGTCGCATGGGTTTCTTTTGTTATGTGGTCGAACCCTAATGAAGAGATATATTTTTTCGTTTGTGTTCTTGAGTTCCAAAGTGCAATACGATAGTTGAAGGAATACGCCACTATTCCAATCGAGAGAATTGAGTTCCCGAGTGCTATACGATAGTTGAAGGAATACGCCACTATTCCAACCGAGAGAATTATTTCGTGGATTCTTTCGAATTATCTGGCCCCCACAGTCGCATGGGTTTCTTTTGTTATGTGGTCGAACCCTAATGAAGAGATATATTTTTTCGTTTGTGTTCTTGAGTTCCAGAGTGCAATACGATAGTTGAAGGAATACGCCACTATTCCAACCGAGAGAATTATTTCGTGGATTTTGTCGAATTATCTGGCCCCCACAGTCGCATGGGTTTCTTTTGTTATGTGGTCGAACCCTAATGAAGAGATATATTTTTTCGTTTGTGTTCTTGAGTTCCAGAGTGCAATACGATAGTTAAAGGAATACGCCACTATTCCAATCGAGAGAATTGAGTTCCCGAGTGCAATACGATAGTTGAAGGAATACGCCACTATTCCAACCGAGAGAATTATTTCGTGGATTCTTTCGAATTATCTGGCCCCCACAGTCGCATGGGTTTCTTTTGTTATGTGGTCGAACCCCAATGAAGATATATATTTTTTCGTTTGTGTTCTTGAGTTCCAGAGTGCAATACGATAGTTGAAGGAATACGCCACTATTCCAATCGAGAGAATTGAGTTCCCGAGTGCAATACGATAGTTGAAGGAATACGCCACTATTCCAACCGAGAGAATTATTTCGGGGATTCTTTCGAATTATCTGGCCCCCACAGTCGCATGGGTTTCTTTTGTTATGTGGTCGAACCCTAATGAAGAGATATATTTTTTCGTTTGTGTTCTTGAGTTCCAGAGTGCAATACGATAGTTGAAGGAATACGCCACTATTCCAATCGAGAGAATTGAGTTCCCGAGTGCAATACGATAGTTGAAGGAATACGCCACTATTCCAACCGAGAGAATTATTTCGTGGATTCTTTCGAATTATCTGGCCCCCACAGTCGCATGGGTTTCTTTTGTTATGTGGTCGAACCCTAATGAAGAGATATATTTTTTCGTTTGTGTTCTTGAGTTCCAGAGTGCAATACGATAGTTGAAGGAATACGCCACTATTCCAATCGAGAGAATTGAGTTCCCGAGTGCAATACGATAGTTGAAGGAATACGCCACTATTCCAACCGAGAGAATTATTTCGTGGATTCTTTCGAATTATCTGGCCCCCACAGTCGCATGGGTTTCTTTTGTTATGTGGTCGAACCCTAATGAAGAGATATATTTTTTCGTTTGTGTTCTTGAGTTCCAGAGTGCAATACGATAGTTGAAGGAATACGCCACTATTCCAACCGAGAGAATTATTTCGTGGATTCTTTCGAATTATCTGGCCCCCACAGTCGCATGGGTTTCTTTTGTTATGTAGTCGAACCCTAATGAAGATATATATTTTTTCGTTTGTGTTCTTGAATTCCAGAGTGCAATACGATAGTTGAAGGAATACGCCACTATTCCAACCGAGAGGATTATTTCGTGGATTCTTTCGAATTATCTGGCCCCCACAGTCGCATGGGTTTCTTTTGTTATGTGGTCGAACCCTAATGAAGAGATATATTTTTTCGTTTGTGTTCTTGAGTTCCAGAGTGCAATACGATAGTTGAAGGAATACGCCGCTATTCCAACCGAGAGAATTATTTCGTGGATTCTTTCGAATTATCTGGCCCCCACAGTCGCATGGGTTTCTTTTGTTATGTGGTCAAACCCTAATGAAGAGATATATTTTTTCGTTTGTGTTCTTGAGTTCCAGAGTGCAATACGATAGTTGAAGGAATACGCCACTATTCCAATCGAGAGAATTGAGTTCCCGAGTGCTATACGATAGTTGAAGGAATACGCCACTATTCCAACCGAGATAATTATTTCGTGGATTCTTTCGAATTATCTGGCCCCCACAGTCACATGGGTTTCTTTTGTTATGTGGTCGAACCCTAATGAAGAGATATATTTTTTCGTTTGTGTTCTTGAGTTCCAGAGTGCAATACGATAGTTGAAGGAATACGCCACTATTCCAATCGAGAGAATTGAGTTCCCGAGTGCTATACGATAGTTGAAGGAATACGCCACTATTCCAACCGAGAGAATTATTTCGTGGATTCTTTCGAATTATCTGGCCCCCACAGTCGCATGGGTTTCTTTTGTTATGTGGTCGAACCCTAATGAAGAGATATATTTTTTCGTTTGTGTTCTTGAGTTCCAAAGTGCAATACGATAGTTGAAGGAATACGCCACTATTCCAATCGAGAGAATTGAGTTCCCGAGTGCTATACGATAGTTGAAGGAATACGCCACTATTCCAACCGAGAGAATTATTTCGTGGATTCTTTCGAATTATCTGGCCCCCACAGTCGCATGGGTTTCTTTTGTTATGTGGTCGAACCCTAATGAAGAGATATATTTTTTTCGTTTGTGTTCTTGAGTTCCAGAGTGCAATACGATAGTTGAAGGAATACGCCACTATTCCAACCGAGAGAATTGAGTTCCCGAGTGCAATACGATAGTTGAAGGAATACGCCACTATTCCAACCGAGATAATTATTTCGTGGATTCTTTCGAATTATCTGGCCCCCACAGTCGCATGGGTTTCTTTTGTTATGTGGTCGAACCCTAATGAAGAGATATATTTTTTCGTTTGTGTTCTAGAGTTCCAGAGTGCAATACGATAGTTGAAGGAATACGCCACTATTCCAATCGAGAGAATTGAGTTCCCGAGTGCAATACGATAGTTGAAGGAATACGCCACTATTCCAACCGAGAGAATTATTTCGTGGATTCTTTCGAATTATCTGGCCCCCACAGTCGCATGGGTTTCTTTTGTTATGTGGTCGAACCCTAATGAAGAGATATATTTTTTCGTTTGTGTTCTTGAGTTCCAGAGTGCAATACGATAGTTGAAGGAATACGCCACTATTCCAATCGAGAGAATTATTTCGTGGATTTTTTCGAATTATCTGGCCCCACAGTCGCATGGGTTTCTTTTGTTATGTGGTCGAACCCTAATGAAGAGATATATTTTTTCGTTTGTGTTCTTGAGTTCCAGAGTGCAATACGATAGTTGAAGGAATACGCCACTATTCCAATCGAGAGAATTGAGTTCCCGAGTGCTATACGATAGTTGAAGGAATACGCCACTATTCCAACCGAGAGAATTATTTCGTGGATTCTTTCGAATTATCTGGCCCCCACAGTCGCATGGGTTTCTTTTGTTATGTGGTCGAACCCTAATGAAGAGATATATTTTTTCGTTTGTGTTCTTGAGTTCCAGAGTGCAATACGATAGTTGAAGGAATACGCCACTATTCCAACCGAGAGAATTATTTCGTGGATTTTGTCGAATTATCTGGCCCCCACAGTCGCATGGGTTTCTTTTGTTATGTGGTCGAACCCTAATGAAGAGATATATTTTTTCGTTTGTGTTCTTGAGTTCCAGAGTGCAATACGATAGTTAAAGGAATACGCCACTATTCCAATCGAGAGAATTGAGTTCCCGAGTGCAATACGATAGTTGAAGGAATACGCCACTATTCCAACCGAGAGAATTATTTCGTGGATTCTTTCGAATTATCTGGCCCCCACAGTCGCATGGGTTTCTTTTGTTATGTGGTCGAACCCCAATGAAGATATATATTTTTTCGTTTGTGTTCTTGAGTTCCAGAGTGCAATACGATAGTTGAAGGAATACGCCACTATTCCAATCGAGAGAATTGAGTTCCCGAGTGCAATACGATAGTTGAAGGAATACGCCACTATTCCAACCGAGAGAATTATTTCGGGGATTCTTTCGAATTATCTGGCCCCCACAGTCGCATGGGTTTCTTTTGTTATGTGGTCGAACCCTAATGAAGAGATATATTTTTTCGTTTGTGTTCTTGAGTTCCAGAGTGCAATACGATAGTTGAAGGAATACGCCACTATTCCAATCGAGAGAATTGAGTTCCCGAGTGCAATACGATAGTTGAAGGAATACGCCACTATTCCAACCGAGAGAATTATTTCGTGGATTCTTTCGAATTATCTGGCCCCCACAGTCGCATGGGTTTCTTTTGTTATGTGGTCGAACCCTAATGAAGAGATATATTTTTTCGTTTGTGTTCTTGAGTTCCAGAGTGCAATACGATAGTTGAAGGAATACGCCACTATTCCAATCGAGAGAATTGAGTTCCCGAGTGCAATACGATAGTTGAAGGAATACGCCACTATTCCAACCGAGATAATTATTTCGTGGATTCTTTCGAATTATCTGGCCCCCACAGTCGCATGGGTTTCTTTTGTTATGTGGTCGAACCCTAATGAAGAGATATATTTTTTCGTTTGTGTTCTTGAGTTCCAGAGTGCAATACGATAGTTGAAGGAATACGCCACTATTCCAACCGAGAGAATTATTTCGTGGATTCTTTCGAATTATCTGGCCCCCACAGTCGCATGGGTTTCTTTTGTTATGTAGTCGAACCCTAATGAAGAGATATATTTTTTCGTTTGTGTTCTTGAATTCCAGAGTGCAATACGATAGTTGAAGGAATACGCCACTATTCCAACCGAGAGGATTATTTCGTGGATTCTTTCGAATTATCTGGCCCCCACAGTCGCATGGGTTTCTTTTGTTATGTGGTCGAACCCTAATGAAGAGATATATTTTTTCGTTTGTGTTCTTGAGTTCCAGAGTGCAATACGATAGTTGAAGGAATACGCCACTATTCCAATCGAGAGAATTGAGTTCCCGAGTGCTATACGATAGTTGAAGGAATACGCCACTATTCCAACCGAGAGAATTATTTCGTGGATTCTTTCGAATTATCTGGCCCCCACAGTCGCATGGGTTTCTTTTGTTATGTGGTCGAACCCTAATGAAGAGATATATTTTTTCGTTTGTGTTCTTGAGTTCCAGAGTGCAATACGATAGTTGAAGGAATACGCCACTATTCCAACCGAGAGAATTATTTCGTGGATTTTTTCGAATTATCTGGCCCCCACAGTCGCATGGGTTTCTTTTGTTATGTGGTCGAACCCTAATGAAGAGATATATTTTTTCGTTTGTGTTCTTGAGTTCCAGAGTGCAATACGATAGTTGAAGGAATACGCCACTATTCCAATCGAGAGAATTGAGTTCCCGAGTGCAATACGATAGTTGAAGGAATACGCCACTATTCCAACCGAGAGAATTATTTCGTGGATTCTTTCGAATTATCTGGCCCCCACAGTCGCATGGGTTTCTTTTGTTATGTGGTCGAACCCTAATGAAGATATATATTTTTTCGTTTGTGTTCTTGAGTTCCAGAGTGCAATACGATAGTTGAAGGAATACGCCACTATTCCAATCGAGAGAATTGAGTTCCCGAGTGCAATACGATAGTTGAAGGAATACGCCACTATTCCAACCGAGAGAATTATTTCGTGGATTCTTTCGAATTATCTGGCCCCCACAGTCGCATGGGTTTCTTTTGTTATGTGGTCGAACCCTAATGAAGAGATATATTTTTTCGTTTGTGTTCTTGAGTTCCAGAGTGCAATACGATAGTTGAAGGAATACGCCACTATTCCAATCGAGAGAATTGAGTTCCCGAGTGCAATACGATAGTTGAAGGAATACGCCACTATTCCAACCGAGAGAATTATTTCGTGGATTCTTTCGAATTATCTGGCCCCCACAGTCGCATGGGTTTCTTTTGTTATGTGGTCGAACCCTAATGAAGAGATATATTTTTTCGTTTGTGTTCTTGAGTTCCAGAGTGCAATACGATAGTTGAAGGAATACGCCACTATTCCAACCGAGAGAATTATTTCGTGGATTTTTTCGAATTATCTGGCCCCCACAGTCGCATGGGTTTCTTTTGTTATGTGGTCGAACCCTAATGAAGAGATATATTTTTTCGTTTGTGTTCTTGAGTTCCAGAGTGCAATACGATAGTTGAAGGAATACGCCACTATTCCAATCGAGAGAATTGAGTTCCCGAGTGCTATACGATAGTTGAAGGAATACGCCACTATTCCAACCGAGAGAATTATTTCGTGGATTCTTTCGAATTATCTGGCCCCCACAGTCGCATGGGTTTCTTTTGTTATGTGGTCGAACCCTAATGAAGAGATATATTTTTTCGTTTGTGTTCTTGAGTTCCAGAGTGCAATACGATAGTTGAAGGAATACGCCACTATTCCAATCGAGAGAATTGAGTTCCCGAGTGCTATACGATAGTTGAAGGAATACGCCACTATTCCAACCGAGAGAATTATTTCGTGGATTCTTTCGAATTATCTGGCCCCCACAGTCGCATGGGTTTCTTTTGTTATGTGGTCGAACCCTAATGGATAGATATATTTTTTCGTTTGTGTTCTTGAGTTCCAGAGTGCAATACGATAGTTGAAGGAATACGCCACTATTCCAACCGAGAGAATTATTTCGTGGATTTTTTCGAATTATCTGGCCCCCACAGTCGCATGGGTTTCTTTTGTTATGTGGTCGAACCCTAATGAAGAGATATATTTTTTCGTTTGTGTTCTTGAGTTCCAGAGTGCAATACGATAGTTGAAGGAATACGCCACTATTCCAATCGAGATAATTGAGTTCCCGAGTGCTATACGATAGTTGAAGGAATACGCCACTATTCCAATCGAGAGAATTGAGTTCCCGAGTGCTATACGATAGTTGAAGGAATACGCCACTATTCCAATCGAGAGAATTGAGTTCCCGAGTGCTATACGATAGTTGAAGGAATACGCCACTATTCAAACCGAGATAATTATTTCGTGGATTCTTTCGAATTATCTGGCCCCCACAGTCGCATGGGTTTCTTTTGTTATGTGGTCGAACCCTAATGAAGAGATATATTTTTTCGTTTGTGTTCTTGAGTTCCAGAGTGCAATACGATAGTTGAAGGAATACGCCACTATTCCAATCGAGAGAATTGAGTTTCCGAGTGCTATACGATAGTTGAAGGAATACGCCACTATTCCAACCGAGAGAATTATTTCGTGGATACTTTCGAATTATCTGGCCCCCACAGTCGCATGGGTTTCTTTTGTTATGTGGTCGAACCCTAATGAAGAGATATATTTTTTCGTTTGTGTTCTTGAGTTCCAGAGTGCAATACGATAGTTGAAGGAATACGCCACTATTCCAATCGAGAGAATTATTTCGTGGATTTTTTCGAATTATCTGGCCCCACAGTCGCATGGGTTTCTTTTGTTATGTGGTCGAACCCTAATGAAGAGATATATTTTTTCGTTTGTGTTCTTGAGTTCCAGAGTGCAATACGATAGTTGAAGGAATACGCCACTATTCCAATCGAGAGAATTGAGTTCCCGAGTGCTATACGATAGTTGAAGGAATACGCCACTATTCCAACCGAGAGAATTATTTCGTGGATTCTTTCGAATTATCTGGCCCCCACAGTCGCATGGGTTTCTTTTGTTATGTGGTCGAACCCTAATGAAGAGATATATTTTTTCGTTTGTGTTCTTGAGTTCCAGAGTGCAATACGATAGTTGAAGGAATACGCCACTATTCCAACCGAGAGAATTATTTCGTGGATTTTGTCGAATTATCTGGCCCCCACAGTCGCATGGGTTTCTTTTGTTATGTGGTCGAACCCTAATGAAGAGATATATTTTTTCGTTTGTGTTCTTGAGTTCCAGAGTGCAATACGATAGTTAAAGGAATACGCCACTATTCCAATCGAGAGAATTGAGTTCCCGAGTGCAATACGATAGTTGAAGGAATACGCCACTATTCCAACCGAGAGAATTATTTCGTGGATTCTTTCGAATTATCTGGCCCCCACAGTCGCATGGGTTTCTTTTGTTATGTGGTCGAACCCCAATGAAGATATATATTTTTTCGTTTGTGTTCTTGAGTTCCAGAGTGCAATACGATAGTTGAAGGAATACGCCACTATTCCAATCGAGAGAATTGAGTTCCCGAGTGCAATACGATAGTTGAAGGAATACGCCACTATTCCAACCGAGAGAATTATTTCGGGGATTCTTTCGAATTATCTGGCCCCCACAGTCGCATGGGTTTCTTTTGTTATGTGGTCGAACCCTAATGAAGAGATATATTTTTTCGTTTGTGTTCTTGAGTTCCAGAGTGCAATACGATAGTTGAAGGAATACGCCACTATTCCAATCGAGAGAATTGAGTTCCCGAGTGCAATACGATAGTTGAAGGAATACGCCACTATTCCAACCGAGAGAATTATTTCGTGGATTCTTTCGAATTATCTGGCCCCCACAGTCGCATGGGTTTCTTTTGTTATGTGGTCGAACCCTAATGAAGATATATATTTTTTCGTTTGTGTTCTTGAGTTCCAGAGTGCAATACGATAGTTGAAGGAATACGCCACTATTCCAATCGAGAGAATTGAGTTCCCGAGTGCAATACGATAGTTGAAGGAATACGCCACTATTCCAACCGAGAGAATTATTTCGTGGATTCTTTCGAATTATCTGGCCCCCACAGTCGCATGGGTTTCTTTTGTTATGTGGTCGAACCCTAATGAAGAGATATATTTTTTCGTTTGTGTTCTTGAGTTCCAGAGTGCAATACGATAGTTGAAGGAATACGCCACTATTCCAACCGAGAGAATTATTTCGTGGATTCTTTCGAATTATCTGGCCCCCACAGTCGCATGGGTTTCTTTTGTTATGTAGTCGAACCCTAATGAAGAGATATATTTTTTCGTTTGTGTTCTTGAATTCCAGAGTGCAATACGATAGTTGAAGGAATACGCCACTATTCCAACCGAGAGGATTATTTCGTGGATTCTTTCGAATTATCTGGCCCCCACAGTCGCATGGGTTTCTTTTGTTATGTGGTCGAACCCTAATGAAGAGATATATTTTTTCGTTTGTGTTCTTGAGTTCCAGAGTGCAATACGATAGTTGAAGGAATACGCCACTATTCCAATCGAGAGAATTGAGTTCCCGAGTGCTATACGATAGTTGAAGGAATACGCCACTATTCCAACCGAGAGAATTATTTCGTGGATTCTTTCGAATTATCTGGCCCCCACAGTCGCATGGGTTTCTTTTGTTATGTGGTCGAACCCTAATGAAGAGATATATTTTTTCGTTTGTGTTCTTGAGTTCCAGAGTGCAATACGATAGTTGAAGGAATACGCCACTATTCCAACCGAGAGAATTATTTCGTGGATTTTTTCGAATTATCTGGCCCCCACAGTCGCATGGGTTTCTTTTGTTATGTGGTCGAACCCTAATGAAGAGATATATTTTTTCGTTTGTGTTCTTGAGTTCCAGAGTGCAATACGATAGTTGAAGGAATACGCCACTATTCCAATCGAGAGAATTGAGTTCCCGAGTGCAATACGATAGTTGAAGGAATACGCCACTATTCCAACCGAGAGAATTATTTCGTGGATTCTTTCGAATTATCTGGCCCCCACAGTCGCATGGGTTTCTTTTGTTATGTGGTCGAACCCTAATGAAGATATATATTTTTTCGTTTGTGTTCTTGAGTTCCAGAGTGCAATACGATAGTTGAAGGAATACGCCACTATTCCAATCGAGAGAATTGAGTTCCCGAGTGCAATACGATAGTTGAAGGAATACGCCACTATTCCAACCGAGAGAATTATTTCGTGGATTCTTTCGAATTATCTGGCCCCCACAGTCGCATGGGTTTCTTTTGTTATGTGGTCGAACCCTAATGAAGAGATATATTTTTTCGTTTGTGTTCTTGAGTTCCAGAGTGCAATACGATAGTTGAAGGAATACGCCACTATTCCAATCGAGAGAATTGAGTTCCCGAGTGCAATACGATAGTTGAAGGAATACGCCACTATTCCAACCGAGAGAATTATTTCGTGGATTCTTTCGAATTATCTGGCCCCCACAGTCGCATGGGTTTCTTTTGTTATGTGGTCGAACCCTAATGAAGAGATATATTTTTTCGTTTGTGTTCTTGAGTTCCAGAGTGCAATACGATAGTTGAAGGAATACGCCACTATTCCAACCGAGAGAATTATTTCGTGGATTTTTTCGAATTATCTGGCCCCCACAGTCGCATGGGTTTCTTTTGTTATGTGGTCGAACCCTAATGAAGAGATATATTTTTTCGTTTGTGTTCTTGAGTTCCAGAGTGCAATACGATAGTTGAAGGAATACGCCACTATTCCAATCGAGAGAATTGAGTTCCCGAGTGCTATACGATAGTTGAAGGAATACGCCACTATTCCAACCGAGAGAATTATTTCGTGGATTCTTTCGAATTATCTGGCCCCCACAGTCGCATGGGTTTCTTTTGTTATGTGGTCGAACCCTAATGAAGAGATATATTTTTTCGTTTGTGTTCTTGAGTTCCAGAGTGCAATACGATAGTTGAAGGAATACGCCACTATTCCAATCGAGAGAATTGAGTTCCCGAGTGCTATACGATAGTTGAAGGAATACGCCACTATTCCAACCGAGAGAATTATTTCGTGGATTCTTTCGAATTATCTGGCCCCCACAGTCGCATGGGTTTCTTTTGTTATGTGGTCGAACCCTAATGAAGAGATATATTTTTTCGTTTGTGTTCTTGAGTTCCAGAGTGCAATACGATAGTTGAAGGAATACGCCACTATTCCAACCGAGAGAATTATTTCGTGGATTTTTTCGAATTATCTGGTTCCCACAGTCGCATGGGTTTCTTTTGTTATGTGGTCGAACCCTAATGAAGAGATATATTTTTTCGTTTGTGTTCTTGAGTTCCAGAGTGCAATACGATAGTTGAAGGAATACGCCACTATTCCAATCGAGATAATTGAGTTCCCGAGTGCTATACGATAGTTGAAGGAATACGCCACTATTCCAATCGAGAGAATTGAGTTCCCGAGTGCTTTACGATAGTTGAAGGAATACGCCACTATTCCAATCGAGAGAATTGAGTTCCCGAGTGCTATACGATAGTTGAAGGAATACGCCACTATTCAAACCGAGATAATTATTTCGTGGATTCTTTCGAATTATCTGGCCCCCACAGTCGCATGGGTTTCTTTTGTTATGTGGTCGAACCCTAATGAAGAGATATATTTTTTCGTTTGTGTTCTTGAGTTCCAGAGTGCAATACGATAGTTGAAGGAATACGCCACTATTCCAATCGAGAGAATTGAGTTTCCGAGTGCTATACGATAGTTGAAGGAATACGCCACTATTCCAACCGAGAGAATTATTTCGTGGATACTTTCGAATTATCTGGCCCCCACAGTCGCATGGGTTTCTTTTGTTATGTGGTCGAACCCTAATGAAGAGATATATTTTTTCGTTTGTGTTCTTGAGTTCCAGAGTGCAATACGATAGTTGAAGGAATACGCCACTATTCCAATCAAGAGAATTGAGTTCCCGAGTGCTATACGATAGTAGAAGGAATACGCCACTATTCCAACCGAGAGAATTATTTCGTGGATTCTTTCGAATTATCTGGCCCCCACAGTCGCATGGGTTTCTTTTGTTATGTGGTCGAACCCTAATGAAGAGATATATTTTTTCGTTTGTGTTCTTGAGTTCCAGAGTTCAATACGATAGTTGAAGGAATACGCCACTATTCCAATCGAGAGAATTGAGTTCCCGAGTGCTATACGATATTTGAAGGAATACGCCACTATTCCAACCGAGAGAATTATTTCGTGGATTCTTTCGAATTATCTGGCCCCCACAGTCGCATGGGTTTCTTTTGTTATGTGGTCGAACCCTAATGAAGAGATATATTTTTTCGTTTGTGTTCTTGAGTTCCAGAGTGCAATACGATAGTTGAAGGAATACGCCACTATTCCAATCGAGAGAATTGAGTTCCCGAGTGCTATACGATAGTTGAAGGAATACGCCACTATTCCAACCGAGATAATTATTTCGTGGATTCTTTCGAATTATCTGGCCCCCACAGTCGCATGGGTTTCTTTTGTTATGTGGTCGAACCCTAATGAAGAGATATATTTTTTCGTTTGTGTTCTTGAGTTCCAGAGTGCAATACGATAGTTGAAGGAATACGCCACTATTCCAATCGAGAGAATTGAGTTCCCGAGTGCAATACGATAGTTGAAGGAATACGCCACTATTCCAACCGAGAGAATTATTTCGTGGATTCTTTCGAATTATCTGGCCCCCACAGTCGCATGGGTTTCTTTTGTTATGTGGTCGAACCCTAATGAAGAGATATATTTTTTCGTTTGTGTTCTTGAGTTCCAGAGTGCAATACGATAGTTGAAGGAATACGCCACTATTCCAACCGAGAGAATTATTTCGTGGATTTTTTCGAATTATCTGGCCCCCACAGTCGCATGGGTTTCTTTTGTTATGTGGTCGAACCCTAATGAAGAGATATATTTTTTCGTTTGTGTTCTTGAGTTCCAGAGTGCAATACGATAGTTGAAGGAATACGCCACTATTCCAATCGAGATAATTGAGTTCCCGAGTGCTATACGATAGTTGAAGGAATACGCCACTATTCCAATCGAGAGAATTGAGTTCCCGAGTGCTATACGATAGTTGAAGAAATACGCCACTATTCCAATCGAGAGAATTGAGTTCCCGAGTGCTATACGATAGTTGAAGGAATACGCCACTATTCCAACCGAGATAATTATTTCGTGGATTCTTTCGAATTATCTGGCCCCCACAGTCGCATGGGTTTCTTTTGTTATGTGGTCGAACCCTAATGAAGAGATATATTTTTTCGTTTGTGTTCTTGAGTTCCAGAGTGCAATACGATAGTTGAAGGAATACGCCACTATTCCAATCGAGAGAATTGAGTTTCCGAGTGCTATACGATAGTTGAAGGAATACGCCACTATTCCAACCGAGAGAATTATTTCGTGGATTCTTTCGAATTATCTGGCCCCCACAGTCGCATGGGTTTCTTTTGTTATGTGGTCGAACCCTAATGAAGAGATATATTTTTTCGTTTGTGTTCTTGAGTTCCAGAGTGCAATACGATAGTTGAAGGAATACGCCACTATTCCAATCAAGAGAATTGAGTTCCCGAGTGCTATACGATAGTAGAAGGAATACGCCACTATTCCAACCGAGAGAATTATTTCGTGGATTCTTTCGAATTATCTGGCCCCCACAGTCGCATGGGTTTCTTTTGTTATGTGGTCGAACCCTAATGAAGAGATATATTTTTTCGTTTGTGTTCTTGAGTTCCAGAGTTCAATACGATAGTTGAAGGAATACGCCACTATTCCAATCGAGAGAATTGAGTTCCCGAGTGCTATACGATATTTGAAGGAATACGCCACTATTCCAACCGAGAGAATTATTTCGTGGATTCTTTCGAATTATCTGGCCCCCACAGTCGCATGGGTTTCTTTTGTTATGTGGTCGAACCCTAATGAAGAGATATATTTTTTCGTTTGTGTTCTTGAGTTCCAGAGTGCAATACGATAGTTGAAGGAATACGCCACTATTCCAATCGAGAGAATTGAGTTCCCGAGTGCTATACGATAGTTGAAGGAATACGCCACTATTCCAACCGAGATAATTATTTCGTGGATTCTTTCGAATTATCTGGCCCCCACAGTCGCATGGGTTTCTTTTGTTATGTGGTCGAACCCTAATGAAGAGATATATTTTTTCGTTTGTGTTCTTGAGTTCCAGAGTGCAATACGATAGTTGAAGGAATACGCCACTATTCCAATCGAGAGAATTGAGTTCCCGAGTGCAATACGATAGTTGAAGGAATACGCCACTATTCCAACCGAGAGAATTATTTCGTGGATTCTTTCGAATTATCTGGCCCCCACAGTCGCATGGGTTTCTTTTGTTATGTGGTCGAACCCTAATGAAGAGATATATTTTTTCGTTTGTGTTCTTGAGTTCCAGAGTGCAATACGATAGTTGAAGGAATACGCCACTATTCCAACCGAGAGAATTATTTCGTGGATTTTTTCGAATTATCTGGCCCCCACAGTCGCATGGGTTTCTTTTGTTATGTGGTCGAACCCTAATGAAGAGATATATTTTTTCGTTTGTGTTCTTGAGTTCCAGAGTGCAATACGATAGTTGAAGGAATACGCCACTATTCCAATCGAGATAATTGAGTTCCCGAGTGCTATACGATAGTTGAAGGAATACGCCACTATTCCAATCGAGAGAATTGAGTTCCCGAGTGCTATACGATAGTTGAAGAAATACGCCACTATTCCAATCGAGAGAATTGAGTTCCCGAGTGCTATACGATAGTTGAAGGAATACGCCACTATTCCAACCGAGATAATTATTTCGTGGATTCTTTCGAATTATCTGGCCCCCACAGTCGCATGGGTTTCTTTTGTTATGTGGTCGAACCCTAATGAAGAGATATATTTTTTCGTTTGTGTTCTTGAGTTCCAGAGTGCAATACGATAGTTGAAGGAATACGCCACTATTCCAATCGAGAGAATTGAGTTCCCGAGTGCAATACGATAGTTGAAGGAATACGCCACTATTCCAACCGAGAGAATTATTTCGTGGATTCTTTCGAATTATCTGGCCCCCACAGTCGCATGGGTTTCTTTTGTTATGTGGTCGAACCCTAATGAAGAGATATATTTTTTCGTTTGTGTTCTTGAGTTCCAGAGTGCAATACGATAGTTGAAGGAATACGCCACTATTCCAACCGAGAGAATTATTTCGTGGATTTTTTCGAATTATCTGGCCCCCACAGTCGCATGGGTTTCTTTTGTTATGTGGTCGAACCCTAATGAAGAGATATATTTTTTCGTTTGTGTTCTTGAGTTCCAGAGTGCAATACGATAGTTGAAGGAATACGCCACTATTCCAATCGAGATAATTGAGTTCCCGAGTGCTATACGATAGTTGAAGGAATACGCCACTATTCCAATCGAGAGAATTGAGTTCCCGAGTGCTATACGATAGTTGAAGAAATACGCCACTATTCCAATCGAGAGAATTGAGTTCCCGAGTGCTATACGATAGTTGAAGGAATACGCCACTATTCCAACCGAGATAATTATTTCGTGGATTCTTTCGAATTATCTGGCCCCCACAGTCGCATGGGTTTCTTTTGTTATGTGGTCGAACCCTAATGAAGAGATATATTTTTTCGTTTGTGTTCTTGAGTTCCAGAGTGCAATACGATAGTTGAAGGAATACGCCACTATTCCAATCGAGAGAATTGAGTTTCCGAGTGCTATACGATAGTTGAAGGAATACGCCACTATTCCAACCGAGAGAATTATTTCGTGGATTCTTTCGAATTATCTGGCCCCCACAGTCGCATGGGTTTCTTTTGTTATGTGGTCGAACCCTAATGAATAGATATATTTTTTCGTTTGTGTTCTTGAGTTCCAGAGTGCAATACGATAGTTGAAGGAATACGCCACTATTCCAATCAAGAGAATTGAGTTCCCGAGTGCTATACGATAGTAGAAGGAATACGCCACTATTCCAACCGAGATAATTATTTCGTGGATTCTTTCGAATTATCTGGCCCCCACAGTCGCATGGGTTTCTTTTGTTATGTGGTCGAACCCTAATGAAGAGATATATTTTTTCGTTTGTGTTCTTGAGTTCCAGAGTTCAATACGATAGTTGAAGGAATACGCCACTATTCCAATCGAGAGAATTGAGTTCCCGAGTGCTATACGATATTTGAAGGAATACGCCACTATTCCAACCGAGAGAATTATTTCGTGGATTCTTTCGAATTATCTGGCCCCCACAGTCGCATGGGTTTCTTTTGTTATGTGGTCGAAAACTAATGAAGAGATATATTTTTTCGTTTGTGTTCTTGAGTTCCAGAGTGCAATACGATAGTTGAAGGAATACGCCACTATTCCAATCGAGAGAATTGAGTTCCCGAGTGCTATACGATAGTTGAAGGAATACGCCACTATTCCAACCGAGATAATTATTTCGTGGATTCTTTCGAATTATCTGGCCCCCACAGTCGCATGGGTTTCTTTTGTTATGTGGTCGAACCCTAATGAAGAGATATATTTTTTCGTTTGTGTTCTTGAGTTCCAGAGTGCAATACGATAGTTGAAGGAATACGCCACTATTCCAATCGAGAGAATTGAGTTCCCGAGTGCTATACGATAGTTGAAGGAATACGCCACTATTCCAACCGAGATAATTATTTCGTGGATTCTTTCGAATTATCTGGCCCCCACAGTCGCATGGGTTTCTTTTGTTATGTGGTCGAACCCTAATGAAGAGATATATTTTTTCGTTTGTGTTCTTGATTTCCAGAGTGCAATACGATAGTTGAAGGAATACGCCACTATTTTAACCGAGAGAATTATTTCGTGGATTCTTTCGAATTATCTGGCCCCCACAGTCGAATGGGTTTCTTTTGTTATGAGGTCGAACCCTAATGAAGAGATATATTTTTTCGTTTGTGTTCTTGAGTTCTAGAGTGCAATACGATAGTTGAAGGAATACGCCACTATTCCAATCGAGAGAATTGAGTTCCCGAGTGCTATACGATAGTTGAAGGAATACGCCACTATTCCAACCGAGAGAATTATTTCGTGGATTCTTTCGAATTATCTGGCCCCCACAGTCGCATGGGTTTCTTTTGTTATGTGGTCGAACCCTAATGAAGAGATATATTTTTTCGTTTGTGTTCTTGAGTTCCAGAGTGCAATACGATAGTTGAAGGAATACGCCACTATTCCAATCGAGATAATTGAGTTCCCGAGTGCTATACGATAGTTGAAGGAATACGCCACTATTCCAACCGAGAGAATTATTTCGTGGATTCTTTCGAATTATCTGGCCCCCACAGTCGCATGGGTTTCTTTTGTTATGTGGTCGAACCCTAATGAAGAGATATATTTTTTCGTTTGTGTTCTTGAGTTCCAGAGTGCAATACGATAGTTGAAGGAATACGCCACTATTCCAACCGAGAGAATTATTTCGTGGATTCTTTTGAATTATCTGGCCCCCACAGTCGCATGGGTTTCTTTTGTTATGTGGTCGAACCCTAATGAAGAGATATATTTTTTCGTTTGTGTTCTTGAGTTCCAGAGTGCAATACGATAGTTGAAGGAATACGCCACTATTCCAATCGAGAGAATTGAGTTCCAGAGTGCTATACGATAGTTGAAGGAATACGCCACTATTCCAACCGAGAGAATTATTTCGTGGATTCTTTCGAATTATCTGGCCCCCACAGTTGCATGGGTTTCTTTTGTTATGTGGTCGAACCCTAATGAAGAGATATATTTTTTCGTTTGTGTTCTTGAGTTCCAGAGTGCAATACGATAGTTGAAGGAATACGCCACTATTCCAATCGAGATAATTGAGTTTCCGAGTGCTATACGATAGTTGAAGGAATACGCCACTATTCCAACCGAGAGAATTATTTCGTGGATTCTTTCGAATTATCTGACCCCCACAGTCGCATGGGTTTCTTTTGTTATGTGGTCGAACCCTAATGAAGAGATATATTTTTTCGTTTGTGTTCTTGAGTTCCAGAGTGCAATACGATAGTTGAAGGAATACGCCACTATTCCAACCGAGAGAATTATTTCGTGGATTCTTTCGAATTATCTGGCCCCCACAGTCGCATGGGTTTCTTTTGTTATGTGGTCGAACCCTAATGAAGAGATATATTTTTTCGTTTGTGTTCTTGAGTTCCAGAGTGCAATACGATAGTTGAAGGAATACGCCACTATTCCAATCGAGAGAATTGAGTTCCCGAGTGCTATACGATAAATGAAGGAATACGCCACTATTCCAACCGAGAGAATTATTTCGTGGATTCTTTCGAATTATCTGGCCCCCACAGTCGCATGGGTTACTTTTGTTATGTGGTCGAACCCTAATGAAGAGATATATTTTTTCGTTTGTGTTCTTGAGTTCCAGAGTGCAATACGATAGTTGAAGGAATACGCCACTATTCCAATCGAGAGAATTGAGTTCCCGAGTGCTATACGATAATTGAAGGAATACGCCACTATTCCAACCGAGAGAATTATTTCGTAGATTCTTTCGAATTATCTGGCCCCCACAGTCGCATGGGTTTCTTTTGTTATGTGGTCGAACCCTAATGAAGAGATATATTTTTTCGTTTGTGTTCTTGAGTTCCAGAGTGCAATACGATAGTTGAAGGAATACGCCACTATTCCAATCGAGAGAATTGAGTTCCCGAGTGCTATACGATAGTTGAAGGAATACGCCACTATTCCAACCGAGAGAATTATTTCGTGGATTCTTTCGAATTATCTGGCCCCCACAGTCGCATGGGTTACTTTTGTTATGTGGTCGAACCCTAATGAAGAGATATATTTTTTCGTTTGTGTTCTTGAGTTCCAGAGTGCAATACGATAGTTGAAGGAATACGCCACTATTCCAATCGAGAGAGTTGAGTTCCCGAGTGCTATACGATAATTGAAGGAATACGCCACTATTCCAACCGAGAGAATTATTTCGTAGATTCTTTCGAATTATCTGGCCCCCACAGTCGCATGGGTTTCTTTTGTTATGTGGTCGAACCCTAATGAAGAGATATATTTTTTCGTTTGTGTTCTTGAGTTCCAGAGTGCAATACGATAGTTGAAGGAATACGCCACTATTCCAATCGAGAGAATTGAGTTCCCGAGTGCTATACGATAGTTGAAGGAATACGCCACTATTCCAACCGAGATAATTATTTCGTGGATTCTTTCGAATTATCTGGCCCCCACAGTCGCATGGGTTTCTTTTGTTATGTGGTCGAACCCTAATGAAGAGATATATTTTTTCGTTTGTGTTCTTGAGTTCCAGAGTGCAATACGATAGTTGAAGGAATACGCCACTATTTTAACCGAGAGAATTATTTCGTGGATTCTTTCGAATTATCTGGCCCCCACAGTCGCATGGGTTTCTTTTGTTATGAGGTCGAACCCTAATGAAGAGATATATTTTTTCGTTTGTGTTCTTGAGTTCCAGAGTGCAATACGATAGTTGAAGGAATACGCCACTATTCCAATCGAGAGAATTATTTCGTGGATTCTTTCGAATTATCTACCCCCACAGTCGCATGGGTTTCTTTTGTTATGTGGTCGAACCCTAATGAAGAGATATATTTTTTCGTTTGTGTTCTTGAGTTCCAGAGTGCAATACGATAGTTGAAGGAATACGCCACTATTCCAACCGAGAGAATTATTTCGTGGATTCTTTCGAATTATCTGGCCCCCACAGTCGCATGGGTTTCTTTTGTTATGTGGTCGAACCCTAATGAAGAGATATATTTTTTCGTTTGTGTTCTTGAGTTCCAGAGTGCAATACGATAGTTGAAGGAATACGCCACTATTCCAATCGAGAGAATTGAGTTCCCGAGTGCTATACGATAAATGAAGGAATACGCCACTATTCCAACCGAGAGAATTATTTCGTGGATTCTTTCGAATTATCTGGCCCCCACGGTCGCATGGGTTACTTTTGTTATGTGGTCGAACCCTAATGAAGAGATATATTTTTTCGTTTGTGTTCTTGAGTTCCAGAGTGCAATACGATAGTTGAAGGAATACGCCACTATTCCAATCGAGAGAATTGAGTTCCCGAGTGCTATACGATAATTGAAGGAATACGCCACTATTCCAACCGAGAGAATTATTTCGTAGATTCTTTCGAATTATCTGGCCCCCACAGTCGCATGGGTTTCTTTTGTTATGTGGTCGAACCCTAATGAAGAGATATATTTTTTCGTTTGTGTTCTTGAGTTCCAGAGTGCAATACGATAGTTGAAGGAATACGCCACTATTCCAATCGAGAGAATTGAGTTCCCGAGTGCTATACGATAGTTGAAGGAATACGCCACTATTCCAACCGAGAGAATTATTTCGTGGATTCTTTCGAATTATCTGGCCCCCACAGTCGCATGGGTTACTTTTGTTATGTGGTCGAACCCTAATGAAGATATATATTTTTTCGTTTGTGTTCTTGAGTTCCAGAGTGCAATACGATAGTTGAAGGAATACGCCACTATTCCAATCGAGAGAATTGAGTTCCCGAGTGCTATTCGATAAGTGAAGGAATACGCCACTATTCCAACCGAGAGAATTATTTCGTAGATTCTTTCGAATTATCTGGCCCCCACAGTCGCATGGGTTTCTTTTGTTATGTGGTCGAACCCTAATGAAGAGATATATTTTTTCGTTTGTGTTCTTGAGTTCCAGAGTGCAATACGATAGTTGAAGGAATACGCCACTATTCCAATCGAGAGAATTGAGTTCCCGAGTGCTATACGATAGTTGAAGGAATACGCCACTATTCCAACCGAGATAATTATTTCGTGGATTCTTTCGAATTATCTGGCCCCCACAGTCGCATGGGTTTCTTTTGTTATGTGGTCGAACCCTAATGAAGAGATATATTTTTTCGTTTGTGTTCTTGAGTTCCAGAGTGCAATACGATAGTTGAAGGAATACGCCACTATTTTAACCGAGAGAATTATTTCGTGGATTCTTTCGAATTATCTGGCCCCCACAGTCGCATGGGTTTCTTTTGTTATGAGGTCGAACCCTAATGAAGAGATATATTTTTTCGTTTGTGTTCTTGAATTCCAGAGTGCAATACGATAGTTGAAGGAATACGCCACTATTCCAATCGAGAGAATTGAGTTCCCGAGTGCTATACGATAGTTGAAGGAATACGCCACTATTCCAACCGAGAGAATTATTTCGTGGATTCTTTCGAATTATCTGGCCCCCACAGTCGCATGGGTTTCTTTTGTTATGTGGTCGAACCCTAATGAAGAGATATATTTTTTCGTTTGTGTTCTTGAGTTCCAGAGTGCAATACGATAGTTGAAGGAATACGCCACTATTCCAATCGAGAGAATTGAGTTCCCGAGTGCTATACGATAGTTGAAGGAATACGCCACTATTCCAACCGAGAGAATTATTTCGTGGATTCTTTCGAATTATCTGGCCCCCACAGTCGCATGGGTTTCTTTTGTTATGTGGTCGAACCCTAATGAAGAGATATATTTTTTCGTTTGTGTTCTTGAGTTCCAGAGTGCAATACGATAGTTGAAGGAATACGCCACTATTCCAATCGAGAGAATTGAGTTCCCGAGTGCTATACGATAGTTGAAGGAATACGCCACTATTCCAACCGAGAGAATTATTTCGTGGATTCTTTAGAATTATCTGGCCCCCACAGTCGCATGGGTTTCTTTTGTTATGTGGTCGAACCCTAATGAAGAGATATATTTTTCGTTTGTGTTCTTGAGTTCCAGAGTGCAATACGATAGTTGAAGGAATACGCCACTATTCCAATCGAGAGAATTGAGTTCCCGAGTGCTATACGATAGTTGAAGGAATACGCCACTATTCCAACCGAGAGAATTATTTCGTGGATTCTTTCGAATTATCTGGCCCCCACAGTCGCATGGGTTTCTTTTGTTATGTGGTCGAACCCTAATGAAGAGATATATTTTTTCGTTTGTGTTCTTGAGTTCCAGAGTGCAATACGATAGTTGAAGGAATACGCCACTATTCCAATCGAGAGAATTGAGTTCCCGAGTGCTATACGATAGTTGAAGGAATACGCCACTATTCCAACCGAGAGAATTATTTCGTGGATTCTTTCGAATTATCTGGCCCCCACAGTCGCATGGGTTTCTTTTGTTATGTGGTCGAACCCTAATGAAGAGATATATTTTTTCGTTTGTGTTCTTGAGTTCCAGAGTGCAATACGATAGTTGAAGGAATACGCCACTATTCCAACCGAGAAATATTTCGTGGATTCTTTTGAATTATCTGGCCCCCACAGTCGCATGGGTTTCTTTTGTTATGTGGTCGAACCCTAATGAAGAGATATATTTTTTCGTTTGTGTTCTTGAGTTCCAGAGTGCAATACGATAGTTGAAGGAATACGCCACTATTGCAATCGAGAGAATTGAGTTCCCGAGTGGTATACGATAGATGAAGGAATACGCCACTATTCCAACCGAGAGAATTATTTCGTGGATTCTTTCGAATTATCTGGCCCCCACAGTCGCATGGGTTTCTTTTGTTATGTGGTCGAACCCTAATGAAGAGATATATTTTTTCGTTTGTGTTCTTGAGTTCCAGAGTGCAATACGATAGTTGAAGGAATACGCCACTATTCCAATCGAGATAATTGAGTTCCCGAGTGCTATACGATAGTTGAAGGAATACGCCACTATTCCAACCGAGAGAATTATTTCGTGGATTCTTTCGAATTATCTGACCCCCACAGTCGCATGGGTTTCTTTTGTTATGTGGTCGAACCCTAATGAAGAGATATATTTTTTCGTTTGTGTTCTTGAGTTCCAGAGTGCAATACGATAGTTGAAGGAATACGCCACTATTCCAACCGAGAGAATTATTTCGTGGATTCTTTCGAATTATCTGGCCCCCACAGTCGCATGGGTTTCTTTTGTTATGTGGTCGAACCCTAATGAAGAGATATATTTTTTCGTTTGTGTTCTTGAGTTCCAGAGTGCAATACGATAGTTGAAGGAATACGCCACTATTCCAATCGAGAGAATTGAGTTCCCGAGTGCTATACGATAAATGAAGGAATACGCCACTATTCCAACCGAGATAATTATTTCGTGGATTCTTTCGAATTATCTGGCCCCCACAGTCGCATGGGTTACTTTTGTTATGTGGTCGAACCCTAATGAAGAGATATATTTTTTCGTTTGTGTTCTTGAGTTCCAGAGTGCAATACGATAGTTGAAGGAATACGCCACTATTCCAATCGAGAGAATTGAGTTCCCGAGTGCTATACGATAATTGAAGGAATACGCCACTATTCCAACCGAGAGAATTATTTCGTAGATTCTTTCGAATTATCTGGCCCCCACAGTCGCATGGGTTTCGTTTGTTATGTGGTCGAACCCTAATGAAGAGATATATTTTTTCGTTTGTGTTCTTGAGTTCCAGAGTGCAATACGATAGTTGAAGGAATACGCCACTATTCCAATCGAGAGAATTGAGTTCCCGAGTGCTATACGATAGTTGAAGGAATACGCCACTATTCCAACCGAGATAATTATTTCGTGGATTCTTTCGAATTATCTGGCCCCCACAGTCGCATGGGTTTCTTTTGTTATGTGGTCGAACCCTAATGAAGAGATGTATTTTTTCGTTTGTGTTCTTGAGTTCCAGAGTGCAATACGATAGTTGAAGGAATACGCCACTATTCCAATCGAGAGAATTGAGTTCCCGAGTGCTATACGATAGTTGAAGGAATACGCCACTATTCCAACCGAGAGAATTATTTCGTGGATTCTTTCGAATTATCTGGCCCCCACAGTCGCATGGGTTTCTTTTGTTATGTGGTCGAACCCTAATGAAGAGATATATTTTTTCGTTTGTGTTCTTGAGTTCCAGAGTGCAATACGATAGTTGAAGGAATACGCCACTATTCCAATCGAGAGAATTGAGTTCCCGAGTGCTATACGATAGTTGAAGGAATACGCCACTATTCCAACCGAGAGAATTATTTCGTGGATTCTTTCGAATTATCTGGCCCCCACAGTCGCATGGGTTTCTTTTGTTATGTGGTCGAACCCTAATGAAGAGATATATTTTTTCGTTTGTGTTCTTGAGTTCCAGAGTGCAATACGATAGTTGAAGGAATACGCCACTATTCCAATCGAGAGAATTGAGTTCCCGAGTGCTATACGATAGTTGAAGGAATACGCCACTATTCCAACCGAGAGAATTATTTCGTGGATTCTTTCGAATTATCTGGCCCCCACAGTCGCATGGGTTTCTTTTGTTATGTGGTCGAACCCTAATGAAGAGATATATTTTTTCGTTTGTGTTCTTGAGTTCCAGAGTGCAATACGATAGTTGAAGGAATACGCCACTATTCCAATCGAGAGAATTGAGTTCCCGAGTGCTATACGATAGTTGAAGGAATACGCCACTATTCCAACCGAGAGAATTATTTCGTGGATTCTTTCGAATTATCTGGCCCCCACAGTCGCATGGGTTTCTTTTGTTATGTGGTCGAACCCTAATGAAGAGATATATTTTTTCGTTTGTGTTCTTGAGTTCCAGAGTGCAATACGATAGTTGAAGGAATACGCCACTATTCCAACCGAGAGAATTATTTCGTGGATTTTTTCGAATTATCTGGCCGCCCACAGTCGCATGGGTTTCTTTTGTTATGTGGTCGAACCCTAATGAAGAGATATATTTTTTCGTTTGTGTTCTTGAGTTCCAGAGTGCAATACGATAGTTGAAGGAATACGCCACTATTCCAACCGAGAGAATTATTTCGTGGATTCTTTCGAATTATCTGGCCCCCACAGTCGCATGGGTTTCTTTGGTTATGTGGTCGAACCCTAATGAAGAGATATATTTTTTCGTTTGTGTTCTTGAGTTCCAGAGTGCAATACGATAGTTGAAGGAATACGCCACTATTCCAATCGAGAGAATTGAGTTCCCGAGTGCTATACGATAGTTGAAGGAATACGCCACTATTCCAACCGAGAGAATTATTTCGTGGATTCTTTCGAATTATCTGGCCCCCACAGTCGCATGGGTTTCTTTTGTTATGTGGTCGAACCCTAATGAAGAGATATATTTTTTCGTTTGTGTTCTTGAGTTCCAGAGTGCAATACGATAGTTGAAGGAATACGCCACTATTCCAATCGAGAGAATTGAGTTCCCGAGTGCTATACGATAGTTGAAGGAATACGCCACTATTCCAACCGAGAGAATTATTTCGTGGATTCTTTCGAATTATCTGGCCCCCACAGTCGCATGGGTTTCTTTTGTTATGTGGTCGAACCCTAATGAAGAGATATATTTTTTCGTTTGTGTTCTTGAGTTCCAGAGTGCAATACGATAGTTGAAGGAATACGCCACTATTCCAACCGAGAGAATTATTTCGTGGATTTTTTCGAATTATCTGGCCCCCACAGTCGCATGGGTTTCTTTTATTATGTGGTCGAACCCTAATGAAGAGATATATTTTTTCGTTTGTGTTCTTGAGTTCCAGAGTGCAATACGATAGTTGAAGGAATACGCCACTATTCCAACCGAGAGAATTATTTCGTGGATTCTTTCGAATTATCTGGCCCCCACAGTCGCATGGGTTTCTTTTGTTATGTGGTCGAACCCTAATGAAGAGATATATTTTTTCGTTTGTGTTCTTGAGTTCCAGAGTGCAATACGATAGTTGAAGGAATACGCCACTATTCCAATCGAGAGAATTATTTCGTGGATTCTTTCGAATTATCTGGCCCCCACAGTCGCATGGGTTACTTTTGTTATGTGGTCGAACCCTAATGAAGAGATATATTTTTTCGTTTGTGTTCTTGAGTTCCAGAGTGCAATACGATAGTTGAAGGAATACGCCACTATTCCAATCGAGAGAATTGAGTTCCCGAGTGCTATACGATAATTGAAGGAATACGCCACTATTCCAACCGAGAGAATTATTTCGTAGATTCTTTCGAATTATCTGGCCCCCACAGTCGCATGGGTTTCTTTTGTTATGTGGTCGAACCCTAATGAAGAGATATATTTTTTCGTTTGTGTTCTTGAGTTCCAGAGTGCAATACGATAGTTGAAGGAATACGCCACTATTCCAATCGAGAGAATTGAGTTCCCGAGTGCTATACGATAGTTGAAGGAATACGCCACTATTCCAACCGAGATAATTATTTCGTGGATTCTTTCGAATTATCTGGCCCCCACAGTCGCATGGGTTTCTTTTGTTATGTGGTCGAACCCTAATGAAGAGATATATTTTTTCGTTTGTGTTCTTGAGTTCCAGAGTGCAATACGATAGTTGAAGGAATACGCCACTATTTAACCGAGAGAATTATTTCGTGGATTCTTTCGAATTATCTGGCCCCCACAGTCGCATGGGTTTCTTTTGTTATGAGGTCGAACCCTAATGAAGAGATATATTTTTTCGTTTGTGTTCTTGAGTTCCAGAGTGCAATACGATAGTTGAAGGAATACGCCACTATTCCAATCGAGAGAATTGAGTTCCCGAGTGCTATACGATAGTTGAAGGAATACGCCACTATTCCAACCGAGAGAATTATTTCGTGGATTCTTTCGAATTATCTGGCCCCCACAGTCGCATGGGTTTCTTTTGTTATGTGGTCGAACCCTAATGAAGAGATATATTTTTTCGTTTGTGTTCTTGAGTTCCAGAGTGCAATACGATAGTTGAAGGAATACGCCACTATTCCAATCGAGAGAATTGAGTTCCCGAGTGCTATACGATAGTTGAAGGAATACGCCACTATTCCAACCGAGAGAATTATTTCGTGGATTCTTTCGAATTATCTGGCCCCCACAGTCGCATGGGTTTCTTTTGTTATGTGGTCGAACCCTAATGAAGAGATATATTTTTTCGTTTGTGTTCTTGAGTTCCAGAGTGCAATACGATAGTTGAAGGAATACGCCACTATTCCAATCGAGAGAATTGAGTTCCCGAGTGCTATACGATAGTTGAAGGAATACGCCACTATTCCAACCGAGAGAATTATTTCGTGGGTTCTTTCGAATTATCTGGCCCCCACAGTCGCATGGGTTTCTTTTGTTATGTGGTCGAACCCTAATGAAGAGATATATTTTTTCGTTTGTGTTCTTGAGTTCCAGAGTGCAATACGATAGTTGAAGGAATACGCCACTATTCCAATCGAGAGAATTGAGTTCCCGAGTGCTATACGATAGTTGAAGGAATACGCCACTATTCCAACCGAGAGAATTATTTCGTGGATTCTTTCGAATTATCTGGCCCCCACAGTCGCATGGGTTTCTTTTGTTATGTGGTCGAACCCTAATGAAGAGATATATTTTTTCGTTTGTGTTCTTGAGTTCCAGAGTGCAATACGATAGTTGAAGGAATACGCCACTATTCCAACCGAGAGAATTATTTCGTGGATTCTTTCGAATTATCTGGCCCCCACAGTCGCATGGGTTTCTTTTGTTATGTGGTTGAACCCTAATGAAGAGATATATTTTTTCGTTTGTGTTCTTGAGTTCCAGAGTGCAATACGATAGTTGAAGGAATACGCCACTATTCCAACCGAGAGAATTATTTCGTTGATTTTTTCGAATTATCTGGCCCCCACAGTCGCATGGGTTTCTTTTGTTATGTGGTCGAACCCTAATGAAGAGATATATTTTTTCGTTTGTGTTCTTGAGTTCCAGAGTGCAATACGATAGTTGAAGGAATACGCCACTATTCCAACCGAGAGAATTATTTCGTGGATTCTTTCGAATTATCTGCCCCCCACAGTCGCATGGGTTTCTTTTCTTATGTGGTCGAACCCTAATGAAGAGATATATTTTTTCGTTTGTGTTCTTGAGTTCCAGAGTGCAATACGATAGTTGAAGGAATACGCCACTATTCCAACCGAGAGAATTATTTCGTGGATTCTTTCTAATTATCTGCCCCCCACAGTCACATGGGTTTCTTTTGTTATGTGGTCGAACCCTAATGAAGAGATATATTTTTTCGTTTGTGTTCTTGAGTTCCAGAGTGCAATACGATAGTTGAAGGAATACGCCACTATTCCAATCGAGAGAATTATTTCGTGGATTCTTTCTAATTATCTGCCCCCCACAGTCACATGGGTTTCTTTTGTTATGTGGTCGAACCCTAATGAAGAGATATATTTTTTCGTTTGTGTTCTTGAGTTCCAGAGTGCAATACGATAGTTGAAGGAATACGCCACTATTCCAATCGAGAGAATTATTTCGTGGATTCTTTCGAATTATCTGGCCCCCACAGTCGCATGGGTTTCTTTTGTTATGTGGTCGAACCCTAATGAAGAGATATATTTTTTCGTTTGTGTTCTTGAGTTCCAGAGTGCAATACGATAGTTGAAGGAATACGCCACTATTCCAATCGAGAGAATTGAGTTCCCGAGTGCTATACGATAGTTGAAGGAATACGCCACTATTCCAACCGAGAGAATTATTTCGTGGATTCTTTCGAATTATCTGGCCCCCACAGTCGCATGGGTTTCTTTTGTTATGTGGTCGAACCCTAATGAAGAGATATATTTTTTCGTTTGTGTTCTTGAGTTCCAGAGTGCAATACGATAGTTGAAGGAATACGCCACTATTCCAATCGAGAGAATTGAGTTCCCGAGTGCTATACGATAGTTGAAGGAATACGCCACTATTCCAACCGAGAGAATTATTTCGTGGGTTCTTTCGAATTATCTGGCCCCCACAGTCGCATGGGTTTCTTTTGTTATGTGGTCGAACCCTAATGAAGAGATATATTTTTTCGTTTGTGTTCTTGAGTTCCAGAGTGCAATACGATAGTTGAAGGAATACGCCACTATTCCAATCGAGAGAATTGAGTTCCCGAGTGCTATACGATAGTTGAAGGAATACGCCACTATTCCAACCGAGAGAATTATTTCGTGGATTCTTTCGAATTATCTGGCCCCCACAGTCGCATGGGTTTCTTTTGTTATGTGGTCGAACCCTAATGAAGAGATATATTTTTTCGTTTGTGTTCTTGAGTTCCAGAGTGCAATACGATAGTTGAAGGAATACGCCACTATTCCAACCGAGAGAATTATTTCGTGGATTCTTTCGAATTATCTGGCCCCCACAGTCGCATGGGTTTCTTTTGTTATGTGGTTGAACCCTAATGAAGAGATATATTTTTTCGTTTGTGTTCTTGAGTTCCAGAGTGCAATACGATAGTTGAAGGAATACGCCACTATTCCAACCGAGAGAATTATTTCGTTGATTTTTTCGAATTATCTGGCCCCCACAGTCGCATGGGTTTCTTTTGTTATGTGGTCGAACCCTAATGAAGAGATATATTTTTTCGTTTGTGTTCTTGAGTTCCAGAGTGCAATACGATAGTTGAAGGAATACGCCACTATTCCAACCGAGAGAATTATTTCGTGGATTCTTTCGAATTATCTGCCCCCCACAGTCGCATGGGTTTCTTTTCTTATGTGGTCGAACCCTAATGAAGAGATATATTTTTTCGTTTGTGTTCTTGAGTTCCAGAGTGCAATACGATAGTTGAAGGAATACGCCACTATTCCAACCGAGAGAATTATTTCGTGGATTCTTTCTAATTATCTGCCCCCCACAGTCACATGGGTTTCTTTTGTTATGTGGTCGAACCCTAATGAAGAGATATATTTTTTCGTTTGTGTTCTTGAGTTCCAGAGTGCAATACGATAGTTGAAGGAATACGCCACTATTCCAATCGAGAGAATTATTTCGTGGATTCTTTCGAATTATCTGGCCCCCACAGTCGCATGGGTTTCTTTTGTTATGTGGTCGAACCCTAATGAAGAGATATATTTTTTCGTTTGTGTTCTTGAGTTCCAGAGTGCAATACGATAGTTGAAGGAATACGCCACTATTCCAATCGAGAGAATTGAGTTCCCGGGTGCTATACGATAGTTGAAGGAATACGCCACTATTCCAACCGAGAGAATTATTTCGTGGATTCTTTCGAATTATCTGGCCCCCACAGTCGCATGGGTTTCTTTTGTTATGTGGTCGAACCCTAATGAAGAGATATATTTTTTCGTTTGTGTTCTTGAGTTCCAGAGTGCAATACGATAGTTGAAGGAATACGCCACTATTCCAATCGAGAGAATTGAGTTCCCGAGTGCTATACGATAGTTGAAGGAATACGCCACTATTCCAACCGAGAGAATTATTTCGTTGATTCTTTCGAATTATCTGGCCCCCACAGTCGCATGGGTTTCTTTTGTTATGTGGTCGAACCCTAATGAAGAGATATATTTTTTCGTTTGTGTTCTTGAGTTCCAGAGTGCAATACGATAGTTGAAGGAATACGCCACTATTCCAATCGAGAGAATTGAGTTCCCGAGTGCTATACGATAGTTGAAGGAATACGCCACTATTCCAACCGAGAGAATTATTTCGTGGATTCTTTCGAATTATCTGGCCCCCACAGTCGCATGGGTTTCTTTTGTTATGTGGTCGAACCCTAATGAAGAGATATATTTTTTCGTTTGTGTTCTTGAGTTCCAGAGTGCAATACGATAGTTGAAGGAATACGCCACTATTCCAATCGAGATAATTGAGTTCCCGAGTGCTATACGATAGTTAAAGGAATACGCCACTATTCCAACCGAGAGAATTATTTCGTGGATTCTTTCGAATTATCTGGCCCCCACAGTCGCATGGGTTTCTTTTGTTATGTGGTCGAACCCTAATGAAGAGATATATTTTTTCGTTTGTGTTCTTGAGTTCCAGAGTGCAATACGATAGTTGAAGGAATACGCCACTATTCCAATCGAGATAATTGAGTTCCCGAGTGCTATACGATAGTTGAAGGAATACGCCACTATTCCAACCGAGATAATTATTTCGTGGATTCTTTCGAATTATCTGGCCCCCACAGTCGCATGGGTTTCTTTTGTTATGTGGTCGAACCCTAATGAAGAGATATATTTTTTCGTTTGTGTTCTTGAGTTCCAGAGTGCAATACGATAGTTGAAGGAATACGCCACTATTCCAATCGAGAGAATTGAGTTCCCGAGTGCTATACTATAGTTGAAGGAATACGCCACTATTCCAACCGAGAGAATTATTTCGTGGATTCTTTCGAATTATATGGCCCCCACAGTCGCATGGGTTTCTTTTGTTATGTGGTCGAACCCTAATGAAGAGATATATTTTTTCGTTTGTGTTCTTGAGTTCCAGAGTGCAATACGATAGTTGAAGGAATACGCCACTATTCCAATCGAGAGAATTGAGTTCCCGAGTGCTATACGATAGTTGAAGGAATACGCCACTATTCCAACCGAGAGAATTATTTCGTGGATTCTTTCGAATTATCTGGCCCCCACAGTCGCATGGGTTTCTTTTGTTATGTGGTCGAACCCTAATGAAGAGATATATTTTTTCGTTTGTGTTCTTGAGTTCCAGAGTGCAATACGATAGTTGAAGGAATACGCCACTATTCCAATCGAGAGAATTGAGTTCCCGAGTGCTATACGATAGTTGAAGGAATACGCCACTATTCCAACCGAGAGAATTATTTCGTGGATTCTTTCGAATTATCTGGCCCCCACAGTCGCATGGGTTTCTTTTGTTATGTGGTCGAACCCTAATGAAGAGATATATTTTTTCGTTTGTGTTCTTGAGTTCCAGAGTGCAATACGATAGTTGAAGGAATAGGCCACTATTCCAATCGAGAGAATTGAGTTCCCGAGTGCTATACGATAGTTGAAGGAATACGCCACTATTCCAACCGAGAGAATTATTTCGTGGATTCTTTCGAATTATCTGGCCCCCACAGTCGCATGGGTTTCTTTTGTTATGTGGTCGAACCCTAATGAAGAGATATATTTTTTCGTTTGTGTTCTTGAGTTCCAGAGTGCAATACGATAGTTGAAGGAATACGCCACTATTCCAATCGAGAGAATTGAGTTCCCGAGTGCTATACGATAGTTGAAGGAATACGCCACTATTCCAACCGAGAGAATTATTTCGTGGATTCTTTCGAATTATCTGGCCCCCACAGTCGCATGGGTTTCTTTTGTTATGTGGTCGAACCCTAATGAAGAGATATATTTTTTCGTTTGTGTTCTTGAGTTCCAGAGTGCAATACGATAGTTGAAGGAATACGCCACTATTCCAATCGAGAGAATTGAGTTCCCGAGTGCTATACGATAGTTGAAGGAATACGCCACTATTCCAACCGAGAGAATTATTTCGTGGATTCTTTCGAATTATCTGGCCCCCACAGTCGCATGGGTTTCTTTTGTTATGTGGTCGAACCCTAATGAAGAGATATATTTTTTCATTTGTGTTCTTGAGTTCCAGAGTGCAATACGATAGTTGAAGGAATACGCCACTATTCCAATCGAGATAATTGAGTTCCCGAGTGCTATACGATAGTTGAAGGAATACGCCACTATTCCAACCGAGAGAATTATTTCGTGGATTCTTTCGAATTATCTGGCCCCCACAGTCGCATGGGTTTCTTTTGTTATGTGGTCGAACCCTAATGAAGAGATATATTTTTTCGTTTGTGTTCTTGAGTTCCAGAGTGCAATACGATAGTTGAAGGAATACGCCACTATTCCAATCGAGAGAATTGAGTTCCCGAGTGCTATACGATAGTTGAAGGAATACGCCACTATTCCAACCGAGAGAATTATTTCGTGGATTCTTTCGAATTATCTGGCCCCCACAGTCGCATGGGTTTCTTTTGTTATGTGGTCGAACCCTAATGAAGAGATATATTTTTTCGTTTGTGTTCTTGAGTTCCAGAGTGCAATACGATAGTTGAAGGAATACGCCACTATTCCAATCGAGAGAATTGAGTTCCCGAGTGCTATACGATAGTTGAAGGAATACGCCACTATTCCAACCGAGATAATTATTTCGTGGATTCTTTCGAATTATCTGGCCCCCACAGTCGCATGGGTTTCTTTTGTTATGTGGTCGAACCCTAATGAAGAGATATATTTTTTCGTTTGTGTTCTTGAGTTCCAGAGTGCAATACGATAGTTGAAGGAATACGCCACTATTCCAATCGAGAGAATTGAGTTCCCGAGTGCTATACGATAGTTGAAGGAATACGCCACTATTCCAACCGAGAGAATTATTTCGTGGATTCTTTCGAATTATCTGGCCCCCACAGTCGCATGGGTTTCTTTTGTTATGTGGTCGAACCCTAATGAAGATATATATTTTTTCGTTTGTGTTCTTGAGTTCCAGAGTGCAATACGATAGTTGAAGGAATACGCCACTATTCCAATCGAGAGAATTATTTCGTGGATTCTTTCGAATTATCTGGCCCCCACAGTCGCATGGGTTTCTTTTGTTATGTGGTCGAACCCTAATTAAGATATATATTTTTTCGTTTGTGTTCTTGAGTTCCAGAGTGCAATACGATAGTTGAAGGAATACGCCACTACTCCAATCGAGATAATTGAGTTCCCGAGTGCTATACGATAGTTGAAGGAATACGCCACTATTCCAACCGAGAGAATTGAGCTCCAGAGTGCTATACGATAGTTGAAGGAATACGCAACTATTCCAACCGAGAGAATTGAGCTCCAGAGTGCTATACGATAGTTGAAGGAATACGCCACTATTCCAACCGAGAGAATTGAGTTCCAGAGTGCTATACGATAGTTGAAGGAATACGCAACTATTCCAACCGAGAGAATTGAGCTCCAGAGTGCTATACGATAGTTGAAGGAATACGCCACTATTCCAAACGAGGGAATTGAGTTCCAGAGTGCAATACGATAGTTGAAGGAATACGCCACTATTCCAACCGAGAGAATTATTTCGTGGATTCTTTCGAATTATTTGGCCCCCATAGTCGCATGGGTTTCTTTTGTTATGTGGTCGAACCCTAATGAAGAGATATATTTTTTCGTTTGTGTTCTTGAGTTCCAGAGTGCAATACGATAGTTGAAGGAATACGCCACTATTCCAATCGAGAGAATTGAGTTCCCGAGTGCTATACGATAGTTGAAGGAAAACGCCACTATTCCAACCGAGAGAATTGAGTTCCAGAGTGCTATACGATAGTTGAAGGAATACGCAACTATTCCAACCGAGAGAATTGAGCTCCAGAGTGCTATACGATAGTTGAAGGAATACGCCACTATTCCAAACGAGGGAATTGAGTTCCAGAGTGCAATACGATAGTTGAAGGAATACGCCACTATTCCAACCGAGAGAATTATTTCGTGGATTCTTTCGAATTATCTGGCCCCCACAGTCGCATGGGTTTCTTTTGTTATGTGGTCGAACCCTAATGAAGAGATATATTTTTTCGTTTGTGTTCTTGAGTTCCAGAGTGCAATACGATAGTTGAAGGAATACGCCACTATTCCAATCGAGATAATTGAGTTCCCGAGTGCTATACGATAGTTGAAGGAATACGCCACTATTCCAACCGAGAGAATTATTTCGTGGATTCTTTCGAATTATCTGGCCCCCACAGTCGCATGGGTTTCTTTTGTTATGTGGTCGAACCCTAATTAAGATATATATTTTTTCGTTTGTGTTCTTGAGTTCCAGAGTGCAATACGATAGTTGAAGGAATACGCCACTATTCCAATCGAGATAATTGAGTTCCCGAGTGCTATACGATAGTTGAAGGAATACGCCACTATTCCAACCGAGAGAATTATTTCGTGGATTCTTTCGAATTATCTGGCCCCCACAGTCGCATGGGTTTCTTTTGTTATGTGGTCGAACCCTAATGAAGAGATATATTTTTTCGTTTGTGTTCTTGAGTTCCAGAGTGCAATACGATAGTTGAAGGAATACGCCACTATTCCAATCGAGATAATTGAGTTCCCGAGTGCTATACGATAGTTGAAGGAATACGCCACTATTCCAACCGAGAGAATTATTTCGTGGATTCTTTCGAATTATCTGGCCCCCACAGTCGCATGGGTTTCTTTTGTTATGTGGTCGAACCCTAATGAAGAGATATATTTTTTCGTTTGTGTTCTTGAGTTCCAGAGTGCAATACGATAGTTGAAGGAATACGCCACTATTCCAATCGAGAGAATTGAGTTCCCGAGTGCTATACGATAGTTGAAGGAATACGCCACTATTCCAACCGAGAGAATTATTTCGTGGATTCTTTCGAATTATCTGGCCCCCACAGTCGCATGGGTTTCTTTTGTTATGTGGTCGAACCCTAATGAAGAGATATATTTTTTCGTTTGTGTTCTTGAGTTCCAGAGTGCAATACGATAGTTGAAGGAATACGCCACTATTCCAATCGAGAGAATTGAGTTCCCGAGTGCTATACGATAGTGGAAGGAATACGCCACTATTCCTACCGAGAGAATTATTTCGTGGATTCTTTCGAATTATCTGGCCCCCACAGTCGCATGGGTTTCTTTTGTTATGTGGTCGAACCCTAATGAAGAGATATATTTTTTCGTTTGTGTACTTGAGTTCCAGAGTGCAATACGATAGTTGAAGGAATACGCCACTATTCCAATCGAGAGAATTGAGTTCCCGAGTGCTATACGATAGTTGAAGGAATACGCCACTATTCCAACCGAGAGAATTATTTCGTGGATTCTTTCGAATTATCTGGCCCCCACAGTCGCATGGGTTTCTTTTGTTATGTGGTCGAACCCTATAGAAGAGATATATTTTTTCGTTTGTGTTCTTGAGTTCCAGAGTGCAATACGATAGTTGAAGGAATACGCCACTATTCCAATCGAGAGAATTGATTTCCCGAGTGCTATACGATAGTTGAAGGAATACGCCACTATTCCAACCGAGAGAATTATTTCGTGGATTCTTTCGAATTATCTGGCCCCCACAGTCGCATGGGTTTCTTTTGTTATGTGGTCGAACCCTAATGAAGAGATATATTTTTTCGTTTGTGTTCTTGAGTTCCAGAGTGCAATACGATAGTTGAAGGAATACGCCACTATTCCAATCGAGAGAATTGAGTTCCCGAGTGCTATACGATAGTTGAAGGAATACGCCACTATTCCAACCGAGAGAATTATTTCGTGGATTCTTTCGAATTATCTGGCCCCCACAGTCGCATGGGTTTCTTTTGTTATGTGGTCGAACCCTAATGAAGAGATATATTTTTTCGTTTGTGTTCTTGAGTTCCAGAGTGCAATACGATAGTTGAAGGAATACGCCACTATTCCAATCGAGATAATTGAGTTCCCGAGTGCTATACGATAGTTGAAGGAATACGCCACTATTCCAACCGAGAGAATTATTTCGTGGATTCTTTCGAATTATCTGGCCCCCACAGTCGCATGGGTTTCTTTTGTTATGTGGTCGAACCCTAATTAAGAGATATATTTTTTCCTTTGTGTTCTTGAGTTCCAGAGTGCAATACGATAGTTGAAGGAATACGCCACTATTCCAATCGAAATAATTGAGTTCCCGAGTGCTATACGATAGTTGAAGGAATACGCCACTATTCCAACCGAGAGAATTGAGCTCCAGAGTGCTATACGATAGTTGAAGGAATACGCAACTATTCCAACCGAGAGAATTGAGCTCCAGAGTGCTATACGATAGTTGAAGGAATACGCCACTATTCCAACCGAGATAATTGAGTTCCAGAGTGCTATACGATAGTTGAAGGAATACGCAACTATTCCAACCGAGAGAATTGAGCTCCAGAGTGCTATACGATAGTTGAAGGAATACGCCACTATTCCAAACGAGGGAATTGAGTTCCAGAGTGCAATACGATAGTTGAAGGAATACGCCACTATTCCAACCGAGAGAATTATTTCGTGGATTCTTTCGAATTATCTGGCCCCCACAGTCGCATGGGTTTCTTTTGTTATGTGGTCGAACCCTAATGAAGAGATATATTTTTTCGTTTGTGTTCTTGAGTTCCAGAGTGCAATACGATAGTTGAAGGAATACGCCACTATTCCAATCGAGATAATTGAGTTCCCGAGTGCTATACGATAGTTGAAGGAATACGCCACTATTCCAACCGAGAGAATTATTTCGTGGATTCTTTCGAATTATCTGGCCCCCACAGTCGCATGGGTTTCTTTTGTTATGTGGTCGAACCCTAATGAAGAGATATATTTTTTCGTTTGTGTTCTTGAGTTCCAGAGTGCAATACGATAGTTGAAGGAATACGCCACTATTCCAATCGAGATAATTGAGTTCCCGAGTGCTATACGATAGTTGAAGGAATACGCCACTATTCCAACCGAGAGAATTATTTCGTGGATTCTTTCGAATTATCTGGCCCCCACAGTCGCATGGGTTTCTTTTGTTATGTGGTCGAACCCTAATTAAGAGATATATTTTTTCGTTTGTGTTCTTGAGTTCCAGAGTGCAATACGATAGTTGAAGGAATACGCCACTATTCCAATCGAGATAATTGAGTTCCCGAGTGCTATACGATAGTTGAAGGAATACGCCACTATTCCAACCGAGAGAATTGAGCTCCAGAGTGCTATACGATAGTTGAAGGAATACGCAACTATTCCAACCGAGAGAATTGAGCTCCAGAGTGCTATACGATAGTTGAAGGAATACGCCACTATTCCAACCGAGAGAATTGAGTTCCAGAGTGCTATACGATAGTTGAAGGAATACGCAACTATTCCAACCGAGAGAATTGAGCTCCAGAGTGCTATACGATAGTTGAAGGAATACGCCACTATTCCAAACGAGGGAATTGAGTTCCAGAGTGCAATACGATAGTTGAAGGAATACGCCACTATTCCAACCGAGAGAATTATTTCGTGGATTCTTTCGAATTATCTGGCCCCCACAGTCGCATGGTTTTCTTTTGTTATGTGGTCGAACCCTAATGAAGAGATATATTTTTTCGTTTGTGTTCTTGAGTTCCAGAGTGCAATACGATAGTTGAAGGAATACGCCACTATTCCAACCGAGAGAATTATTTCGTGGATTCTTTCGAATTATCTGGCCCCCACAGTCGCATGGGTTTCTTTTGTTATGTGGTCGAACCCTAATGAAGAGATATATTTTTTCGTTTGTGTTCTTGAGTTCCAGAGTGCAATACGATAGTTGAAGGAATACGCCACTATTCCAATCGAGAGAATTGAGTTCCCGAGTGCTATACGATAGTTGAAGGAATACGCCACTATTCCAACCGAGAGAATTATTTCGTGGATTCTTTCGAATTATCTGGCCCCCACAGTCGCATGGGTTTCTTTTGTTATGTGGTCGAACCCTAATGAAGAGATATATTTTTTCGTTTGTGTTCTTGAGTTCCAGAGTGCAATACGATAGTTGAAGGAATACGCCACTATTCCAATCGAGAGAATTGAGTTCCCGAGTGCTATACGATAGTTGAAGGAATACGCCACTATTCCAACCGAGAGAATTGAGCTCCAGAGTGCTATACGATAGTTGAAGGAATACGCAACTATTCCAACCGAGAGAATTGAGCTCCAGAGTGCTATACGATAGTTGAAGGAATACGCCACTATTCCAACCGAGAGAATTGAGTTCCAGAGTGCTATACGATAGTTGAAGGAATACGCAACTATTCCAACCGAGAGAATTGAGCTCCAGAGTGCTATACGATAGTTGAAGGAATACGCCACTATTCCAAACGAGGGAATTGAGTTCCAGAGTGCAATACGATATTTGAAGGAATACGCCACTATTGCAAACGAGAGAATTGAGTTCCAGAGTGCAATACGATAGTTGAAGGAATACGCCACTATTCCATTCGAGAGAATTGAGCTCCAGAGTGCTATACGATAGTTGAAGGAAAACGCCACTATTCCAAACGAGATAATTGAGTTCCAGAGTGATATACGATAGTTGAAGGAATACGCCACTATTACAATCGAGAAAATTGAGTTCCAGAGTGCAATACGATAGTTGAAGGAATACGCCACTATTCCAATCGAGATAATTGAGTTCCAGAGTGCAATACGATAGTTGAAGGAATACGCCACTATTCCAATCGAGATAATTGAGTTCCCGAGTGCTATACGATAGTTGAAGGAATACGCCACTATTCCAACCGAGAGAATTATTTCGTGGATTCTTTCGAATTATCTGGCCCCCACAGTCGCATGGGTTTCTTTTGTTATGTGGTCGAACCCTAATGAAGAGATATATTTTTTCGTTTGTGTTCTTGAGTTCCAGAGTGCAATACGATAGTTGAAGGAATACGCCACTATTCCAATCGAGATAATTGAGTTCCCGAGTGCTATACGATAGTTGAAGGAATACGCCACTATTCCAACCGAGAGAATTATTTCGTGGATTCTTTCGAATTATCTGGCCCCCACAGTCGCATGGGTTTCTTTTGTTATGTGGTCGAACCCTAATTAAGAGATATATTTTTTCGTTTGTGTTCTTGAGTTCCAGAGTGCAATACGATAGTTGAAGGAATACGCCACTATTCCAATCGAGATAATTGAGTTCCCGAGTGCTATACGATAGTTGAAGGAATACGCCACTATTCCAACCGAGAGAATTGAGCTCCAGAGTGCTATACGATAGTTGAAGGAATACGCAACTATTCCAACCGAGAGAATTGAGCTCCAGAGTGCTATACGATAGTTGAAGGAATACGCCACTATTCCAACCGAGAGAATTGAGTTCCAGAGTGCTATACGATAGTTGAAGGAATACGCAACTATTCCAACCGAGAGAATTGAGCTCCAGAGTGCTATACGATAGTTGAAGGAATACGCCACTATTCCAAACGAGGGAATTGAGTTCCAGAGTGCAATACGATAGTTGAAGGAATACGCCACTATTCCAACCGAGAGAATTATTTCGTGGATTCTTTCGAATTATCTGGCCCCCACAGTCGCATGGTTTTCTTTTGTTATGTGGTCGAACCCTAATGAAGAGATATATTTTTTCGTTTGTGTTCTTGAGTTCCAGAGTGCAATACGATAGTTGAAGGAATACGCCACTATTCCAACCGAGAGAATTATTTCGTGGATTCTTTCGAATTATCTGGCCCCCACAGTCGCATGGGTTTCTTTTGTTATGTGGTCGAACCCTAATGAAGAGATATATTTTTTCGTTTGTGTTCTTGAGTTCCAGAGTGCAATACGATAGTTGAAGGAATACGCCACTATTCCAATCGAGAGAATTGAGTTCCCGAGTGCTATACGATAGTTGAAGGAATACGCCACTATTCCAACCGAGAGAATTATTTCGTGGATTCTTTCGAATTATCTGGCCCCCACAGTCGCATGGGTTTCTTTTGTTATGTGGTCGAACCCTAATGAAGAGATATATTTTTTCGTTTGTGTTCTTGAGTTCCAGAGTGCAATACGATAGTTGAAGGAATACGCCACTATTCCAATCGAGAGAATTGAGTTCCCGAGTGCTATACGATAGTTGAAGGAATACGCCACTATTCCAACCGAGAGAATTGAGCTCCAGAGTGCTATACGATAGTTGAAGGAATACGCAACTATTCCAACCGAGAGAATTGAGCTCCAGAGTGCTATACGATAGTTGAAGGAATACGCCACTATTCCAACCGAGAGAATTGAGTTCCAGAGTGCTATACGATAGTTGAAGGAATACGCAACTATTCCAACCGAGAGAATTGAGCTCCAGAGTGCTATACGATAGTTGAAGGAATACGCCACTATTCCAAACGAGGGAATTGAGTTCCAGAGTGCAATACGATATTTGAAGGAATACGCCACTATTGCAAACGAGAGAATTGAGTTCCAGAGTGCAATACGATAGTTGAAGGAATACGCCACTATTCCATTCGAGAGAATTGAGCTCCAGAGTGCTATACGATAGTTGAAGGAATACGCCACTATTCCAAACGAGATAATTGAGTTCCAGAGTGATATACGATAGTTGAAGGAATACGCCACTATTACAATCGAGAAAATTGAGTTCCAGAGTGCAATACGATAGTTGAAGGAATACGCCACTATTCCAATCGAGATAATTGAGTTCCAGAGTGCAATACGATAGTTGAAGGAATACGCCACTATTCCAATCGAGATAATTGAGTTCCAGAGTGCTATACGATAGTTGAAGGAATACGCCACTATTCCAATCGAGAAAATTGAGTTCCAGAGTGCAATACGATATTTGAAGGAATACGCCACTATTCCAATCGAGATAATTGAGTTCCAGAGTGCAATACGATAGTTGAAGGAATACGCCACTATTCCAATCGAGAGAATTGAGTTCCAGAGTGCTATACGATAGTTGAAGGAATACGCCACTATTCCAATCGAGAGAATTGAGTTCCAGAGTGCTATACGATAGTTGAAGGAATACGCCACTATTCCAACCGAGAGAATTGAGTTCCAGAGTGCTATACGATAGTTGAAGGAATACGCAACTATTCCAACCGGGAGAATTGAGCTCCAGAGTGCTATACGATAGTTGAAGGAATACGCCACTATTCCAAACGAGGGAATTGAGTTCCAGAGTGCAATACGATAGTTGAAGGAATACGCCACTATTCCAACCGAGAGAATTGAGCTCCAGAGTGTTGAACGATAGTTGAAGGAATACGCCACTATTCCAAGCGAGATAATTATTTCTTTTGTTATGTGATCGAACCCTAATGAAGAGATATATTTTTTCGTTTGTGTTCTTGAGTTCCAGAGTGCAATACGATAGTTGAAGAAATACACCACTATTCCAACCGAGAGAATGGTTTCGTGGATTCTTTCGAATTCTCTGGCCCCCATAGTCGCATGGGTTGGTTTATTAATGCCTATGTACTCTGACGAACAAATATACTTTAGAGCTCGTTCGTCATCTTGAGCTTCAGAGTTTTGTTCGATAGTTGAAGGGACACGCCACTATTCTAACCGAGATAATTATTTCGAGAGTTATTTCGATTTATTTTATAGAACACACCTCCAATAATTTAACAGCGCAGGGTAAAATGACTAATTTTTAAAATACTAATCGTAAACAAAGTTAAAACCTAATACTACGTGATATAACTAATTTAAATAAACTACAATAGGTTTTCTTTAAAACTAATTTCGGCTATTTATTCTAATACTGGAAATGCTTTTTCCTGCTATGTGAAATAAAGCAACACACGATGATGAGATTTGTCTTTGGCCATTATTTATTGGATCTAGAAATATCTGATTATAGTTTGATTCTAAAATAATTTTTAACCGTATTAATAGGAAAAATTATAGAAATTTTATAATGAATAAACGAATAATTTTGTCTGAATAAAATTTTTACCTGATTATCTATAGGAAAACATTAACCGATTCTCGAATATTAATCGCTAGACTCCCAGTTCACTTTCTAATGTCCAAATATACATTGAAGTCCACAGAACGTCTTGATTCCATTCGAAATTTTTCCTAACTCCTATTATGTATAATTCTTATAATAATATAAGACTTTAAAAATATTTTGATTAATATTTATAATTGTTGACTCTTTGTATACGTATGTCTATGAAACACACATAACATCCTTTATGAAACTCGGTATACCGCGCAAGTAATATAAAAATAGATAATAAATATATCTAAAACCGTCATAAATAAATCTTAACAATTTCCTTTCAATGAATTACCACTGAATATTTTTCAATTTAAATTAAAAAACATTCCCATTCGAAAAAAATCATACTTTCTCTAAAAGTAAACAAAAGACATCAGTTAAATTATTCATAAATCTCTTTCTTTGAGTTATTTTGGCATCGTTGCGCAATGTCCATCCAGATCCAGCCCCCGGGTTTTTTAAAACAACTATATAATGACCACCTTCGCAATTATCTCCTAAATGAACTAAGGCGATTTTGTTTTAAAAATAAAATTATTAATTTTTACCTTGTCTGCAACGAATCCTCTAATTGGATTATCAATTTTAAATCTTTCACCATTTCTATAAGAAAACCTCGCTAAATTTAGAAAGAGGTACTTACTACAAGAAAATAAAATCGCCCGACGCTCTTTCGTTTCATTTTCACATTGAACACATGTATTTTCAAACAATTCCCAGTGGTCCAATAATTTGTTAAATATTAAATTGGATCTGTCGGCCAGTACATTAACAATATACACATAACCATCTTCGGGGATGTGGTTAAGAACTACGCATTGAGAACACTTTGGACATCGGTCTTGATATTGAATTCGACGTAAAAATAAATTATCGAGGAGAACATTTTCACCGTGAAGTTTCTGTAAAAGAGCAATAAGAAATTCCACAGGATCCTCTTGATTGAAGTGATGAAACCGATTGTCAATCGTCATTCTAACGTTAGTAGTTTGCAAATGCGGAATGTTGATATCTGTTCGCCCAATTAACAAGTCTTGCATTGCCGCAGTTGCTGGTCCCGGGAAAATAACGTTTTCATGAATATTTCTTACAAATTCCGGAATATGACACAGAACTATAGCATAACACGAATTGTCGTTGTTCAGAAAACCCTTAACTGCAATAGGTATTTTTTCATTCTGAACACTAACATCATTCTTAAAAATTGGAGGCTCGGAAAAGCAGATTTATTACGAACTCCACCATCAGTATAGTTATCAGTGACATTCTTTATTCCGGCTGAAACAGCTACACATGCTGGAACATTCGATTGTTTTCTTTCCCTAGGAATAAACTTAATTTGAGGTAAGTCCCGCCGAAATTCACTTCTTAGTCTATTATACTCTGATATAGCTGGACATGCATCAGATTTATAGTCCGGTGTACCGGTAAGATTGAAACCACACCACCGGAGGTCCATCATCAAATGCCCTACGCCAGCGTCCACAAAACCAACATGGGTAGCAGAACCCTACTACTGACGGTCGCACCTTCGACGCAAGCCGCTCAACCCAGCAGAAGGTGCAGCAATGGGCCGACCAACGCGCCACTTCGCACACAGCAGTGGGAATAAGAGCGGATGCTCTGGCAACGCCAGCCGACACCCTACCTAGAAAGGTAGAGAGCCTAGCCCTTTGGAAAGAGCGCCTAAAGGGGAACGGCGGGCACACGGCAGACCGCATAACCCGGCACAGCTGGCACCGGAAATCCCGGTGGAACCCCAAAAGGCCGGGAGATGGGCGCCGTGCCCTCATACGGAGGCCCGCAGCCCCACAGCAGGCAACTCAATCCGCCGAGACGGCCAGTTTGCCCGGCCCCTCTCCGTTAGCCTGGGCCGAAGCCCAGCTACCAGCCCACACCGGACCGAAGTCGGAGGCGGAGATAGGACCATTTGGACGGAGCTAACATCTCCCAGTGCGCCACCGCCCGTGCTGGGTTACAAGAGCCGGACCCCGACTCCCCGGTAAAGCCACCAGTTATTGCACACTCCGACCCCTCGTGGGCCACTCTGATATAGCTTTCCAGTTTGCGTATATTTTGGAAGGGTCTAAATAAAGTAAGTGAAGACCATCTAATGAAGTAACTCTAGAAAGAGCAACATACGCCATTCCACTTTGAAAAACCGTTGCTCCAATATTTATCATAGCGCAATCTGTACTTATACCTTGGCTTTTATGAATGGTAACTCCATAAGCTAAAATCACATTAAATTGAGATCTTTGAACAAAAACATTTGTTACAATTTCAAACTTCACCTTATCTCTTTCAACTGTCTCTTCAGTAGTATGGCCATCGAATAAAACCATCAACTCTGAAATAATGCCATCCGCATTCTTCTTAAACATTTTCACAGTACCCATGGCCCCATTAACGTTTATCTATATTTAGATTTCTTCTCAACATTATGCGAGCATCAATACAAAGCAAAAGTCTAGATTCCAAACCCGCTGTAGCAGAGACATTTTTCTCCAATTTCTTTAACTGATCTTTAACGTTTTTTGCATCTCTTTGTGTCCAGGAACCTTATCATCACTCAATACTTCGAAAATAGAATTGTTACATTTTTGAAGCATAATTTTGTTAATGGCTTCGCACATTTTGTTAGTCGGTAACAAACAAACCGGTCTTTTTCCTTCTTGACATAACCTATCGTAGTAGCTTGCAATTTCTTCCATATCTCCCATTTTGGGAATTAAGCGCGTTTTTAACACTTCGACATCTGTTCATTAACCTCACCCACGCGTATTCAGACAAGCATTTCTCCATAAACCAAGTCACATTTTTGTCGCTTATTAATTGTCAATTCATCAAATTTAAAAAATTTACGAAATAAATTAAATTCGCCGACTGAACCAATAAGTTTTCTCGCTTCTTGGTGACTTAGCGTAGAAAATACATGGTAACCCTTAACAGGCTGTAGCTGCAACAAATCTCCTAATGCTAAAATTGAAATTCCACCAAAAGGTTTATCTTCCCCTGTTTCTTCACAAAGCCTCAAATGAATATAACTCAGCAAAGCCGAAGAGACCATCTAGAGGTAGGGGATGGTTAACTTTTATTCAATAGATAAAGCTCTCAAAATTATTCGTAAAACGTTTTGATCAAGTAATTTATATTTCTGTATTATCCGATTAATTTTTTGATAAATTTGTAAAATTAATCGGAAAAACGACGTTTTTTTCGATAAAAAGCTCAAATTTTACGAATAATAAATGTTTTTTAATCATTTTCTGAAATATTAACCGGTAAATTTCTTTGTTTACATTTTTTTGCCGAAAAAATCAATTTAATTATGGATAATAATTAACCGTCACCGACCTCTAAGACCATCGATATTTTATCGATTATTAATAATTTCACATGACTTAAAGTGTTTCGCATTACTTGCAAGCTCTCGGATCACAATTTATGATATGTGGCTGTTTTTCCTCGTTGTACGGGTAACATTAACAATCTATGCAAAGTAACTCCACCTATATTGCACGCAGCCAATCCAGTAGGTGCTGCCAATGCCACCGCTAGTTTGTCTTTAAAATGACCGCAAAGAACTATTCTCAGAACTTTAATCAAAAAACGTTTCCCAGTGCCTCCATAACCACTTACAAACATATATAAGCCATCTTTAGAAGGATTCGAACCACAGAAATTTACGCATACATTCTCAAGGAAAGTTCTTTGATCTGTATGCAGAGGTATAAGCTCACTGACTAGGCTTTCAGGAGTTAAAATAAAATTTTCATTCTGAGCTGCTATAATTTTGTTCATTGCATTTTCAGCTTCTATCTTTTCCTTGTCGATAACAGGACTATCAGTGAAAATTGGCCTATTTTTCACTGAGATACGAGGAAATGAATAACAAGACATACGATGGTCAAAATACACACAATCATTCTGATGTGTTAAGTTTGTTTGAGCTATTCACAGCAACCGGTAACACAACCAATATATATCCACGGTCACACTTAATTGTATTTACACTTATTTGTTACTTCTGTGGTCACACGTTGAAAGCGACAAACCCACATTCGACCAGTGTCACACTTAATTGTTACTTCTGGTGATACGTTGAAAGCGTATGAGGGGGTACATTGTACCTCTGTACCGCCCCGTTCCTACGCCACTGTTGTCCTCGTATCTCAGTGAAATTAGGGCTTTTTTTCACAGATCAAATTTTATTTTATGTTTTAGAGTATGCGCTACAAGTTTATCATTAAGACTTTTCCGCTACCACCTAATGATAAATTGTTTTTTCAAACCCGGGAAAAACGATTAGTTTTTTCTGAAAAATCATAATTAAAGCATTTTTTACTGTCTTCTTGGTGAAATAGTTTTTGAGAAAAATGCACTGTTCCAGCAATTTGGGACACCCTATATAATACAAAAAGCCATATTTTCAAGGGAAAAGCGACTAGGCACTTGCTTGATTTAATTAATAATAATAATTAAATTTAATTTCAATATAATATTTTTCCACGATATGGGATTCGATCCCACAACCGTGTGGTGTGAGGTCCTAAAACAACGCCCTTATCCTCTCGGCCGCGCTTATATAGAAGAGTAGCTTTGTTTTTTTTTCTAGTAATCAATATGGTATCCAAGGCTTAGTTAAAAATAGAGCTTCTGCATCGAAGACAGCCATTTTATTTTTCACAATAAGTGAGGCTATCTTATAATAAGAGGCCTGTTCAGTAACAATAATTTCTTTGGATGTCGTCGCGCAATCGCCATCTGGTTATAATTATACACAATAATTTTATTTAAAAATTATTTTCTATATCTTAAAATTATTTAAAATTAATAAGATTAAAAATGTCCTTAGATAATTCAATAATGAACCTTGGTTTAAAATTTCAAACGTTACAATCCAGCCGTTTTTCCCCTACAGTTGTCTAGAGCTCAACAATTTTAATTTTTCGATTCCTATGTTAAAAACTTCGTTAGCTATATATACCAAGCGACTACGCGCTCGCTGCGCTGGCTACGTCGCTTGGTATAATATAAATAAATTCTCATTTTAAAAGCATATAAATCTTGTAGAACCTTAACTGTGGGTACGTTCAGCAGAGCTCATCGGACTCACCGATTACTAATCGGTGACATCGGTTTCCTACTGTACGCTTTGTGGCGTTTCCGGTTTTGACGTCACGATAGTCATCGGTTACTCACCGAAGTCATCGGCTGGAAGAGTCGGTTTTTCCGATGACTGACGTCATTTCTGACGTAAAACTACTAAAAAAGCTACGGCATTTTAAAAAACACCGATGACTGAATAAAAGCGTTCAGCAACTTACGACGTCATTATGACGAAAAAGCTCATCGGTGGAAAATATCAAATCCATCGGGTTTTTTCCCGTTGACTGCTGCTGAACGTAGCCGATGTTTAAATTTCAGTCTTTTCCCGCCAATTTACCTAGTAGTAAAAAGTACACATGCATTCGGAGAAACTACACTCCATTAAAAATTCCAAACCATTCCCTGCTTCTGTCTTGCCTAATATTCCAATAAAAAGTACTGAAAATTTAAAATACTGATGGGTAGCTTTTGGAGGATAAAACTAGAATGGAAGCTGGGACTTTTCCAAGCTTTTTACTTAAGACAGGGTGACAGAGAAAGGCTATGCTAATTTATCTTTTTTTTTTTTCAACGTTTTTTCACTTTATCTGTTAAATTGTGAGAATAGCATAGGTCACTGTACTAATTTATAGTTCTAATTAAATTTTGATTTCAATATTTTAAACAAATAAACAAGTTTGCCAGGTGGGGAACCAAAAACTTTAACGACTCAACAAGAGCAATAATGAGAAAGCACCTTTCTCGTGAGATTTCTCTTTCTGGCCATTGGAAGGGTGCTAATGGCCAATTCGAAGATCTGAAGCTGAAGTGTGTAATAATAGATATGATTGATTTTACCAGACTTTTATCAATTCAGCAAAGTGACTTCAGTTATTTATTCGTAGATGCTGTTTAAGTTAGCGCAAACCTGAAAGTTGTGAAGGAAATAGAGGTTGGAAATACTATCAAAACATGATTAAACCTGCAAAGAACAGACAAAAGTGGTCGTCAAAGAAGAAGTTGAAAAGAAAAGGGTGCATACAACACTATTGCATATGGCAAAGATAAAGTGGAAACTAGCTAATGAAAAAAAAACACAATTTCAGTATTTTAGTACGGTTAATACAGCTTAATATTGAAAGATAAAACATTTTGTTATAATAATATAGTACGTTTTATGAAGAGCATATTTTGTGATACAATTAGTGCCGAATATGAATGTGGCCCCCAAAACCACATTGCCCGGAAGATTTCATTTATATTATTTTTTTATTTTCAATATTAGTCTTAGAAAACATTTTTTGATGAGCTTTATAAAAACGATATTTTTCTTTATGACTTTATAAAACAAGCCTATATGTATAATTTTGTGTAGAGAAGACAAAACTTAATTGGTCGGCAAGACGGTAGGGCCGACTGATAAACAAGATGAATGAATAATGGTAGGGCCGACTGAGAAAAAGTTGTGAATTAAGAGTTGGCGGGCTAACATTTATTGGGGTGGGCCACCTGTCCAAATATTAGTCGGGCCGACAACGACATAATGACTCGAGGCCGACCTAAAACCGGGCAGTCGGCCGACGGTGACATTTGGACTGGGTAGCCCACTACGATCCGACTTAGTCGGCCGACCCTTTTTAGACGACGTCGGCCCGACCAAAATTTGCTACTGGGGTTACGTCGAGAGAGACGATGTGGATTTTTAAGAAGAAGAAGTACTTAATGTCATTGATTTCTTTAAAAGGGTCAAAGCCCCGGGTTTCGATGGCATTGTAGCGATTTCCCCGGCTACCCCTAAACCGAACCCAGAGGCTACCAGCCCAAGGGAGAACGCTGGACAAATACTGTTTAAATTAAGCAATAAGGATCTCGAAGGGTTAGGTATTTAATAAAGTTTTAATGAACTAACAATGAAGTTAACGTACAAACTATAAAATAGTATGCCTAACACAATGAACTAAGGAACGAGTAAGGTATGGCCTAAAACTATACAACGTTTAACCTACGGTTACGTATCCAACTACTTCACCCAGTGCACTGGAGCTAAATAATCGGGGTTATGCCACCGAACATACCGAACCTATGGTCACGGTCTAATTAAAAGTTCTTATTTCTTCTAAACGAAATATCACCCACCGCACCTATCTAACACCACTTAGCGGCACGAAGCCTTGGCTGATGCCAGTGGGATGATTATTTAATAGTACTTATCTCATTGATGAGGTTGCTTTTGTCTTGGTGGAGCTGATGGCGGTGGCCGGGAGTCCGAGCGTCCTTACGGCATGGTGGAACGAGGCACGGACACCGTCACTGTCGCGCTGCAAACGTGAACGAACATTCCAACGCGTTGTTTTCGGGAGTTTCACAATTCCCGCACTTTGTTTTTTTTTTGTTTCGTCACAAGCAAGGTTTTATCGAGGAGCTCGGGCCATCTTGGCACTGAGAGCGAAAAACTGCTCCTTTATACGTCCTTCACTCTTATTTATAACCTTCTTCGTGTCGCTCTTCGAGCCACCCACCAGACCACCTGGCGCAACCACGTCACTGGTATTTCGTGGGAAAACCACACTCGAAAATAAAACACGTGTTGGAAAGTTTTTGGACATTCCAGAACTCTTAAATACAAAATAACTACCAATAGAGTGTTGTCGTCTGAAACCCTGCGACGTCACCATTGTAATTTGCCTATTGATAAAAAACGGTAACTGTCATGGCGGCCACTATTAACACTACAGCTGTGACGTTACAAGTTTTCAATCATATCAGACGACAACACTCTATATACAATTTTACAAAGCGTTTGACCCTCGAGATCCCTCTTGAAATATATATATACAATGGGGGTTAGCGAAATGGTCTATTCCCCCAGCAGGCTGGTGCCACTAACATTCGGAGGGAAACAATTTGGCCTAGCCCCATAACATATACCAACTTATAATATTAAAATAAGTTGACTTAATAATTAGTCACAGCATTACTATCGAATTTTTTAAGATTATAATTTTAGTCTGTCCCTTGTTTTTCGCGCACCCATGTTTAGCTTTCAAACATGTTTAGATGTTAAAAACCTAAACACCTTTTTTTTTCTGCGAGGGTTAGAGATTTTTCCCAATGGTTCGCTATCGGAGAATGCCGCAGCTGCGGCATTTGTTGTTTACTCAAATGGATTGGAACTCTTGTCAAAGACATTCCGTATAGACATTAGTTATAATCCAAGTATTTTTTAAATAGAGCTTTACTCCATATTGGCGAGCATTAAGTGGTTCGCTGGGGAGCGGCCCCACGATGAAAAGGTAGCTATCTTCAGTGATAGACTTATCTTCTCCACGAGCCATTGGCAATCCTTCCGCCCTTAATGGTATGAGTGCAAACATTAGGGATTTTATTTTAAATCATGGCGCTAAAATCACTCTAACTGGGTTAAAGCACACAGTGGTATTTTAGGTAACGAGAGAGCGGATGCGCTGGCTAAGGGCGCATTAACGAATCGGGTTATTCATTCTATTAAACCCGATAAGGGCAGTATTCAAAATATTTTGAGGGGCATTACCAAGTTAGAGGTATTGGCAGAGTATTTGGAGCGACAGCACTAAAGGCATTGTAACTAGGAATTTTAATTCTAGGGTGGGCGACAATGGGGTCAACCCAGTGTCGTAACGATGGTGCAGTAGACCCCGCGACTGCGGGGTGGCCCTTGAGGTTTAGGGGGCCCTTTACATTTTGGGTTTCATTAGCCCGAGACGGGCCGGAAGGCGAGGAACTCAGCAAAGTGAGTGAGGTTTGCTGAAAGTTTAAAAACGAAGATTTCTATGATTCTTTACAATTACCGGAAAACCCATTTCGAAATCGTGAACTCGATCGCAATTGTCCAAACACTCATTTTGCCTTCGTGTATCCGTCTGTAACGTACTATGTGTGGTTTCTAATATTTAGCACTTTTAGGCGGCAATAAAAGCCTATTTATTATTATTATTTAGTTTTCCTAGAATCTGAAATTTCTTTGGACTTAGTTTGAACAGGTGGGAACTACTGGCGTTATTTACTGGACAATCGTCAATGACGTTAAAGAAATGAAATCCGACACTCTGGTCTGGCCGTCTTCTTTCGCTTCTTGCCATAAAAGAACGGTACAACGATATTCTTAAAGCACTTGCAAAAATTAAAGGGCAACGCAAGTGATCATGCAGGGGGGAACTATGTTTTCTTCAACAAGCCGTAAGTAGGTTTTCCAAGGATGATTTTATACAGCGCGAAAGCCTTATTCTCGTTGGTGTAGCCACGTGGCGCAATTTCGCTCTCATTCGCGAATTTTTCGATTTTCTTCGCTGAGTTAGCTCGCAATTTATTTATTATGGAGAAAAGAACTGGGTTAGTTTCCGAGAGTTGGACTTTGATATTTTCGATTTAACAATGTTTTGGAATAAATTTTTTTGTGAATTGAATATTTTTAATAATGTAAGTTGAAACATTAGGCCTTGGACGCGGTAAATCTCTGCCGCTAGCCTCACATTGGAGTAAGAAAATTCAACACCACACACACACTCCTATATCCCGTCTCCCTTAACAATTTCCCTATCATTATACCCCGACAGATTAGTTTGTTATTTGTAGACCCCTGCTCCACGAGCAAATGTATAGCTCATACTACAGGGGTACTAGTGACTAGATGGAAAGTCCATATCCTTTATTTTTCTTTTCTTTTTATAGTGTAGAATGATTTAATTTCAGTATGAATAGTGAACGGAGAAGATTGAAGTGCGGAAATCAGTCGGGGGCGGTCTGGTACCATAATAAGATGAAGTGGCGAGCAAGAAATGGGTTAGACGTCGTAAGACAAAGTTACTCCGCGGTATCGCCAGTACTGGAGTAGTGAGTGTCCGAAGACGAATCCAATGGTGCGGCATGGGCAGAGATAATATCCTCAAAATTATAAATGACTCGTCTCATGAGAGAATGAAAGTGCTTAAAATTGTTCTTAGTAAGAACCACAGCCCCTTGGGGGCTAAGAATGCTCGCACGGAAGCCTTCAGTGAGAGGGCATTCCTTTAAGTAGTGTTCCGCATCAGCCAACTCCTTACCGCAGTAGCAGGAGGGCTCCACACAATGCGAAAGATTGTAAAGGTAAGCCGGGAATTTGCCGTGCCCGCTTAAAATTTGTGTCGTAAAATGGTCAACATCATTCGCAAGGAAATCAACTCTGGGAATAAGGGCATGAGTAAAGCGGCCCTTAGCAGAGAGATCCCACTGCAATTGCCATTGGTGCTTAGAGAGGTCCCGGAAGACATGCCGGAAGTAATTTCTGGTCAGTTGAAGAGTGACCGCAGTCCCGTCACCCAAGGCCGCAGCCTTAGCCAGTGTGTCAGCGCGCTCATTACCACGGAAACCCGCGTGAGCCTTAATCCAAGAAAGACTTACAACGTCAGTACCAATATCAAATATCAGTTGCTTAATATCGTGACCCATTGAGTTGTCAGAGACAGGGTTACGGATGGATTGAATTGATGATAGGGAATCAGTGAATAAAGTGACGGGAGCGACAATCATCTCTTCCTTGACCCAAGTGAGAGCTCGAAAGATGGCAAATAATTCGGACTGAAAAATATCAGTCTCTTTGTTCAAATGGAATTGGAACGAGGTCTGTTCATGACCGTTCCAGTAAACCACAAACGCACAACCGACATGGGAGTCTTGCTTCGACCCATCGGTGTAGAGTTCGTAGTGGGTGTTAGTAGGGTCGCTAGCGGGGCAGGGAATACCGAGCCTGCTAGCGGGATGGGTAGTCCAAATATCGAATGAGCGAAGGAGGTTGTGAGGAACAACAGTTGTATCGCAATGAGAAGTCGGCGCGCCTATGTGAAACAGGCGGAAAATGCAAGCCTGGCGGCTCGCAACCAAGTCAACAGGTTCTAACCGTGCAAGTACTAGAAGGGCATCGGTGGAGATAGTGCGATAACCCTTGGTTATGCGCAGCGCAAAAATACGCTGGATAGTCCGAAGCTTTTGGACCATTTTGACATTGCCTGTCTCCTTCCACCAGGCACCGACCCCATAGACGATAATGCGTTCGATCCCACGCTTGTAGATTTGTCTTAGGGCAGCCCCAGTAATTCCCCAGTTTTCGTGGGCATACTGGGCAATACTTTGGGTAAGGGCTGCCACCTTAGTTTGAACTGCTTTAAGGTGAGGCAACCAGCTGAGCTGATTGTCAATTATAACCCCGAGCAGTTTAATTTGAGTTACGTGGTGAATAGGATTTCCGTCGAGGCGGAAGATCGGCAAGCGGTCAGGAGCGCCCAGACCATGATATGTGATACAACCCGCCTTCTCAGGGGAGAAGGTAAGCTTATAAGTTTTGCTCCAAATATTAATAAGTTCCAGAGCTGAATTTCCCCTGAACTCCAACTCCCGTCGGGAGGGGGCACGAACCAGCAGAGTTGTGTCATCAGCGAATGCCTGCGAATCACAGGCATCTGGCAATGTGAGTCGTAGCAGGGAGTCTATCACAATGTTCCAAAGAACCGGACCCGCACAGGAACCCTGGGGGACGCATCGTGTGATAGGACGAGTAAGAACATTATCAGCCGTTGGTACAAAAACGTGTCGATCTGAGAGAAAACTCTCAAAACAGCCATAAAGATTGGCTGGGCAATCAGCTTGCTTAAGACGATGTAGGATGCCAGGAATCCACACCCTGTCGAAAGCCCCCTTGATGTCAAGGGATACGAGAGAGATGTATTCTCGTGAATTGGTACTCTCCTTAATGGAGGTAACTATAGCATTAAGTGCATTGACAGTCGATTTGCCGTGGCAGAATCCGTACTGAGCCCCATGAATGAGGTTATTAGCAGATAAGTGAAAGTACAAACGTTGGGTAAGGAATTTATCAAGTATCTTCCCCAATACGCACAGAAGGCTAATAGGGCGGTAAGACGACGGGTCAGAGGGATCACGACCTGGTTTGAGAAGTAAAATTACGTGAGCAATTTTCCAATCTTTAGGAAAGTACTGAAGCAATAAACATGCGTTAAAGAGATTCAGTAATAGGAGCGGCATCGCTCGGAAAAGTACCAGGATGATTTCTAAGGAGAGCCCGTCGAGGCCTGGGGCCTTATGATGTGGCATTGAGTAGAGTATTGTCTCAAGTTCGGGGAGAGTCATTGGAATGTCGTGCGGTGTCGTAGGTGCTGTAAGGGAGTCGTCCCTTATACGGCTTTGATCATCAGATTCATCGTCAATGGTATCATTGATAAAAAGGGCGTCGAGAATTGCGGAGCAAGTTTCGGTAGCGGTCTCCGTTAGGGAGCCGTCGGTGCGCTTAACAGCCTGTAAGGCCTGTTTACACCGCAACTTGTGCGAAGCCATTTTATATGGCAGGGTGAACGGGTTCGAAGAATCCACGTTTGTACAAAAGTCCCTCCAGGATGTTTGTTTGGAAGTATTCATGAGTTTTTTATAAACCGCAATTTCCCTATTGTACAGGGTTTTGTTCTGGGCTCGTTGGAGAGGATCTCTGATCCTTTGACTCCGAAGAGCCTGAACCTTGCTCCTTTGAGCAGTGAGCTGCGGAGTCCACCATGGGACAGATTTAAATTTACGACCAGATTTAGGACGCATGTGCAAGTCACAAATCTGGCGCGCGGTATCGGTGTAAAGAGTCACAAAGGAGTCCAATTCGACCGTGGTAGAAAGTGGAAGAGTACCAAGTGAGAGGAAAGCCTCACTGGCCGAAGCCTCGAAGGCGATCCAGTCCACTCCCTTCAGATTGTACTGATGTTTACGGTATTCATCTGCCAGTGGGGGAACAGCAGTAGTTCCGATGGACCATGATAAATAGCGGTGGTCACTTAGTGAAGGCTCGTCCAAAACCGCCCAATCTGAGATCAGGGGGGCTAGGTCATTGGAGACAACAGTTAGGTCGATCCAGCTGGAACGATCGTTGTGGAAAAAGGTAGGAAGATAATGTGGGTTGTTTTGTATATAAAAGTCCGTTTGGTTGAGAAATTCGATAACGGAATCACCACGGTTATCAGACGTTGGGGAACCCCAAAGAGCATGTTTTGCGTTAAAATCCCCACAAACGCAGTGTTTAGAGGTTTTGTAAGAGCGAGAAAGCTCAGTGATTTTAGATAAAATCGGTTCAATGTCCTCAGACGGCGGACAATATACACTATATACAATTAGGGTGGTGGACCCAGTTGCGATAAGTGCAACGGAAATATTTACATCACAATAAAGGACCACTACATCAAAGGTAGGGTTGAAAACAGCAATACCACATTTGGTTACTGCGGCGTGACAGAGGCGACAGGTCAGGGGAAACCCCAAAACCTTCGAATCTCGAAACATAGGTTACTGGAAGAACAGAATATCAATTTTATGATTAAGGACGAATTCTCGAGCAGCCGCTGTGGCAGCCCGACAATGCGCCAGATTAATCTGGGCGCAAGAAATCATATTTAGAGTACCTAAGTAAAGATTGATGGTGTACCCCTATATAGGTGGTTGACCATAATCAGTGCGTAATTTTCGAAGTTCGACTTCGCGCTTAAAAAGCGGGCAGTTCGAATCAATGGATTGATGAGTGGTTCGGTACTTCGTACCATTTGATTTATTATGTTCCGCGCAAGCACGGCAACACTTAGTCTTGGATTTACAGTCCTTGTAGGAGTGTTCGTCACTACAGTTAGTACAAAATTGGGTCGCTGAGCCCTTCAGTGGACAGTCTTTCTGTTGGTGTCCCACCAAACAACATTTAAAACATTTAGGTACATAAATATACTCCTTGACCGGACAATTAGTCCAGCCAATAAAGAGTTTGCATATACCGGTCAGTACAAACCACCTGACTACCCCAGACTCAGGGGTCAAAGCGACGTATTATCTTAAAATAGCTGGGCCTAGAGCGCCGCAGTCAAATTTCGCGACTCAGTCACCAGAACACCCTTCGCCCGAGTTACAGGACGCCACCTACGGAAAACAGGTGGGTTGCAAAGAAGCAACTGGCCGCTGCGCAGCCCGACCCCAACGATGACATGGGCCGACACCGCAAGACAAAGGGAATCTAACTACCATATAGAGTGTTCGGAGAAGTGATGAGTGCATTAGCTGAAATCCTGGCGATCCCCATCTCGAACGTCGTTGGCGGGGTACCGGGACGTTGGATGATGAAATTGAAGAGACTAGTAGTCTTGAAATTGTGCCGTGCGTATTTTTTTCCCCTGGGGGGTAATTTATATTTTTCCAAAAAAGCAATAAAAAATTTTGGTGAAAAAATTTCTTCCGGAACCCATCCCTCACTATTCCGGGGTAAGGTTAAGGTAGTGCGTGTTGTCGAAAATCGAAAAAATTTCAAAGTTGAAAAGTCTTCCCGAACACTTATATGGCAGTTCTCAACCGGTAGTCGGAGACGGTTGAATTTAGTCTGACGCCCATAGTGGCCTGTCTGCCTTGGGTGGCCCTACCAGGAGACGAGCTCCGGACAGCGTAGCCCACTATGAATGGGCGCACGCAAGCCCCCTCACCACGACAAGGTATCAACCGTGAGGGGATTATACCCCGACATAATATTTATCATTTTTTATTATATTTATTTTGTAGAAGTTTAGGATCCGATTTGTCGGTAAGCACGGAGACTTCACTTTCCTCGGCCATTTTCGCGACTAAATAATGCATGGATTTTGCGTAAAAACCGCGAGAGGCGCATTTATACAAAATAAATTCGGCAAATATTGTTCTGCTTTTTTTACAGAGGGAAAGGCTATGGCAGATAGCGCATGCGCAGTCGTTCTTTTTATCTATAAGATAATTTACCCCCCTGCATGGTCACTTGCGTTGCCCTTTAATTTAGAAACTGCAAAGAAAGACGAAGGGGACGAAGCTTCTAGAATTCGTAAAACTATGGAAACTTTCGAATTTGCCCCCCCCCCCCCCCTGGTTCCTACGCCCCTGGCCAACGGTCAACCTTTCTTTGTCCGTTGTCTAAATTCCACTACACAATAATCAAACCAAAACTTTAAATTTCAAAAGTATAACATAGGGCTAATGAAAATAAGATTTTTACTGACAGTGACTCGCTGTTAGGTTTTAGAAATTGTAGGTACCGTATGATACGCGATGTGGCGGTGAGTCAAATTACTTTAGACGTAACTAAAAGATACGTAATAATAAATGAGCATAAATAATATTTAACTAACTAAAACCTTATCTCTAGAGTAGAGGCTGTATGGTCAGCCTTTCCGGGGCCCCAAAACTGGCTGGGGGCCCTGGGCTGTTGCCCATTTAGCCCATGCCTTAAGACGGCCCTGCTAAGGAATAGTTACGATGCTCTTAAAGGAGAAAAATGGAACGTGTCTCCTTTATTCAAAAATAAGAGACAAAAAATAGCTAAAATGCAGTACGACGAATTAGCCGAAGATTATCGGTTTAGTGACGCCGAATCTCATTTTAAACTAACGGTATATTATAAAATTACCGATCTGGTAAGCTGCCAAATTGAGTCGCGTTTTGAATTACTTAAATCTGTAGCGAACAGGTTTTCATTCCTCGAACCCCAAACGTTGCTGTCTTTTTCGGATACGGAATCGGTAAAGAAAGCTGAAACGATTCAAAAGCAATATAACGAAGACTTGTCCGAGGCATTGAACATTCAACTTGTTTTATTTGTAAATACTCTTAAGACTGAAATAGTTAAGGCTACGAGTATTCGTGACTTAGCCAATTTAAGTATGGTGACGTGTATATAGAGCATAGCGCCGAACCAATTTTCAACGGCGGCGGCGGGAACGATAATTAGTTCGGCGGCGGCGTGGCGCGCCGATTTTCAGAAAATAATCGGCGGCGTTGAAAAAAATCGGCGGCGGCGGCGCCTAAGGGGAAAAACTGCCCCCCCCCCCCTCGGAAATAGCGCCAGCCTTTTAGACCGCTAGAGCTTAAACTGTTAAACACATTATAAAAAAATACATGTTTAATAGGATGTATTTTATTAAAATAGGAACCACTTGTTTCCAAAACAAAGAAGAGGTAACTTTGGTTACATACTATCAGATGTAACTTATTTAATCATAAGTGTGCCTGAAAGAATTTTTTCATAATGATACCTTGTTGCAAGGATATGACGTTATTGACGTCACTTCCCAGTCGATGACGGTTTTATCGTCATCAAAACCAGTTCTCGCGTAGGGGGGAAGGAAGTTAAAACCAGTTTTACGCGACGTTAGTGCTGTATTTTCTTTGGTGGCTGTCAAAGACTATATAAAGTTACGCGTAGCTTTATATAGTCTTTGACAGCCACCAAAGAAGGTCTCTGTGAAAACTCACATTTCGAATTCTTTTTTTTTTAATATGTTATGTATAATAAAAATAAATGTAAAATAAAAATTGAGCATGTAAATTAAAACTAAACGTTAAAAATGTAAAATTAAAATACCATCACATGTAAATTTTAATGTAAAATTTCCGAAATACATCAAACTTAACAGTGAACCAAACTTTAAAAACAAGATAGACTTTTGGTATTAAAAAACCGTTGTAATTTAAAATTTACTCTATTGTAAGGAGAAAACGCTGGCGACAGACAGTCGGAGAAAAAGGATTATCTTTTCGGCCGGGTTTCAACCGTCCACATTCTTTTGACCTGACTCATATCCTCGCCGGCCGTAGCTAGCGTTTCCTCTATAAACTTTGTAAATGGAAAATTTAGCTATCAGGGCAGTGATTGGTCGAACCCTTTCACTACCTTGCGAAATTTGTATTTTGAAGAGAGGAAAGTTGGAGGTTCGCTGGGCCAAAGAATATACACCCCAGGAATGGAAAGTCGGATCCTATTGGCCGCGGCTTTCGGGTGTCGTGGGAACTTCCGGTATTAAAAATCGTCTGCTCAATAATTTTTTTTTCGTACTTTTACGGGCCTAGGTTTCTTTAGTTCGGCATGGTTTTGTAAAATACATTTTTTGATTTCGGCCAAGAATCTATTGTACTTTTATGAAATTGTTTTCAAAAAATATGATGAATACCAAAAGAGAAGGTAAAAAACCCTTAATGTTTAATAATGACAAATAATTTTAATTAATTTTATTTCTTGCATAGATGCTTGTATTGCTGCACTGAAATCCACTCTGAAATATATGAAGCAACAATCGAAGGACTTTTCCCATTTGAAAGCAGTTTCTTTCTTCAATGTTCTATTTAATTATGAAGAAGTGTCATTTGAGACCACTTTCTACTCATTGAACAATTTTTTGAATTCAATTGTCACATCTAACGTGATGAGCAGTAAAACTCGTGAGGATTATTTTGTGGAAGTCCACAAAATATGTATGAATGAAAATATTAGTAATCAGTTAAAAACCATATTTGAAACACTTGAATCATACGATTGCATGACTATCAATTTGAAAAGGTTCTGTATTAGCTTATTTCTACAAGACTATTTCCACAAACTAATGTTAGAGCTGAAAATTGGTGTTGAAAATGCAGTTTTAATCAGTATTAAAAAGAAGCAAAAAGAATCAAAATTAAGAGAAGAATTAAATATTCCTCTATATGAAAATTTCAACGAGGATGCTGAAGAACGGAAGACAAATCTAGATACGTTGCATTATGTAGCAGGCTTTGTAATTCAGCGATTACACGAACATAAATGTCCACCATTTATAATAAAAGCATTAGTTAAAGATAAAACGAGCTGTTCAATGTCAAATTCAAATGAAGAGTGGACTCGAGCATTAAGTAGAGGAAAATTAAGGATCGCGACTGAAGACTGTTTAGGATTATTTGAAAAGATTAAAAATATTTCGGATAGTTATTATGACTACAATTTGTCACAACAAAGAGGCATGAACATTAAAGAACTGGCTATGAAGTCAATAATATTGGAGCTAACAAATGATTGGATACAATTAACTAATGGAGACCAAAAATGGTTTCAGAAATTAGTAGATGTTTTTCTCAATACAAGGGGCAAGGTTTTAGTAAAAGATTGCAAGGAGGAATACCAATTTTTGCACAAAGAAGCCATCAGGAGGAAATTATCATTAAGAAAAGCGTTAAAAGAAACAAATAAACAAGAAAGTGTAAAAACAAACTACCCCAAATCTGGAAAAGAAAATTCCCCAAAGAAAAAATTTCATAAAAGAGTAATTCAGACTACAGTTTTTTAAATGATGATCCTGATGCAGATTTATATTTGCAATATATGTAACATAGTCAAACAAAAATGAGTATTGTGATAAAAAGGTTCCTAAATGCATTAAAAATAGTACAAATTTATGCATTGATTTTTGTATTTCCACCTATGGCTTCAAGGACCAATCCTTTCAATGATTTAAGTTTATCGATATTGCATTGATATTGCCATACTGATGGATTACTATTCCGCCCACCAGCAGCACGGTGTCGCCCAAACTCCTGTTCCAAAACATCTTGATTTAAATGTTGCGTTAAAACATATGACGCTCCCTTGTTTAGTAGAAATTTTACCATCGCTGATGTTGATAAAGCTAGATAAAATAAATATAGAATTTATGTAATATAAAGTTTTATTAAGAGTAAGGCTCATTAAGTACCTGTCATTTTCAACCCCTCTATAGTTTCCCGAGAAAGCAACATGTTTAGTCTTTCTGATTTAGAAAAATCACCTGGTCTGCTTAGAACTTCTTTTTCCCAATCATTTAAGTAATTAATTAGGTCAACTTCTAACCACTATGAGAAAATACCTGTTAACAAAAGTTTTACTTAACATAAATATGACAACTGACCTTCAGTCTTTCATCATTAACTGAACAATAAGGAGCTTTATTTTCTTTAAGGTATCTAGATGCCTCGTTACAGTTCTTTACGTTACATAAGTCAAAAAATTTATTGAAGGTTCTGAGAAATTTCACAGTTTCTTTATGGCTAGTCTTATCATTTTTAAAGATCAATTCTATGGCAGAAGCGACTGTTTCACTGATAACTTGTGTGGCATAAGATACCTAAGGGAAAGTGTACATATTAGAATTTTAATAATTAACTACTATGACCTAATATACCTTACCTTCATTTTGGATTGATTACTCAGAAACACATGGGAGTATGTTAACTTTGGAATGTGTTTAAATTCTCCTTTATCCCTGAGTAGTTGGTAGTATAACCTAAAAATTACTTTTGCGTTAATTGTTTCTCCGTTCTTCCACATTTTCCTACTTAATGAAAACAAAGCATTTCGAATAGTTTTCATGAGATGTGGAGCGTCAGAAATAAAGAATATTGGACGGTCTTCATCAAGAGAGTAAATATTTTTGGTATAGTAAGGAACGTTTGCGTTTTCTCCTTCAAAATTTGCATGACAAGTGTGAAAAAATTTGCGATTGGTTGAAGCTCCATCAGCAACTATACCGAGAATCCTAAATCCATGCGATTCTAGTCTTCTTATAGCGTCCCAGATGATTGTGTACAATGCGCTAGATGTAGCAGTGGTTGTTGGAAAGTGCGCAAAAGGTATTTTGATATTAGTAGTAATTCCTCTTAGCATGAATTGTAAGATGTGGGTAGCCAGTGGGGGACTTGAAGATTCTTTTGCTTCTTGCTCAATATCATCCAATTTGTTATGTTCAGGTGAAATGTCTTTAAAGCCCGTCAATAGTCCGGAATTTTTGTGGCTTACCAAATCTGGTTTTATATCAATTTCATCTAGTAGCAGCACAAAATATTTTTGGTGTTCTTGAAGTTCATGCAGCTTTGTTTCAGTAACCATTTGAACAAATTTCTCGTGATTAAATCCACTTGAGTTATTGATGGTGTGGCTGTGGTTGTATAAAGTTCTGGACGTGGGCATAGGTATAATATTCGATTTCCTCATAACTTCATAAGCGGCTTTTGATTTGTTTTTGACATAACAACACCAGTTTAAAAAAGAGCGGTCCCACCTCATACCATATTTGGATGTAGTCATTGCCTTTATTTGTTCCTTTAATACTATAGACACAAATGAATCCGGATTTTCTTTTTGAAGTCTTGCTTTGCATAAAGTTTCAATCAACTGTCTGTTTCGTTTTGTTCTTGATATTTCAATTACTTTCTTTGTTGAACGTTTAACTGCAGTCTTGGCTTTTAAATGTTTGGTCATAGCCCGAAACCTCATTTTCCGCAAGGCTGCTCTGTAAACTGAACACTCCGGACAACGTTTTGAGTTTTGTTGAATTTCATAAAACGAAAGCAGTTGACGCTATGGACAGATTTAAGTTTATCATTGTAGGCACCTTTCTTCCTACGATCTTGACTATCATCCTTATTATTTTTTCTAAACAATGCTACCAAATCTTTATCCACATTTCCAGGACATAATTTAAATTCATCGACTTTTTTCAAAAGATTAAAAATATCACTGTTACACTTGATATCAATATTTTGGAATATCTTATTTGAGGGAAATTTATCACCCAAAATATTAATTGAAAACTCTGGTTTTGCTTTTAAATCAATTAAACACTCAATAACTTTAAAGTCATTCTTGTGTTTAGAAAATGTCACACTTTTATCCGAAACTTGCATCGCCCAGCCTGATGGAGGAAATAAATTTTCTATTTCCAAGTTAATACTTGTATTAACAGTTGGTCTCTGAAAGTAATAAAACATCAGTTAATTATCTATGAAACTGAGGTACTAAATTTAACAATCAAAATCTTACTTCTAATCTTTCAGTCATGTGGTGATCTAAAAATAATTCTTTTCTTCGAAATGGCACGGGTTTAGTTTTTGGTGTTACATAACCGTTTTGGGTTGATTCCGATGATATTTCACTGGAGTGTTTATTTACTGAAGGTGTTTTTAACATGGATGGAGTCAATACGTCCAACAGAGGGATAGGATCTGGATAATTAGGAGTTGGTCCTTGGAATCCATGAAACTTTGAACAAATATGACTCCATTTGTTTATCTTTGCAATAGTAATATCTGTCCTACCGCAGGCAAACACCCATTTTTGACAACGTTCCGGTTCTGTCTTGGGAGAAGGAAACTTAACAAAAAATATGCCAGATGCCCCATTGACTCTTTTCGTTTTGGGGTTTTCCTTTGATGTACATGGCCCATAAAAACAGGTTTTCACCATTTTGAATTAATATCCTAGCAATAAATAGGAAATACATTGAAATGCTTCATAGAATCATAGGCGTAGGTTTTATATTATTAATGCATACCTTGAGCAAAGAAGATATTATTTGTCTTCAGTATGTTGTGAAATGTTTTCAATAATAGTATAAAAATATTATTATTATTATTTATCAATAATGATAACTATTAATTTCGTTTATATTTAAATTCAAAAGAATTACCAAGGACCCTTTTTACTTTCAAAAAAGAATATTTTTCGTTATTAGCAGACCAAACTACCCAAATCATTTTAAAAATTTTGACCAATCACAGAAATCGGAAATAGCGACGACAACCTTCCCTCCATTGAAGACTAGGGACAAATAATATCCACTAGAGGAAGCTACACCTTCCATTCCTGGGGTGTATATTCTTTGGCTGGGCAGTTGCTACTTGGGCTCCGCTAAGAAAGGACCGCAAGAAACTAAATAAAATAAAATAAGTGTTCCGAGCAAACAGTCTCATCTTTAAAATAAAATAAGTTAGCTACTACATTTTTCAGTCAGTGTGGTAGTAAGAAGAAATAAGTCTCTCCCCAAGAGCGCGAACCTGAAAACTTACAATTAAAAAACAAAATAAATTAGGCGGGTTTCTTCATGGTGCCGAAACCCGGGAATCAATTAACGGTAATTAAGAACAGTTAATTATCAAGTCGCGAAATAAGAATTTAAACGAAAGAATAACCGAGAAACAAAGCGAATCATGGCTGACGAAGCCACTCGAGGAAACGAAATAAAGAAGCTGAAGGCGCTGAGAACGCCAGTCAGGGCGAATACAACCTACGCTGTTAATACCCTGACATCATTGCTGAATGCCATACCGGCCGATCTGAATATCGAAGAGGTGGAAGATCAACTTACCATCATCGAACTAAAAGAAGCGATGTTATTGAAGCTGGACACCCAAATCTACGACCTGATGACCGGAGATGACATCGAACTGTCGAAGGAGTGCGAAATGGTGGAGAAATATAACCAAGAAATTCTCGTCGCGAGAGCAAAGGCGAAGAGGAAACTTCGAGACGCCGGAGTCATCCCCGACGACGCCCGCAGCAACACGAGTTCTTCCGTGGCATCGAACAGTGATGTTAGGCCCAATTTCTAGCTCCAGGGATTTGGTTGCGTTAAGAAAATTTCACGACGAATGCCAAACTAACATTCGTAGTTTAAAATCGTTAGGGTATGATACCGCAAAAAATGGGGTGTTTCTTTGCCTTAAATTAGAAGAATGCCTCCCGAAAGATATTCGCTTAGAATATACAAAACAAAGGGGGTTAGCGGGAGACTTGAATATTGACTCGTTTATTGAGTTTCTACGAATGGAATTAGAATACAGAGAAGCGTGTGATTTTATGGGCCCCCAAAAATCTGTTAAAGAAAGTGAGCCTTCGCGGGAAAAACAGAAGCCATTTTATAAGCCCCCCACGATGGACGTTAGATCAAGGTCTGGTTCGAATATGCCTAGTAGACTTAATCCCAGCGCGTCTGTTTTCGCCGCCAACGCTAGAGTTAAAAATATTTTTTGCATCTTTTGCAAAGAAACGTCGCACCCAACGTTCAATTGTAGGAATTTCAGCTTAGAAGATAAGAAGCGCATGGTAAATGACGCGAACCGGTGCTTTATTTGCACGCGCTTCGGACACGACGTAAAGGACCGTCCATCACCCTATTATTTATGTAAAATATGTACTAGGAAGCGTAATATCGCATTATGTCCAGAAAATGAGGCTAATAAGGCAAAAATCAAATCAAAAGAAATTAACAAGGAAAAACAAGAAGTCGCGAAAGACGAAAAAGTAAAGGTGGGAAACAATCTAGTAACCTGCGGCCAAACAGTTCCGCTACAGACTGCCAGAGCATTAGCCAGAAACCCCAACAGCGGTAAGGGGGAAGAAATAAGATGTCTGTTAGATCCGGGAAGCCAAGCTAGCTTCGTAAAGGAAGATATATCGCAAAGATTGAATTTGCCGGTAGTAGGAATCTGTCCAGTCGAAATAACAAACTTTGGGAATCAAACTCCGATCGAAGCTGTCAGAAGATGAGTGAAAATAAGCCTAGAAAACGCTTCAAACCCGAGCGAAAGATAGAAATCACAGCCGTCGAAGTTCCTTACGTCTGCGAGGCAGTAACCATGTCACGATGCAAAGATATTGAAAGATTAATGGAAGGCAGAGGGTTCCAAATAGCCGACAAATCAGTTTCAGGACACTCTGAGGATCTGAGCGTAGGAATTTTGATAGGAGGCGATAGTTATTGGGAATTCGCCACGGGCAAAACAGAGCGGCTTTCAAAGTCTTTAGTCGCCGTAGAAACGACCCTAGGCTGGGCCGTGCAAGGACCGGCACGGATCGGAGAGATAGCCGTCGGTACGTACGCCGTTAGCGTATTGCGAGTAAGCGTAGATAGCTTGACAATATCAAAGGCCTTGGAGTCATTCTGGAGCCTAGAAGGAATGGGCATCCACGAGGAGGCGCGAACTGATCCCACAGCGGACGATTTTATGAAGAAATTTAAAAGGGAAATAAAGATAGCCAACGGAAGATACAGCGTTAACTTCCCGTGGATCACGGATAAAAGTAAACTTCCAGATAACTTGACAGTAGCGAAGAAAAGAATGGACGGGCTAGTACGAAGATTCAAAAGGGAACCGCAACTCTATGAAGAGTACAAAGCGGTGATTGAAGGTCAACTCTCCGAAGGAATAGTAGAAAGGGTCGAGCGTCCCGAATTAGCGCCACAGGGAACTTATTACATCCCGCATCAAGCGGTGGTCAGGCAATCGAGCTCCACTACAAAGTTAAGAGTAGTTTTTGACGCTTCATCGAATGTCAAGGGTTGCCCTTCTCTAAACGATTGCCTGTCGAACGGCCCAAATCTTAATCCGCACCTGCTGACCTTGCTCCTAAAATTTCGAGGGCATCGAGTAGCGGTGACTGCTGACATAGAGAAAGCCTTCTTACAGGTGGCTTTGGAGCCAGAAGACAGAGATTCAACGCGGTTCCTGTGGACAATAGAAGATAAGGACGGCAAAATTTGTGAAAATACGCATCAAGTTTTAAGAATGGCTAGAATACCGTTTGGAGTAAAATCATCGCCATGCTTATTAGCGGCCACAATAAAAACTCATTTAGAAAAATACAAAACAAGCTACCCACAAACCTACGAAGTATTAAACGAGCAGCTCTACGTAGACGATCTGCTGGGAGGTGAAGAAGACGTTCAAGGACCGTACGAGCTGTCAGAAAATTGCTCTAAAATAATCAGGGAAGCGAAAATGCACCTACGCAAAAGGCAAACAAATTCATCGGATTTAAGAAGATTATGGGCCTTTTCTCGCGGTCGTTTGACCGCGAGAAAAGGCACGATTGACCGCGAGAAAAGGCACGATTGACAAGTTCGATGGAGAAGCCAAACCTGTAAAACAAAAGGTTTTAGGCCTAATCTGGAATCCGGAAACGGATGAATTATCCGTAGATTTTTCAAAACTACTAACCGTTGTAGAAGCTAATCAAAAAACGAAAAGATTTCTCTTAAGCACTCTCGCGCAAATTTTCGACCCTGTAGGAATTCTCACACCATATACCATCAGGGCGAAAATAATGTTCCAGAAACTTTGGAAATGTCAAGAAGATTTGAAAAAACAAAAGAAAATACTCGCGTGGGATGACAGTCTTCCGGAAGAAGTTAGTAAAGAGTTCAGCTCCTGGTGCGAAGAGATGGGTGACATCAAAGAAATAAAAATACCGAGATGCATTTACCAAAATCGTCAGTCGGAAGGAGTAATTGAAAAGGAGCTACACTGTTTTACAGACGCGAGTATAAAGGCATACTCCGCAGTAGTATATTTACGATACGTCACCGACCATGATGAAACTAGAATCGCTTTCGTTGCGTCAAAAACGAGGGTGTGTCCAACCAAGGAGCTTTCGCTGCCAAGGTTGGAGCTGATGGGTTGCCTCCTAGGCGCTAGGTTAGTCGCGAACATAAAACAAATATTCAAAAGGGAGAATCTGGCGATCAAGATGTGGTCAGATTCGAAAATAGCGATATACTGGATTAATAAACCCCCAAAGGAAAACAAGCCTTTCGTCCAAAATCGCGCCGTGGAGATAAACAAGCTGGTAGACCCCGAAAACTGGTCGCACTGCCCGGGCTCGCAAAATCCCGCTGATATTCCTTCGCGCGGAGCCAAGGCCAAACAAATACAAAGGATCACCTATGGTTCCACGGACCCCCCTGGTTGGCCGAAGGAAGGGAACAATGGCCTCGCGAGAAAATAAGCGAAAATGAAATAGCCGAACTCGACGAAGTTCAGCGCGAAAAAAGAAAGTCTGTTTTGACGGTTCAAGTAAAGGACTCTATCGGCATACAAAGAGTCGTGGATTTAAAAAGATATAGCAGCTTTAATAAGGCATTAAGGGTAATATCCTATCTCTATCGTGTCGCGGGCAAGGCCAAAACGAAGAAAATGGAGAAGGGAGAAATCAGCGCGGATGAAATGAACCACGCTGAAACAAGATTAATTAAAGACATCCAACTTGAAGATTACGGAAAAGAAATGAAAGCGCTACAAGAAGAGAAATCTCTACCGAAAGATTCAAGCATAGCTACTTTAAAGCCAAAATTGAACGAAGAAGGAGTCTTATGTCTAGGCGGCAGATTAGATGAAGGGTGTTTTAGTTACGAGCGTAAACACCCAATCATAATCAATAGAAATCAGGAAATAGCCAGACATTTAATGACGAGAAGTCACGAAGAAATGAAACATTGCGGAATTCAGGCTACCGCGAGCCAGTCACGCGAAAGATATTGGATAACTGCGGGGAGGCAGTTGGCTCGAAATATAGTGAGGTATTGTCATCGCTGCAAAAGACACAACGCCAAGCCCCACGAAGCCCCTACTGGGCTGCTTCCAAAAGATAGAATTACGGAAGCCGACGCGTTCACTGCCGTAGGAGTGGATTTCGCCGGTCCCTTGTTAGTTAAAATGGGAAAAGAAGAGGTAAAGGCCTACGTTTGTTTGTTTACCTGCAACGTAACGAGAGCGTGTCATTTGGAACTGGTTCCATCGCTGACGACCTACGAATTCCTAATGGCATTTCGACGTCTGATTGCGCGGCGGGGGTGCCCCTCAGTCGTGTATTCGGACAATGCAAAAACTTTTAAAAGAGCGAAACAAGACTTAAACTCCATGTGGGAAAATATCAACGACAAACAAGTGAGCCAATTTTTTGGAAATAAAGGAATAAGGTGGAAATTCATTGTGGAGAAGGCGCCGTGGGCAGGCGGATATTACGAAAGAATGGTCAAAACTACAAAAAACATCTTAAGAAAAATTCTAGGAAAGGCTTCACTATCATATCAAGAAATGGAAACGGTCCTCCTTGAAACCGAAGCGGTAATAAACTCCAGACCCATCACGTATCTCTACAACGATCACCAAGAGCCCGAGCCATTATCACCCGCTCACTTCTTAACAGGTAGAAGATTAACCAGTCTCCCGCCCCAAAAGTTAAATATCGCGAAGCTTCCCAAAACGCAAACCGAATTCGCTAGGAGGGTACGGTATAGGGAAACCTTAATGCAAAGATTATGGCAAAGATGGAGGCAAGAGTATATTTTAGAATTAAGAACGGCCCATCACGTACAATTAGCTAAACAAAACCAAAAAATTCGTGTGGGTGATGTTATGATGGTCCACGAGGAGAAAATTCCAAAACATATGTGGAAACTAGGAGTTATTGAAGAGGTAAATGAGGGACGAGATGGGGAAATAAGATCTTGCTTAATAAAATTAGGAAAAAATACCAGAATAAGGCGTCCAGTGCAACACCTCTACGCGTTAGAGATTAATAGATTTTGTAATAATGAAAATGTTTAAAGTTTTTTTTTAATTTTCTCGGAAAATACTACGTATTTTCGCGGGGAGTGTGAAAACTCACATTTCGAATTCTTTTTTTTTTAATATGTTATGTATAATAAAAATAAATGTAAAATAAAAATTGAGCATGTAAATTAAAACTAAACGTTAAAAATGTAAAATTAAAATACCATCACATGTAAATTTAAATGTAAAATTTCCAAAATACATCAAACTTAACAGTGAACCAAACTTTAAAAACAAGATAGACTTTTGGTATTAAAAAACCGTTGTAATTTAAAATTTACTCTATTGTAAGGAGAAAACGCTGGCGACAGACAGTCGGAGAAAAAGGATTATCTTTTCGGCCGGGTTTCAACCGTCCACATTCTTTTGACCTGACTCATATCCTCGCCGGCCGTAGCTAGCGTTTCCTCTATAAACTTTGTAAATGGAAAATTTAGCTATCAGGGCAGTGATTGATCGAACCCTTTCACTACCTTGCGAAATTTGTATTTTGAAGAGAGGAAAGTTGGAGGTTCGCTGGGCAGTTGCTACTTGGGCTCCGCTAAGAAAGGACCCCAAGAAACTCCATAAAATAAAATAAGTGTTCCGAGCAAACAGTCTCATCTTTAAAAATAAAATAAGTTAGCTACTACATTTTTCAGTCGGTGTGGTAGTAAGAAGAAATAAGTCTCTCCCCAAGAGCGCGAACCTGAAAACTTACAATTAAAAAACAAAATAAATTAGGCGGGTTTCTTCAGTCTCATTTAAATTTTTAATACAGATATGGCTTAGCAGTACATGTAAACACGGAAGAAAAACACGAGATTGATTGGAACTCAACAAAAGTAGTTGCCAGGAGACAGGCTGGTATAAACGCTGTTTTAAGGAAGCTATCTATATAAAAGATAGGGGGGAATTGAATTTGGATACAGGAACCGTAAACATAATGGGATGGGGGGGTTTTAAATTAAAAAGTAATAATATAATGATAAAACATATATATATATATATATAAAAAATAATTGGGGTAAAAAATGTGTAATCTTTCAACGATGTTCTTATTGTAAACTAGTATTACTCGACGCTTGGCTGAGGAAGGACCGCGGTCCGAAAGCTCCCAAAGAAAAAGATTTAAATAAATTATGTTTTTAAACAACTCCATGCAGTAGCAGTTCTTTTTAAAATATTTTTAACAATTTTTAATAAGTTTACCATGGAACAGAAATTAAATATTTATATGTTTAAATGTTTTAAATGTTTTTTAAATATTTTTAAATGTTTTTAAAATATTTTTAAATGTTTTTAAAATATTTTTAAATGTTTTTAAAATATTTTTAAATGTTTTTAAAATGTTTTTAAAATATTTTAAAATATTTTGAAATGTTTTTAAAATATTTTAAAATGTTTTTAAAATATTTTAAAATGTTTTTAAAATATTTTAAAATTTTTTTAAAATATTTTAAAATAAACTCACCATAAAGTATCCGTCGACGTAAATTATTTCTAATTAATTATAGTTTTAACCACCGTAAAAAAATTCAATTTATACTTTTAACGGTGAGAATTATTAACAGGAAACTGTACTTTGCTCATACAGCCCAAATTTTTCAATCATTAAATCTGTTAACTATTTTTCAAATATATGAATATTTTTGCCGTGTATAAATTTTTAAATAGTATAATTAATTTAAATGAAGTAAATCTGTCAAAGTAACCGCCGTTTTCATTTAAACATAGATGCTTTTATATCACTAGCGAGCAAATTTATATTAGGAGATTCAAGTACTAATTTATAATAATAATAATTGCTTTAAACTATGTTTACATTACATGTTTTAAATATCTTTTATTAACATTTTCTTAAAGTTTCATCTAGGGCTAAAAGTCGTTTTTCGACTTGACCTTTTTAAAAAATGTTACGAATTAATCTCTATGAATAAAATATATTATTATTATCATCAATATTAACGCTATAACCTCTATGTATTATTGTCGCCAAACCAAAAAACCTAAAAATGTTTTGGAACTCATTGACCCCCCCCCCCCCCCTAGAAAAAATCCTGGGTCCACCACTGATTTTAACCAAGCTCTCCTATAACGGTGGACGCTGTTAAGTGGTATTTTCGTAGTCTCCCTGAGATTGAAGGAAATCTTACGGATTGGAGCGTATAACTTTTCACAGTTCAAGAATAGCACCCTGCCGCGTTGTTAAATGTTTAAACTACTAGTTGAAATTCATTGACTAGGCGTCACCGAAAAAATAAAATAAACTTTATTACAATAAACGCATTACTTAATTTAGTTTTCTTTCACGTAGTTTAATATTAAATTTCTTCAGATCAACGGTGCCTCCGGTTTTTTTCGCTAATATTCAATTTGTTCAGATCAACGGTGCCACCGGTCTTTTTCGCTAATATTCAATTTCTTCAGATCAACGGTGCCACCGGTCTTTTTCGCTAATATTCAATTTCTTCAGATCAACGGTGCCTCCGGTCTTTTTCACTAATATTCAATTTCTTCAGATCAACGGTGCCTCCGGTCTTTTTCGCTAATATTCAATTTCTTCAGATCAACGGTGCCTCCGTTCTTTTAGGCTAATATTCAATTTCTTCAGATCAACGGTGCCTCCGGTCTTTTTCGCTAATATTCAATTTCTTCAGATCAACGGTACCTCCGGTCTTTTTCGCTAATATTCAATGTCTTCAGATCAACGGTGCCTCCGGTCATTTAGGCTAATATTCAATTTCTTCAGATCAACGGTGCCTCCGGTCTTTTAGGCTAATATTCAATTTCTTCAGATCAACGGTGCCTCCGGTCTTTTTCGCTTTAGAAATTTAATACTTGTTTTTTTTTTCATTTAAATTACTATTCTTCGTATTTTTAAATACTAATTGAAAATTTTACTACCGAACGCGCTATATTCCCTTTAATTTTGAATGCAAATTGACAGTTTTAAGACTGGTGGCGCTATTATCTATGTGGAGGTCAGAGTATTTGTGACGTAATGAAAGGGGTGTTTCCATTTGTTAATAGTGGGAAGGGAGGAGTCTACAATGACGTTTGGGTTGGGTAATTTGAGACCGACCATAGTGTGCTCCTAATTAAAACAATTTTTGACCTCCAGGTTAAAGACGATTTCAGGCCAATGGCTAAACACATTCGATGTGAAATAACATTTTGTCTTGTTTAAGAACAGGGCTCCCAGCAATTCTATAATCACAAATTTTCCGAAATTTCTGAAATGCTCCTATAAAATCCTAGTATTCCATTTTTTATTCTGTTTCCTATATTTTTAGCATGTTCTGATAAAATTAAAAAAAAGATTTACGCAGTGTTATGTATTTAGATGATACAAACAAACCATTATAAAATAGAAACAATTTATTATCTTATCGGTGGTTTCTTCCGATGTTGTGGCTCGATCCGGTACTGAAAGTAACATTGTTTCTAAATGTTGATTCATCTGTGTTGTTTGTTGTTTGGTCTTCGTTGTTTTCGCACTCGACGACGACTGTGCTTGTAGTGGATCTACATTCGGAATGATTCGTTCTTCTGCTGGCGGCTGGTTCTCAGGGAGGGCTACTGAAGGAACGTCTCGTGAGGCGTCGTTGATCTCAGGGATAACCCGCGTTGAATCTGTCCCAGCTTCTTCTGGTTGGCCGTATATAATGACTGGTGACTCTGATGGTTGGACCTCGTTGTCTCTGATCGTGGAGCGTTCAACGTGATTTGGTTCAGGGACATCGGTCATCGAAACTTTAGGATTGATTGAAGTTCTCACGTTTACGTACGGTACGTTCTCCATGACGAACTTGATACATGTTGTTTCCAATGATCTTGGTACCGTTGCCAGGAACCCATTTAGAACCTCTTCGGAAGTTGCGAATGTAAACGTCGTCGTCAGCTTTAAAACGTTGCGACTTCTTTGCGGCTGTTTTTCCGGCAGTGACTTCTGAGCGAGGATAACAGAGATCGATAGTTGTCGTGCCGTCTCGCCCCAAAAGTAGCTGCGCTGGTGGTAGGCCATTTGATAATGGGGTTCTTCGGTATCACATCAAGATTTTGTTGATTCTTTCTTCAAGACTGCCAACTCTGAAGACTTCCAAGCCCATTTCGAAGATTTTGGTTTCAGCACTCGTTCCACCAGACCATTTCTTCAAAGAACATTTTACGATACGGACTGTTCTTTCCACCTGCCCATTGGATTGAGGGTGAAATGGTGCAATGGTTAGGTGGTTGATTCCGTAATTTCTCGTGAAGGCGGCGAATTCGGAACTGGTGAAGCAAGTACCATTGTCAGATACCAACGGGTTCATAATTCCGAACCTGGATATCATTGGACGAAGCGAGCGTATGACAGCATCTGACGTTGCTGAATTGACCACTTCGCACTCGACCCATTTTGAATGAGCGTCAATGACGATGAATAACATCTTTCCTTCCACTGGTCCCGCAAAGTCCATTTGAACTCTTTGCTAAGGAAGACCTGGGATTGGCCACGAAATTAATGTCTTTTTCGGATCGGGAGTGAGTGCTTGACAGGTTTTGCATTGGCGTACGATGTCTTCGATATCTTTATCAAGGTGTGGCCACCAGAATGTTGATCTCGCTACGTCTTTCATTTTCACCATTCCTTGATGCGTTTCGCGAAGGTTCCGTAGCATCAATTGTTGTAGACTGTTCGGGATAACGACTCTTCTCCCCATCATTAGAAGGCCTTTAAGCGTAGATACTTCGGCGCGTCGTTTAATGAAAGTTTCGAAGTTTCCCGTTGTGTTTTGAGATTTCCATCCGGTTCGTAGATGTTGCAGTACCAACGACAGTATTTGGTCGTTCTTTGTTGCTTCTCGTAGGAGTGTCGTAGTTACTGGTCCTGAGTCTAACTGCTGATTCGACTGGTAGTGGAACTTCGGCTGGTGTAGTTGGTAAAGGTAGTCAACTAAGAGCATCAGCGTTAGCGTGAAGTACTCTTTTCTTGTACACGATAGTATAACGATACGGTGATAAGGTTAAGGCCTATTTGCGGTGGCCCACGAGGGGTTGGACTGTGCAATAACTGGCGGCTTTACCGGGGAGTCGGGGTCCGGCTCTTGTAACCCAGAACGGACGGTGGCACGCTGGGAGATGTTAGCTCCGTCCAAATGGTCCTATCTCCACCTCCGACTTCGGTCCGGTGTGGGCTGGTAACTGGGCTTCGGCCCAGGCTAACGGAGAGGGGGCGGGCAAACCGGCCACCTCGGCGGATTGGGTTGCCTGCTGTGGGGCTGCGGGCCTCCGTATGAGGGCACGGCGGACCCACACACAGAGGAAAAACGCTGTTTTTTCAACAGCAAGGTAGTGGCGTTCGTAGATGCCAGTAAAGTGCTGTTTTTATAACAGTGAATCGACATTGTTAAAATAACAGAGGAAATTACAGTTTATTTTTAAACAACCTCGCTGTTTTTGCAACAGCATTTTGGTAGATTTTTAACATCAAATGCAGTATAATAAAGGGTTACATATACTGTTCCAATAGTGTTTGCTGCGGTTTGGTTGACTGTCGATTACTGTTTTTTTTTAAATAACTCGCTGTTGTTACAACAGCTTTTTGGTACATTTTTAACATCAAATCAGAATAATAAACGGTTGCATATATTGTTCGAATGGTGTTTGCTACTGTTTGGTTAACTGTCGATTACTGTTTTTTTTTTTAAATTCATCGCTGTTGTTACAACTGCTTTTTGGTACATTTGTAACATCAAATGCCGTATAATAAACGGTTGAATATACTGTTCCTATGGTGTTTGCTGCTGTATGGTTAACTGTCGGTTACTGTTTTGTTTTCTAAATACCTTGCTGTTTTTATAACAGCTTTATGCTGTATTTTAACATCACCTGCAGTTCAATAAACCGTTGCATATACTGTTTCAATGATGTATACTATTCTAATGGTGTTAGCTGGTGTTTAGTTAACTGTCAATTACTGTTTTTTTTAAATACCGATAGCTTCATTATTTACAATGCTCACTTTTTCTTGGGGCTGTTTGCTGTTTTAAGAACAGTAGATTGTTACTATTGTAACTAATTAGGCAATGTTTATTGCACGTTGTCTGCTGTTTTCAAAACAGTTTATTGCCCAATTAACGATAACTACCGTTCTTAAAACTGTTGAATGCAAATTTGTTACTACTCAGGGGCGGCGATATAGGGTACGCAGGGTACGCAACTGCGTGGGGGCGCAAGAGGTTTGGGGGCGCATATTTTCGAGGACTATAAAGTGAGTAAGTTTTATAGTTGTCGCCAAAAGTAGGTAAAGACTGGTTTAAATTTGATGTAGTTCAGGCTTTAAACACGAGTAGTTTATTTAAATGCGTTACGAGTTTTACGCTACTTCATTTTAACTTACTCTTCGAAGAACTAGTTCATAACGCAAGGTACACGCCGGAGACTTTTTAGATTATCTAGTCGCGTTACGAGATTTACTCTACTTTACTTTAAGTTTTACTGCTTAGAATTAGCTCATAAGGCAGGATACACAATGGACACGTTTTTATTCTATGTTAAATTTCTATGTTGGAGAGCTTAATAAGGAGACGTGTTGTTTAAATTTAAAGTAACATATAATGTGATATTCGCAGTGGCGGCGCCAGGATATTACTATGGGTAGGCTACTTAATTCTTTAATTTGGGCCCCCCCCCCCTTTACATACACTAACTAACCAAAACTGTGACAAAACCGGTTTATTTTTAATAATTTACAAAATAAATGTACATGACTGTTTAAATGTACTCGGAAGTTATTTTTTTTGTCGATGAGCATAACAATGCACATATGGGCAACATCCTCCAACAGCATTCTCCATTTTCACTTACAATTGTTGCAAAAACACTTGCCAGTTGCCACGCTTTATTTTATCTTTATTTTGGAAATTGGGACTCGGAGAGTCGGAAAACCGCGCAATTTATCACCTGTCTAACCTTGGAGGAATAAAACAAGTATACTTGTTTTATTCCTCCAAGGTCTAACCACGGCCGTCGATGCAACACTTTTAGAAGTAGCTAGTTTAGCAACTACAACGAATCAAGGCTGCGTTCGAAAAAAATATTAGAAATCACTGTTCAGTGTTCGCAACTTAAAAACAGCAGGCTTTTAATTCGGATTTTGATATTTCTAGTTTCGCAAATCATTTTAGGGGGCTGTTCGGGGCCCCTTCATCTGGATTTGGGGCCCCTACAAGCGAAATAAAAGTAGGTTGTAGCCTGCGTAGCCTACCCCTGGCGCCGCCACTGGATATTCGATGTAGTTTTGTCTAAGAACCGTCACGTACCCTACATCATTTTTGTTGAACAATGCTATATGCTAGGAACCAGAACCGGAACCGACAAAGCGCAAATTTAAAAACCGGAACCGAGATAGTCCGAAAACATGGAACCGTTGCATCCCTAATATCTATATACTTATATATATATATATCTATATACAGGGTGTTAACTAAAAAACGATACAGAGCCAATTACTCAAAATGTGTTTTATGTAAGAATTTTACATTTTTCAAGTTACCTAGAGGGTGCAGGGGGACAAATGTTAATGCAATTTTCAATGACCTTGAACCAGGTGTTCAAGGTCATTCAAATTTTATCTCGAGAACCATTAGGATTAGAAGATTGGTTCCAATTAGACATGTGTTCTACGTTTAAATTTAAGTCTAAACAACTGTGACTCGATCTAATTTGACCATTGGGAAGCAGAGAAATGTTAGACCAAAAACCAAAGGTCGTGTGTGGTATTCAAATAAAGACACGACATTTAAGGGCTTATAAATCAAAAACTACCAGGGATAAAATTTGAATGACCTTGAAGACAGACCTGGTTCATTTGTCCCCCTGCACCCTCGATGTAACCTGCAAATTTCAAATTCTTACATAAAACACATTTTGAGTAATTGGCTCTGTATCGTTTTTTACTTAACACCCTCTATATATATATATATATATAAGTGGCGGGGGGGGGGCGCTACTAACCCAAGCTCCGCCACTGTTACTACTGACCATTACAGTAAGCAGCCCCCCTAAAACAGTCTGCAGACTATTTTAGTGGGGCTGCTTTTAAATAGTTATATTATAAATAAGACAAAAATCTTGCGTTTTTAAAAATTAAGTCATCTTCTAAATTTCTTGAAATTAGAATAAAGTATATTGGGAATTTTATCAGATAATTATGACATGTTTATGATTAACACACTTTTCATTGGTTGAGTCGTAGTTCCCTATTATTGTTATTAGAGAAAGACCTTTGGGTTTGTTGGAGGTGGCTTTTTAAATCCCTTGCATTTTTCATTCGGATTTAATTTTATTTATTTATTTAAAATAAAAGAATATGGCTACGAAGCTATATTTTATAGCTTGTGTGTAGCCTTACAGGAAACATTCTGTGACCATAGGGTACCAGAAAGATATATACAAAAGGATATTTACATACAAATAGTGAACCCAAAAGTTGTGACACTAAGACGGAGATAACAATGAGCGCGTGTCACAGCCAAGGGCCCTTGGGGGCAGTGAGTTCCACCTTTCGACAGCACGAAACGCAAGGTACCAACGGCGGACATTAGTCTTGACACGTGGCTTAAAAATCTTAGCGCGATGGCCCAGTGTCTTTACTCTTGTGGAGAGTAGAGAACTGGAAGAGAGTTGAGGCGGTTAGCGCAGATTCACCAGATCACATGCTCCAGATTTGCACAACGTCGTTAATTGCGTGGCGAAGTAGCGGGGCATCAAGGCCAAGGCGCGTATCCCGTTCGTCTGGCGGTAGAGTGGCAAGACCTTTAGCTAATTTGGTGAAGCGATTACGCGCCTTCGTTAGTCGAGTTTGGTCGCCTAGCAGCGGCGGGAGGCATAGTTAATTTGCTCAAGCACCAAGGAGTTGTATAGCGTGCGGATAAGTTTCGGGGAGCGAAAGAAAAACGTTCTACGTGTCAGGCCGGTGATTGAATTAAGTTTTTTGACAACACGTGTTGTGTGGTTACTAAATGTTAAGGAGGGATCTATCCATAATCCCAAATCGCGAATGGGAGCGTCAGGGTTAAGAAGGGGGGAGCCATCTACGCGATAACGCTCGCGGGGGTTGTTGGTGCCCAGATGGTTGACACCACTTTTCTTGACGTTAAATGACATTCCGTGATTATCCGCCCATGCTGAAACAGCGGCCAGGTCTTTCTTTAGCTGGGCTCATTCCAAATCAGTCACTACCGCATATTTTAAAATCATAATTTAAATATATTAACAACATGCAATTGTGAGAAGTTTATAACACTTCCCAAAAATACTGTTTACAATTAAAGCGTAACTTTACCTCTGAAGGAATTCCAATGTGCATTTGCACTCTTCCAGGTACTCATGTTCATCGTGTTATACCAAGTCTATCGAAGCAAAACCTTATTTACGTCCGAAAGTAGGTAACGAGAGCGACTATGAACCACGGCGATCGGTTTTAAATGTCTCTTCCAGTTTCCAAACTAGAATTTCTCATCTCTCCGACCTAAGCTGAGAGCCCGACACAGCAGTCTGACAGTGTTCAATGCTAGACTAGCACGGTTTTTCCCCGCCTGCACTCGATGTCAACTTCCCGAAAGCTTTATCTCGAAAACGAAACTACAAATAACGCCGTAGGCCTATGACGCACCCTGTAAAATATTTCCAACGGCAAAAGTAAAAAAATTAATTTAAGTTGTCACTGCATCACTGATGTTCCGGGTGGTACATTTGTACTTTTTTAAAACATTTTAGATTTTGAATACGTATTTAGTACATTTTGTAAATTTATGATAGAAAAGTAAAATTTTTGATACGTATTAAGTACATTTTTAGGAAACTTTGTACAGTTGCACTTATCAAAAACAAGGATCGTGTAAACTAAATAAAGTTTTTTCATTCAAACCACACCAACACTGTAATACTTGGTTATAAAGCACGAACTCGTCGGTCTCTTGAAGACTAGTCTAAGCTATTTAATTAGTGCTGATTTTTCTATCATTCCGCGCAATAAGGTTCGCTGTTAGGTAAATCTGCATCGCTATTTATTCCTATTAACGTTTCGCGCCACATAGTAGTGATTTTTGGAACCTGCGAAAATCTATAGGGGCACCTAAAAATTTAAGTACATAAATATCGTGCGGTTATTTAATAAATCTTGTGCCGAATATTGAAATATCACGCCAAGATTTAATAAATATCGCACTGACATTTTAAATGCTAGGCGTTTTTATGAGAAATGTTATAGTTACAGTAATTTTTTACTAACCAATAAAGCTCGTGACTTATCTGAAATAGTTTTTAAATCGCGCTCTTTTATTTTATCGTATGTCTATTTTATTGAGGCAACGTTATATTTAGTTTGAAGTAACGTGCTGTTGCTTTGGCTGCAAGGTACTGTTTCGCTTGAAGCTCAATTTGAGGCAAAGCACTGTTTCGTTTGAGGCAACGTACTGTTTCGTTTAAGGCTCAATTTGGGGCAACGTACTGTTTTGTTTAAGGCAACATACTGTTTTGTTCTAGCAACATACTGTTTCGTTTAAGGCAACGTTTGGTGTATCTTGTAGCAATTTACTGTTCCAAAGGGAGTAGTGTAATGTTTATTTTTATACTATTATATTGTTATTTTCCTAAAAGGTTACTGTTATTATTACAGCAACTATTTTTTCTCTCAAAAACACTAACACATTGTGAATTTAACTGCAAGTTGCAATAATGTATCGCAAACCACAAACTATTGTGTTTTGAGAACCCATAACTTTTAAATTAACAATATGTAGAAGTACTTTTGAGTGCTACATACTGTGATTGCATAAAACAGCATAATGTTGTATAAAATACTGTTAATGTTGTATATTTTCCAAAACAGCAGCATGCTTTTATTTAAACCGTAGTATTTACTATTGTTTTGACAGTAAGGGATGAGTGTGCATCTCCTGGCCTTTTGGAGTTCCGCCGGGATATCCGGTGCCAGCTGTGCCGGGTTATGCGGGCTGCTGTGTGCCTGCCGTTCCCCTTTAGGCGCTCTTTCCAAAGGGCTTGGCTCTCTACCTTCCTAGGTAGGGTGTCGGCCGGCGTTGCCAGAGCATCCACTCTCATTCCCACTGCTGTGTGTGAAGTGGTGCGTTGGTTGGCCCATTGCTGCACCTTCTGCTGGGTTGAGCGGCTTACGTCAAGGGTGCGACCATCAGTAGTAGGGTTCTGCTACCCATGCTGGTTTTGTCACCTGTCCGGGTCTGTGGACGCTGGCGTAGGGCATATGATGATAGACCTCCGGTGGTGTGGTTTAAATCTTACCGATACACCGGGCTATAAATCTGACGCATGTCCAGCCATTTGCGGTATGGGTTTCTTTTCAGACAGATAAATGAGAAGCTGATGATCTGTTATTAATGTGAATCGTCGACCCAGTAGATAATCGCGGAATTTTGTTACGCCGAATACAAGTGATAAAGCTTCTCGTTCCAATTGTGAGTAGTTTTTCTCGGCTGGCGCCAATGTTCTCAAGGCGCATGCAATCGGGAACTGTTCACCGTTGACGACGTGTGAGATAACGGCTCAAATACCTTGTGGCGAGGCGTCGCGTGCTAGTCTTATGTCTCTCTCCGGATCGAAGTGTGTCAAGAATCTTGATTTTTGAAAAGCGGTTCTTCGCATTGATAAAGGCGTGTGTCTCTTTTGAAGTCCATCTCCATTCGGTTGACTTTTTCATTAGGTCGTACAGAGGCGATAATGCAGTAGCTTGATTAGGAATGAACTTGGAATAGTAGTTTAGAAACCCAATGAACGATCGAAGTTCTTCTAAATTGCACGGTTCGGGCGCTTCCACGGTGGCCTTCATTTTGGTCTGTTGAGGATGCAGGCCGTCTTTGTCCAAGTGATACCCCAAAAAATCCAAACTAGGCTGCATAAATTGGCATTTGTCTTGTCTGAGTTTGAGTCCCGCCGTGCGTAAAGTTGATAATAACTTATCCAGCTTCTCAAGGTGGTCTTTATCGTCCACTCCGCCAAGGAGAATATCATCCAGGTATCAGTGTTCAGCGATATCTAAATACACGATATCTAGATACGGATCTAGCTACGTTTTTAGGTACTTTTTTTAGGTACAAGATATAATTGTGGGTAAAAGATATTAACTTTTTTCAGCCAAACACAGATAAATAAAAAACTCTTACACATACTTTTTTTTCCGTATCTGTTTGCAAAGAATTTATCTTATATATCTAAATTATTGCCCTTTGGTATCTATCTTCTGTTGAGGGGCCATATCTGCAACGTCCCTTATCTGTATCATTCTTGTTTTGCTAGTTATATTTTAATACATCGATAAAAAGATATACCAGGTACAAAGAGTGAAAACGAACGTAATTATGTTTTTAGTTTGAAAAAGCATTATCTGGGTTTCTTTCAGGCATCTCTCCGGGGGGAATGTCTACCTCCAGGGCCGTCTTAAGGCATGGGCTAAATGGGCTACAGCCCAGGGACCCCAGTCAGTATTGGGGCCCAGGAAAGGCCAGCCATACAACCTCTACTCTAGGGATTAGGGTTTAGTTAGTTTTATATTATTTATGCTCATTTAATTTTATGTATCTATTAGTTACGTCTAAAGTAATTTGATTCATAGCGTATCATACGGTACCAGCAATTTATAAAACCTAACAGCGAGTCAGTGACAGTAAAAATCTTATTTGCAGTAGGCCTATGTTATACTTTTGAAATTAAAGGTTTTGGTCTGATTATTAAATAGTTGAGTTTAGATAACGGACATACAAAGGCTGACCGTTGGGGATCGCAAAGGTCTCAAGAAATAATTTAGCCCAGGGCCCCAAAAGGTCTTAAGACGGGCCTGTCTACCTCCCGGGCGTTAAGAGCTTACATCACACACACGTTTGTCTGGTAAAAACCACTCTCAGCCTAGTTACCTTCCCCCGAGGAAACGTTTCTGAGATAAACACTGAGCATTATTAACGTTTGTAGCGCAAGAGTCACACTCAGGGGCGGACAGGTGCCTTTTTCGTGAAGTGGGTACTGTAGACTTGCGGCCCCCAAAAATTACCTTTCAAGCAGTCCATTCTGTAGTATTGGTAGTTTTGATGACGGCCATGTTTGTACACAGAGAATTGGACCATGACCGCAGTATATAACTAATGGTAATTCGACTTGTACGTTCTTGTATGTTGACACTGGTGACGATGAAGAACTGTTCCAGTCTTTCCAGGTTTAGGGACCCTGGTTCGACGCGACTGTTAAAAGTTCCAAATTACCTCAAATTGGCCATAATAAAATTTTACTTACGTCAAGTATCAAATTTCCTCCGAGGGTTTAGCAGTCTTCCTTTTCACTTCCATTCTATCCCCGTATTTGTTATGTATTTAATACACGGATGATGATATTTACAATAATATATAAAATAGTCATTACATAGTCGAGAGCCCCAGATCCCCTGCCCCTACATTTCAGAGTACCATATTTATAATAATAATAATAATAATTTGTCATTTTCATCGTAAAGCTATGATTGCCAACGCGATCCCCCGCTCGAAAACGTCTTCCACGGCAATTACGAAGTACTTGGCTTTTATATTTTTAACAGTCTATCACGTCGTTAAAATAATAAACGAATTTAATCCATATTTTGATAGATTTTAATCAATATATTAAAAAATACATAAAAAAGACAGGATTTTACTGGCAGATTGCTCCACAATACACTGAGAAATCAGATGACACAAAAATATTATTAATACAAGAGTCGGAATAAACGTGAAAAACTTTGAGATGATGCTGTTGATTGAAATATCTCCTCATTTTCTTATATTACCCTCGAAACCTTACGCTAAAACACCCAATTTAATTTAGTGAATAGACCAATCCCATCCACTGTCATGTCCGTTAAAATATCTCTCCAAATGAGGAACAGTCTTAATTTAATATCTCTAGAGCTTTCCGAAATTGTTTCCGCGGTCGGTGGGATGTGGGTGATAAATTATTTCAACGCGGGAATTCTAGATGGCCATGTTTAAAATTTGTGGTGGGGATTTTTGGCGAAATCGACGCATTTTTTGCATTTGCAGAAAGAGCTTCCGGTGCCGCAGTAATATCCGCTGGAGCAACAGTGGGCGTTCTTATCGTCCGGGTTGCAAATGGGCCTTTTCCCGTTCAGTTTGGGCGTGTCGGGGCCGCAGCGCCCTCTTTTACCGTCCGGGGCGTTCAGGAAATACCACTGAACGGGAACGGATGGTTTGGTCGGGTTCTCCAAGATCTTCTCCGGGTTCTTGGCGAAATTGACGCAAGTTGGGCAGTCGCAGTAGTCGTCGCCGGTGCCGCAGTAGCCGAATGACCCGCAGCAGCTGTAGCCGGGGTCATCGGGGTCGCACACCGGGTAGAAGCCCTTGTAGAGCGGCGCCGAGCGGCCGCACAGCCCAGCCTTGTCGTCTCCGTCCTCCGAGGTCCACCATCTCTTGTCCGTGATGGGGGAGCATTTGAAGATGATGGCGCTCTTGTCGGTGTTGGAACATAGGTTGGCCCCGTACACGGTTTTTAACATGGACAAGTCGCTGTCGTCTTGATCAATCGCCCATATCATTAACCCTCCCAAGTTCTTCTTAGACGCGTAATCGGCTTTGACCTTCAACGACCTTTGATTTTCGTACCCCAAATAAGTCTTCTCCGCTTCGTTCCAAGCGTAGGGCGCTTCCACTTTTTCGTTGTAGATCTTTTGGAAGGCTCCGTTCGGGATGTACTTTTCCAGAATCTCCTTCCAGCCCGCGTACCCGCCTTCGAACACTCCGCCGACGCGAACCGCGTTTCGCCACATTCCATCCTTGGGGTCGATCGGGGCGCCGACGTTCTTCCAGTAGCGTCCGTAGAAGGGGACACCCATGTTGATTTGGTGAGGGCTTTTGCTTCGGCAGGCGTAATACTTCATAGTCCAATCGACGTTGGTCTTCCCCGAATATCGCTTTGGCATGCCGAAGTACAGAGGGGCGGGTGGACCCGTGAAGGCGCCCCAGTCACTGGCCCACGCCCCGAAAAAGTCGTACGTCATGACGTTGACCCAGTCGGCGTATTTGAGCAAACCGGGCAGGTCAAACCCGGGGTCTAGCGTCCATTGTCCAGCCGCGCCGGCGAAGGACAGCAGAAAGAGATCCTTCCTGCCTTTGTCCTTGGCGTGCTGATCTAAGGCCTCCCTCAGCTCTTTCATCAGTTGGACGTAATTCTGTTTATCGTCAGGAACGCCTTCGTGGGCGCCGCCCGTGACGGGATACTCCCAGTCGAGGTCCACGCCGTCAAAGTCCCACTCGTCAATGTTCTGGATGATGGAGGCGATGAAAGTCAGCCGTTTCTGCGGGGAGGCTGCGACGCTACTGAAATACTGGGAGTTCTCCCAGCCACCAACCGCGAACTGCACCTTCAAGTGCGAAAATGGCTTGGCCACTTTCTTCAGTTGACGCAACCGGGCCTGGGACGTTGCCGTCACTTCGTCGGAATTGAGACTGTTGTTGGGGTCCGGATTCCCGACGGCGATGGTGCCGTCGGCTTTCATTTCAAAGAAGGCGTAAACGACGTGGGTGAGTCGCTGTCCTTGTCTCTGACTGAATTTCCCCTTTCCCCAGGAGGGATAGTAGCCGATCATTCGCTTGTTGCATTTGGCAGCTGGCACCAAATTTCCGCCGTCTCCTTCGGGTCCGTCGTCCTCGTCTTCCTGTTCGTCTTCCGACGGAAAGTCGTCTCCCAAATCGTCCAAGAACACGGAACTTAATCCCAGTAAAGCCGCTAAGCTGTTCCCTTCCTCCTCTGTGCAACCTCGAGTATTTTGGGGGATGGATCGTTTACCCCGGTTCTTATTTTTTTTCTTTCTTTTTCCGCTCAGGTTGGCTTCCCATTCACCTGCTTCCGCTTTATTTAAATCTTTCGAGGCGGAGCATTCAGACGGATTGATTAGCTTGGCGCCTCTTCCGACCAAGACGTATTTGGAGCCTTCGACCCACGGATTGAGGAATCCTGGACTGCCTCTCATTTTACTTTCAATATCTCTCTGGGAGACCGGTTTTGCTATTTGTAATTTTCTTTGTTTGATTAGATTCGTCTGACCCTTCAAAACTTGATCGTTGCTGGCCAAGAATCCAACCACAATGGTTTTACCTCTATTGGGAGCGTCGGGCTTCCTGTAACATACCATTTTCCAAAAGCAGTCTGGTATCTCTAAGCCTCCGAGCGTCTTCCCTCTATTTCCGGGGCAGATTCCGGTTAGGACGAGTCCGTCGATGCGGTTGGTGAAACATTTAACCTGGCCTTCCAGTAGTTTCCACAAAACGGAATTGGTGAAGCCGTCTTGAGGAGCCATGTTGATATATAAGTTCACGGATTTAGTCGCCTTCCCGCTGAACAACATGACGTTAGCCGGCGTCAAATGTCCTTTGTGAATGGGCTTAAAGCCTTTCCCGGGCTGCGTGGGGAAATCGGAATGTTTCGGTTGGTCTTTCCCGAGGCACTGATACTCGTAAAAAGGCCCTTTCCGTTCCTTTTTGCTCTGGCCGTTGAGACTGTCCTGGAAAGCCAAGGACCATATCGGCAAGCGACGTTCTTTGTTCACTTTGATTGCGTAGGCTGTAATTCGGGTTCGTCTCCCGGCGACGGTTCTCGAGTTGGGAACCTTGATCGGAAACAGAGGGTAGGGACTCCGGTCACAGGTTTCATTTTTGCATTGTGGATTCGGGACAAATTTGGGCGGTTGTCCACTGGAGGTGGCTAAGCACTTCAACGTGATGGGCTCTTCCAAGAAGCCTACATCGCATTCAAAACCGCATGATTTACCGATCTTCAGGTGCTCGCAATCCAAAGAGTCCAAGAGATTTTTAATGTTTCCCATATTACAGGTTCTGTCTTTCTTTTTGTTTCTATTGTTGCAACTTGAGTTTGACCCGGGATTCTTTCTCTTGTTATTTTGCGGTGCTCGGCGACATCGGTCCGGCTGATTCTTGTCTCGGTTGTCGTTGTTCCTGTTGTCGTTTTTCTTGCCGTTTGTGTCTCTGTTTTTATTCACGTTATCGCCGACCCGGTCCTTGCTCTTTTTACCCACGTCTTTCTGGATGTTCTTAGAGCCTTTTCCGATGACGTTCTTGATGATTTTGGCGCCAACTTTCACAGCTTGTCCGGGGCCTGGGATGAAATCCACGGCGGTGGAAGCAAGCCCCAAAGCGGCGTTGCCAGCCCCCTTCCAGTCTCCTTTGACGACGGACTTCCCCAACTTGATCACGTTTCCAACCGTTTCTTTGGCGGTTTTGACAATCGGTATATCCAGGAAAGCCTTTTTCGCGCCCTTGAAATCTCCAGTGACGACTTTGCCGATGGTTTTGCCGACATTTTTCACCGTGTCCACGACCTTCTTTCCAATGTCTTTCACGGTATCCACAATCGCTTTCCCTATTTTCTTGAAGGCGTTCGCGATCTTCTTGAAAATGTTTCTCCTGATTCTGAGACTTTTTCGTTCTCTGGATTCGTTGGGTTCGAAATCGAGAACGTCATCTTTGGGTACTAAGGTACTTTGACTCTGCAGGTGGCTGTTCTCGAAGCACGTGAAGAGGTCTTGCGGTTGGAAAGTGTCCAGGTTATTCAGGGCGTTAAGGTTGAGCGTCTTGTTGCTAAATTTCACCGTGTATATTTCTCCGTTCCCTTTGGGCGCGATCGTGACGTTGACTTCGAAACTGTAAAATCGGCAGACGACGCGGTTCGCCAAGTACTCCATCGAGATTTCGTCACACCATTGACCGAATCTTTTGGAACAACTGTCGACGCAATTCGTAATTTGGCGGGAGCAGTCGTTCGACCCGCATTGCAGGGTCTCTTCCGATTTGAAATTTTTCGAGTCAATGTAGAACCCCGGCGTTCTCTTGTAAGGGAAAAGCGACGAGGTCAATTTCGGCCGCAAGAGGAAGACGTGGAAATCTTGGTTCTTGTTCGGCCTGTTGTCCTTCACCGACGCGGAACCCGAACCGACGACGCAAGTTTTCTTGGAGGCCGAATAACTAACTTTGGAACACATTGGGCTATCGAGACATTGTTTTAAACAGGTGTTCCAATTGGCGGTGTTGGGGGACGTTTTAAACCAGTTGTTGTTGGTGTTCTTCGTGGCGACAAGCTCGTGGTTAGGAACCATAGAAAACTTGAGGAGGTTGTTCTTATCAAGGTCGTCCCGTCGGGGGTACTGCAAGTAATACCTTTTGACCGCGTCGGACGCATCAACGAGGTACTTGTTCAAAGAGAGATAGTCGCAGTCGGTTTGCTGGGCGTTGAAGTCGAGACCGACACACGTTCGGGAGTTAATACATTCTTTGAAGCACGATTTAAGTTTGGATTTGACGTTTCCTCTACTTAGGACGGTACTGTCGGGGCATATGGAGAGGTCCGAGCGATATTTCATGACGATCTCCGGGTAGTAGCAAGTTAAACAACCGGTTGCCGAATCGCAACCTAACCCTCCCGACGTGGTGCATTTGGAGTTGTACATAATGTCAACACCCTTTTCTTTCGATTTGGGACAGTTGGATTTGTCATCGGGTTTGGGTTTCACCTTCCCATCCGAGTTGATGTCGATCGCGTCTAGAGGGTCTTCGGTAAACCTCCATTCTACGTCCGTCGAGTCACGCGCTACTTCTACGTCGTAGCCGGCGACGGTTCCGTATTCTAAATCGAAATCGACGGCATCTTTGCGACTGTCGAACATTAAACATTGCCTCGAATTCAGATTGTACGAGACGTGGGTGCATTCCGGGGTATCTTGGCAGTTTTGCAAACAAAGTAGGAAGGAATCGGATGGTACGCTTTTCAGAGACTTGCCCGTGATTCGAGTGTGCCTGCTGTAGAGCCAGTTGTCGAGTACCCCCGTCGGTTGGTTGATCAGGATGGTGGTCCATCCTTCCTCGAGCTCGAATTTCCCCAGAGTGGTGTTGTAGAGGAAGCACCTCTTGGTCTCGTGGTCGAAACTGGAAGCCACGCAGTCCTCCCGGTCGTAGCAGCCCCCGAAACAGTCGGCGAAGTCGGAATCGGGGTACATGGCCAGCGGGTTGTTGTTGATGACGACGTTGGTCATTTTGTCCACGGGCAAATTGGGACAGAGGTCGCACATGCGGATTCCATCTTGGTCGCCGTCGATGGAAATGACGAAATCTTTGGCCGGGTCCACGTCCGTGCATTTCAAATGCTCCGGGAGGATATCGTAGTCGTTGGCTTTCAAGAGTAAATAACGGACGTAGTTCTTGTAGTAGTCGATACCTCTTTCATTCAGATCTTTGTCGATTGCTAAGGAAATTAAAAAAGCTAACTCTTAAAAAGAGGCCTCTAAGCTTACTATTACCAAGAATCCATTTAGGTACCATAAGAATATTGGAGCATAGCTTTAGCCTCTGATATCGTCCTCCAAACTTTGTTACGAAAGTTCGTCTGCAATTTTCACACCACGTACACAGCGCACTCAGGTGTTAGAATCTGACGTTTTAATTTTTTTTGTAATTTCGTTAAAATGGCGGAAAAAGCAAATATCTGCCCAAATGGGTTTAAATCGGATTTATTCTCTTCCTTGGCGGAAATTGGTGTAAATTATTTTATTAACGACAATGGGTTAAAAGATCTTAATACTAGTTTGTTATTAAATAATAATTCCGAAGGTAGTTTTTCTCTAATAAATAGTATTTGCTTCAATAATGGCTTTGGATTTCGTTTTCTTTTTAACATTTCTACGCGTAGTTCTTTTTTTTTTTGGTCAGCTCCATTTTCAATTACTAAATAAATAATATGTCAAGGTCGTGTAGTAGCGCGGGTTTATCATAGATGGCAGGAGTGAGTTACTCGAAATATCGAAGCAGACAAACTTTCGCTACAAAGTTTGCGAGGACGGGTATTGAATCGCGGTCCTCCCATATTCTTATGGTACCTAAATGGATTCTTGCTATTACCGTTAACCTCAATTCATTTTTATGGTGATTTGCATAAAAGCTAATATTTGAACCTTATAGCCCAAAATATAGAATACTAGCTGTGAAGCCCGGCCTCAGTTGATTAAATTGGGGTTTAGAAAACGGAAACAACATGCACTATACTTTAAATATGCAAATTAATTTTTTTTTAAATAGTAAAAAGGCATTTTTAATAAATTGTAAACGTTAAATATCATATCTTGTAATATTAACATATATTTGTTTTCTTTGATTAGTTTAAGATATAATTATGATAAAGCGTTTTTGTACACAATATTTTGAGCTTCTCCGTTCGGAGTAAGCAGATTGGCGAGTAACGAACGCAGCCGTAAGAAGGCTCTCTGTGGCCCGGGCAAAGGTGTCTGCGTGACACAGATAGAGAGGGAGCTAAGAAAAGAGAACGAACGCAAGCGAAAAGGGTCGAAGGTCGTGCCGTGCAGTGGCTACGTGACGCAAACAGAGAGAGATAAACTCCCGTGTCTCTTTCTTGACAGCGCCTGAATGCCAGCGTCTCTTGACAGCGCGACGTCAGGGGTTTTGGTCTTGCGGTAAAAAACTACGAAGGTTAGCAATCTCAAGACGCCCCTAATACCTGACAGTGACAGGGACGACAATGCCACAGGCCAAATTTCGTTTGAATTGGACAATTATCTTGGGCGTGCATAGAAGGTAACAAACATACAAACATCAGTTTTTATATATATAGATGATGTTTTGAGCCCCAGTGACGATGTTCAAAATGAAAGTCGTTCCTATTTAGGGGTATACGCGTAGTAACGTAGTTAAATGATGTTAGATGATTTCTAGGCCCATTAAAGGCTAGATGGCCGGTTGACCATCTAGGGCGCCGGAACGGGATCGGGTCGATGGGACCAATAACTTTTGACCGCCAGACCGAAACGCCTCACCTCGAAATAAGATCTCGTACCACCAGAAAAACTTTCTGGGGCCACTGCGGAACCCATTACGAGGGCAAATGGTGAATAATTGCAGGTTGGGTGGTGGAGTGGTTAGCACTTTCGCCTCGCAGCAAGAGGAGCCGAGTTCGATCCCAGTTTGTGGCACTGGGTGAAAACTCGGAACAGCTCCTTCCGCGTTGAGCTTGGAAGTTCTCACCCTGGTTCGGTTTCCCCTTTCCATAAAAACATGTGGAGGTTAACGATAATAGTGAGTGTAGGGAGCTGTTGGCCCGCGTGGCTTGAAGGGCTTGCCACCACCCTCCTGCGCATTGTAACCCGCAAACCTGAATTTATTGGTTTAAAAGTAACTTGATGATTTGGGCCTAAGGTGATGCTTTGGGTATTGGCCTAGCCGATTATTATTATTATTACCTTTAAGAAATCTTTTGTTTTTCGCGTGTTTTAGATAGCGATGGATACGTCTTTAGTAGAGGTATTAAATTCCTTAAAACATATTTTTTTAAATAAAATTCATTGTTTTAAACAGTTTTTAAATCAAACCATAAAAATTTATTTATTTATTTATTAACGCTGTTTATCCCGGCCACCTGAATTGATGGCCTTAAAAGTCGCTAATTGATTTGAGGCTATGATGGTGCCTTGGGTATTCGATTAGGTTATCTTAGATAGCCTTGGGCGCCCGCAGGCATTTATCAGAGGGGGGGGGGAATCTTGATCCGTAGTCAAAGGTTGTTTTCAGGATTTCCGTAAGATAGCCTCCACCTACACCAAGAGAGGGCTGGCAATAGTACCGGAGTGTCTTCACTTCCTCACAGGGAGAAAGCGGAAAGGTGAAACGGTATTCTGGCCACAATTTCTCAGTTAACCCTAATATATTCTCGGAGTGCTTATTATGGATGAAAAGCCCTTAAAAATGACAATCGGATATATTTTAGTACGTTTCGACACTGAACAAAACTAAAGATTTGTGAAAAGTTTTACTTCATAGATTTTGGGTCGGTTTTTCATGCGGTGTGTTCTCGAAGTATTTCATTTTAGCGAAAGAGGGGGAAGAGGAAGGGTTTACATTGGGGAGGGAATGAAGTTAAAAGGGAGAAACAGCGTCGCCTAGTGAGAGCTTCGAGAACTAAGGAAGTGCTGAAGAAGGCTAGCAGGCTTATTGATTTCTTTGCCACTCGACGGAAACGCTACCGCCATCTATCAACGTTTTAATGCAAAACACGAAAGAACAAACCAGAAAGTGAGTGCACCGTACATCCTAGCCTAGCCTTCTAAGTGGTCTATCTCGATAGCAGCATTCAGTAAATTTTTCGATTGGAAAGTATAGGAACTGGCACACTTTTGGTAATTATGTCACTTATGATTTTAGTTATAGTTATTTTATTGCCATTAACTAGAACTTATAACATCCTCGTACATCATCTTTTTTTACTATCATTTTCAAAGATAGTGATCAATTTTTATTTTTACTTGCATTAGATGGCCTATAAAATTAATTATTATCACCATAAGTGTATGATATTTTTACATAAGTGTGACACTTCCTATTCTTCACATGCAAAAGTTTTACTGAGAGCTATTCACAAGACAGACTGCATTACGGGCTTCGTCGCAGTTTTGCGTCCGCTTGCTAACGCGTCACAAGTAGCCTTTGACAGCGTCTCGCTAGGGGGAGATTTTCTTCTTGTGATGACGCCATTCCGTTACTAGCTCTCGGTAAAATACTCCCAAAGTGACAATATTATAGATTATCCCTTATAATTATTATCTTTTATCTCGGATTTCGTTCATAAGTCCTATATCGAGACAAATAATTATAAATAATCACGAAATCTTTTTTTTCTCCAAACCTGAAGTTTTACCTAATCTTACGTAAAACGATTTTTCTTAAAATAATTTGAAAGTGACCTAGGCAGCTTTGAAAGTAGGATTAAATGCTAAGAAAAAGGCGTCGTTTATACCTCCAGGGATTTTCAGGCAGCACTGATATTGAACTCCGGCTCGACCGTCGCAGTCTTCGAAGTCCGTTGACACCGCGATGCCGGTACAGCCTCCGGTGGTTGAGAGCTTCGATTTGCAAGTAGTCCACCAGCAAGATTCTCCTATATCTCCGACGCCTTGGTCTGCTGCGGGCTTGCAACATCGGTACTTCTCGCCCGGATGGGTCCCGTTGCCGCAACTGTCGCTGTCGATGGCTACCATCGGCTCGGGACAGCCACGTACCGCCCAATCCGCGGGTTGGCATCCTGACCACCAACAACTGGCTATTTCAATTCCCGACGGAATAGTAGGCGGTATGGTTGGGTTGACAGGTTCGGATTTCGCACAGCATTGGTACTTCGTGGAATCTTCGGGCTCCGAACATTCCTCCTGGTCATTTGGCGTCGTGTCGTTCGGACATCCCCGGACGACCCAGGTCGATGGTTGACACCCGGACCACCAGCAGGCTTCGTCTTGGGCCTTAATCAATACGTTGGCCAGATTGAAGAAGGTCAACCCAAACAAAATAGTTAATACGAAATAGTTCATCTCACTAATTTGTCCCGCTCATTTGTAAGCAATCAGAAATATTTGATAGAGTACTTTGAGGGGACTATAGTTCTAAAGCGGCTGATCACCCGTGAGGTTCGGAGTGCTTTTGATGGCGATAATATATTTAAGTTCGTTTTTTTACGTTTTGAAACTTAGGTAAAGTTGCGACATCGGCGGAACTGAAAACCAGAATTTCCCGATTGAAAACTGGACAGGATGGTTGAGATCTGACGATTACAGTCGCACGTATTTCTACCGAATAAATTATATAACACCAGAAGTATGTCATAGAGTTTAATTATTACTTGAGAATTTGACGAATCATTCCTTGATCGGAAAAACGTCCGATTCAGCGCTTTCCAAATTATGGTTTCGCAGCTGTAAAAATACTTTGGAACCGTCAAAAAAACCATGAATCTTGTGGACTTGTTGAAAGGGCCACGCTAGTCGTGATGCGTGTATCTTATCTTAAAGATAAAAACAGCGAAATTTTAATAATTTTGAAGACTTTAAATGACTTTGTTTTTCGGAGTAGGCGAAAATAATTAAATTGTTGTTTAATGGTCACACCCTAACTCTTTACGTCCCGGCTGGATTCCTGTTTTTAAGCAGATGTCGAAAATAATTCAATGGCAAGGATGAAAAGGTTTTCGTACGAAAAAGATAAGTGGTTTAATATGAATTACCTTTTTTTAATACTTTCCGTTTGACGTCATAATCCGCTACCGGGTAGTACCACGGGCCCATATGTTATTTTGTTTTAAGCCTTCTAAACTTACGGAAGACGTTATAGAAAGGAAAAGTTTGTTCATCGTCTTCAAGGTCGTTTTTCTCAGTAATCCGCGCGGTGATTACTCAAATATATAAAAGAGTTCGTACTTTATACATAAAAATACAAATGAGACTAGAACCACTGCTCTTTCCGCCAATCCCAAAAGGGAAACGGGAAAGCTAGAAGGCTGCCATTAGGCTGGAATTCGGTTATCCGCGCCATCTGACCAGAAGCTGGATATTTAGTGTTTGCGTTTTTCACGTCTGTAAACACATGGACTAATTAACACAGGAACACCGCGTTCCCATGATATTCCTATAGGGAGCTCCAAAAGACCCTTGTTAAGGGTGGGGTGCATTCGGCCGACTCCACATTTGACCGACTTTTCATTTGGCCGACTGCTCATTTGTCCGACTGCTCGTTTGGCCGACTGCTCAATTGGCCGACTGTACTCGTTTGGCCGACTACTCAATTGACCGACTGCTTGTTTGACCGACTTCTTGTTTGGCCGACTGCTCGTTTGGCCGACTGCTCATTTGGCCGACTGCTCATTATCTATGTCTTTAGTGTTAGGCTGACTTATAGAACGGGCAATGTATTCTAAGTATTGGCGACTGACGGCGCCGCGCACTCACTTCGCTCGAGCGCTGGGGGGCCGGACCGGCACCCCCCCCCCAGCCTCGTTCTTTATAAGCAAGCTGGGCCTTCTAAAACGCGACCTAGAGGACAGTACCTAGCCAAACGCACCTAGTATCGTCCAAATGCCAAATGAGCAGTCAGCCAAATGAGCAGTCAGCCAAATGAGCAGTCGGCCAAACGAGCAGTCAGCCAAACGAGCAGTCGGCCAAACAAGCATGTTGTCAGAATTTATAGCCCGCTGTACCGGTAAATCAAAAACCACACCAGCGGAGGCCTATCATCAGAATGCCCTACGCCAGCGTTCACAAGCCCGGACAGGTGACAAAACCAGCATGGGTAGCAGAACCCCACTACTGATGGTCGCACCCTCGACGCAAGCCGCTTAACCCAGCAAAAGGTGCAACAATGGGACGGCCAGCCCGCCACTTCGCACACAGCAGTGGGATAGAGAGCGGATGCTCTAGCAACTCCGGCCGACACCCCACCTACAGAGGCAGGGAGCCAAGCCCTTTGGAGAGAGCTCCTAAAGGGGAACGACGAGCACACAGCAGCCCGCATAACCCGGCACAGCTGGCACCGGGGATCCCGGTGTGACCCAAAAGGCCGGGAGATGGGTCCGCCGTGCCCTCATACGGAGGCCCGCAGCCCCACAGCAGGGAACTTAATCCGCCGAGGCGGCCAGTTTGCCTGGCCCCTCTCCATTAGCCTGGGCCGAAGCCCAGTATCCAGCCCACACCTGACCGAAGTCGGAGGTTGGAGATAGGACCCTTTGGACGGAGCTAACATCTCCCAGTGCGCCACCGCCCTTATGGGATACAAGAGCCGGACCCTGACTCCCCGGTAAAGCCACCAGTCATTGCACACTCCGACCCTTTGAGGGCCGGCCAAACAAGCAGTCGGCCAAATGAGCAGTCGGCCAAACGAGAAGTCGGCCAAACGAGCAGTCGGCCAAACGAGTAGTCGTCCAAACGAGCAGTCGGCCAAACGAGTAGTCGTCCAAACGAGCAGTCGGCCAAACGAGCAGTCGGACAAATGTGCAGTCGGCCAAATGGACAGTCGGCGTAACGTGTATTTTGTGGTCGGCCAAACGAAACTCTCCCCTTGTTAAATGCTCTTCCTCTTTTTATCCCCCCCCCCCCCCGACAGAATTTTAATCGGGTCAAAATGTCACAAAAAGGAAACGGCTACCGCCATCTAGTATATAGTTTTCAATATCACTTCTGAATTTTGAAAAAAATTGCAGACCGTTCTATCTCTGTTTTATACAACGGTCTTTTTTTGCCGTGACAACACGTTTTATGATAGTTTTTTTAGCATTAGGTTATATTTTTATTGGGGAAAATGAAAAAAACTCTGTGTATGTAAATCGTGAAAAAGTCATTCAAGATACAGCATATGAGTGGAGTATGTTTTATACCATTCCCTAAACCCTAAATAATCATCATCATCATCATCTACAAAATAAAATCAATATTACATTAGAGAACTTCTGAAATTGATAGTGATAAAAAGGCTGTTTATTAAGCCTTGATTAAGATTTACCAGAAATAAAATTGACATCCAATTCTCTTTTTCCTTTTTTTAGGTAGAGAAATGAACATCGTTTCATAAGTTAATGAAGAAAAATTCATTTTATATTTGGTTCAAATTAAGAAGGACAATTCTAGCTAATTTAAATCCGAAAAACGAAACTGTATGCGCCACAACGTGGTAGCCACATGGACTAGCTTTGTGTTCATTCCCCCCTTTTGTCATCCCCGTTTGACCTTAGTTTACCGTTAGTTCTTAACTATACCGCCAGAGCGCACATTTAACAATTGCCCGAAGCAAATATTCGGGAACGGGATGTCCTTGTGTTAATTAGTCCATGGTAAACATAACCACGGGAAATTAAAAAAGGATAAAAAATTGAAATTTTTTGCACTGTAAAACCGATTTCGGCAATAAATAAAATGTTCATTTCATAAGTATGTATTATTATAGGAATTATTTAATACTTATCTCGGAATATAAGTGTTTTTCATTTTCAGGGAACTCAAGACTTTGAGTTGGGGATGGGCCATCATCGCAATAATTTAATTATAAAACTAATTATGTTATATGCCAAAGTTCGCCAGCACAAAATTTCCAGAGACAAAAACCTGGAAATGGAAGGAAAAGCAATTAGACATAAGCTTTCTAAGCTTATTTTATTTCAAGGCTAGTAATTTTAAAACGTGTATAAAAGTGTTTTACCTGTAATTTTACGGTAATGTAGATTCTTGTGAACGTAATGATTTTCATAGTTGTTTAAATAACTTATACAATGTCGTAGTTATAATAAATCAATCTTTTTTACAACTCTACAATGTCGAAAACTGATCGAAGAACATAAACAAGCCAGACGACGTTGCATACGACGTTATACCACGTGCTTATATTCAGTTTCGTTTTTTTTTACTAGATGGCGCGGATATGTGCGATTCCACTCTAATGTCGGTCTTCTAGCTGGTACATCTTCCCCAAATCCTATCGTGGTTCTAGTCTTATTTCTATTTCTATGCTTTTTACCAGCGATATTTAGTTAAACACTGAAATATATTTCGAGTGGAGCTTTTTCTAGGACCGAAATGTTGTAGTAGTAGTAGTAGTAGTAGTTCGTTAAAAAACCCAACTTTGGCAGCTAGGAGCAACAAACACAGCACCCCACACAAGGAGAACGCAACCCCTCAAAAGTCGAGCAATTTCTTGCGTACAGTTTTCATTGGTTAGACACTTTAGCGCCTGCTGCCGTCGAAAGGGGAAAATTCGGAAGTTGTCTTCCCCCTTTCCGTAAAACGTTCAGCGTAAAGGCTCGTCCAATGAAATTTGTACACAACACTGCGTTAGCGTGTTTAAAGGTTAGCTGCGTTCTCCTTGTGCTTGTTGCTCCTAGATGGCAGCGCCAGAAATCGATCCCGGGCCTATGCTTAGGCTCACTGCCCAAGAGCTCTTATTTAGTTTTGTTTCGGAACTCCCTCTGGTCTCCACAGTTTTTCCTCCCATCTCCGTTGGTTTCTCAATGCGTTTGCGCGAAATTGCTATAGAGGGCAGCGTTGCCAGACGTACGAAAACTATTGTCCCGGTCGATAATATTTTAAATATTTTTGGGCCGAACAATGTTTTTGGAAATTAATTTTCAAAATATTCTACGACTCTATCTAACACTTGGTCACTCGCTGCTTATTTTTATTGGCAATTTTAAACTTCTAGTCAGACATAATTTCATAATAGCTTCTGATTATCTGCCGTTTAAGTCAAATTTAATGTAGCATCCATCTCAATGAGATAATTATATATATATAAATATTGATATATATATTTATACGCAGGAATTATTACAATTACAGAAATTTATTTTTAACTAACGAATACTTTGGTTAAAAGGAAACTTTTATATTAGTTCTTTTTATAAAGTAACGTGGCCTTGTTTTAATGTGGCTCTTACGTCACAGTCTCTTACTTTTACTAGTCTACCTGCGCGAGATGAATATTGGTTTTTCTAGCGCGCGTTCAACTGTGTCTTGTGACGTAAGAGCAACATTTTAACCAGTTGGGGTAAGACCACTTTTTATTTTATAAAATCAACTCTTGTCAGTCTGCCTACAATGCCACGTAACGTGAAAGGACAATCATAAGTAACAATGTCCGTAAGTAGGACACTAAATGAAGCTCTGAGAATGGTGTGTTTAACGTACAATTATGAGTAAAAATATCCATAAATATGAGTAAAAATATCCATAAATATGACACTAAATGAAGCTGTGAGTAGTGTGATTAACGTATAACCATAAGTAGCAATATCCTTAAGAACGACACTAAATGTAACTGAGAATGGGGTGTTTAACGTAGAATCATAAGTAAAAATATCCATGAATATGGCAATAAATGAAGCTATGAGTTGTGTGAATAACCAAGGATCCTATATGTTAGAAGGATATGAGGCGAGGGACGAAAAATGGCAGCGCCGTCGGTGGGTCATGCGCGATAGAGAATCCGTCTTTAGATTCCGTCAAGGACAAAACACGAAGGAAGCACCACCAAAATTTGTCCTTGAGGGAATAGAAACAAGACGTCCCACGTTTAGAGGCTCTCTTAATATCGACGGCGCTGCCGGCGTTTTGAAAACACCCATCCTTCTAACATATAGGATCCTTGGAATAGCTTACCATTACAAGTAACAATATCCATAAGTATGATACTAACAAGGAGACGACCCGTGGTGGTTCTCACTGATTTTGTTCAAAGTTGGGGGATTGTTAGACGTAGATGTAACATGAAAAAAGTTAAAGGGAAAAGTTACGCTTGGCTTCCGTTTTGACATGGCAACCAAAAATGTTTTGTAAATTTAAATAATATTGGGTATTAGACTAGTTGATTATTATTATTATTACAATCATATATAACATAAAATCATTTAGTTTTTCCACGATGCTTGGTTCCCCTTGGAGATATAAAATGTTGAGTATAGTGTTTGGGTATACATGGGGAAGTACTGTAGCTTAACACATACGATGTGTAGTTTGATTGCCACGAACGCGGTAGTATGTCCTTGAGCGAGACAAAAAAAGCTATACGTTTAAATAAATTATAAATAATGAAGGTTATAATTAGCCAATAGGCTTTGTCGGTTTCAAACGAAAATGACACGCTGCGCCTCTCGTGGCGAGCTCGCGCGTAACTTGGTTAAAAGTTTTTTCCCCGCCCAATTAAAATTAATGTAAAGTTGGCTTTGGTGTCTAAGGCCTCGGGCCGACACCACTTTGTAACTATCAAAAAAATATGTAAAGTTGTCGATAATTAAACGTTAACTAACCTACCAAATGATATAAGAAATATTCAATTGACAATTTTTCCCGTTTATACGAACTTAAATGTAGTATAAAATCGTCTTGAAAAATCGTTTATTACTTTATAACATTCAAAAATAATATGTTTAACGCGTGATGTAGATAATCGAACAGCTGCTCGTCTAGGTAAAGTTTGCGTTGTCAACGCGCGTATTACAAAGCAAAATGAGATTTTAGAAAGTAGGTTGTAATTTGGAACGATATTAATACTTTTCGCGAATTTTGTCATCAGTGAATTATAAATATGACTTATTTAAAAGCTAGTTTCATAACTTTTCATCCATTGGTTAGTTCACAATGTATCTTTAAAGTAGGTGAAAATTGTAACGCGGTGAATCTTTATTTAAAAAATAAACCGATAAAATATATCTTAAAGGCTTTTTTGGGTTTCTTTTAAATTAATTTATTATACAAAAATGTTAATCAAATATTTTTCGAAAAACGATTTGTTAATTTACTTTAAATCATCGCTACATTTTCATTAGCGTCAACGGGAATTGTGGTTTATTTTTAACCAAGCTACGCGCGAGCACGCCCCTAGAGGCGCTGCGCGTCAATCGCTAGTACTCTATAGACGAGGAACGAAATTTTAACCCCCTTACTTTGGCAATTTCATAAAATCTCGAATTTTATAACATAAATAACTGCTATCAAAAGTGACATAATTACAAAAAGTGCGTCAATGTGACCGTTTTTGAAATGAATGTTACACGCGAAGTAAAAGTTGGGAGGGGTAGCAGGGAAGGTATTTATTGGGGAGGTAATGAAGTTTAAAAGGAGAAACAGCGTCACCTGGTGAGAGCTTCGAGAACTAAGGAAGTGCTGGAGAAGACTAGTAGATTTATTGATTTTTTTTACTCGACTGAAACGCTACCGCCATCTATCAACTTTTTAATGCAAAACACGTAAGAACAAACCAGAAAGTGGGTGCATCGTCCATCCTAGCCTAGCCTTCTATGTGGTTTATCTTGATACCAGCATTCAGTAAATGGAAAGTAGATGAACTTGCACGCTTTTGGTTATTATGTCACTTTTGCTGTAATTTTTAACGATAAACATGACTACAGGCAGGCCGGCGTTAGGGTGGGTAAGCGGGGCAAAAATACCCCGACCCGGGTCTCCGAAAGGGGCCCATCAGCTCGCGTGCCTAACTAAAAATTTCTGACTATTTCCAAAAATCCAAATTTTTGAGTAACAAAATTTGGGAAACAAGGGCCTGAGAACGCTTACCTGAGGCTCGAAAATCCTAGCGCCAGCCCTGACTACAGGCCAACCACTGATACTGCAAGTCTACCCAAGTTTGCCATGTCCCAATAGTAAATGAAGTCTACATGTGTTGTGAATAGCTCTCACTAAAACTTTTGAATGTGAATAATAGGAAGTGTCACACTTATGTAAAAATAGTATACACTTATGTTGATGCCTAAAACAATTATCGACCTGATTTCGTTGTTCACGAATACGCATCAAACGAACATGGCGCTGTGTGTAACTGCCAAGCAAAAATGGCGGGGAATCTCTTTCACTAGCTATTTTTGCTTGATGCCAAGGCCTAATTAGAATTAAATCACTTTCAATAATGAATAAATATTGAATCTGAACGTTAAATTGACTCTTATAAACACTCGCTTCGATACGAAAGATAAAGGATATTTTGAAATTTGAAATTGAAAACGCGTGTTCACTCGTATTAGAGATAATTCAAAAATTCTCTCTGCTCGTATTTATGGACGGTAACGTAATCCGTTAGTCATTCTGCTAACAAAGTTAATTGTCTGCAGTGGCTGAAGTACGGTGTTTCGTCTATGTTGGCTAGGTTTTTAGGCACTTTAAGTTTATTTCATATAGATGTTAGCAAAAGTGACATAATGACCAAAAGTGTGTCAATCGGGCCTATTTCATAATGAATGTTACGAGCGAAATACAAGTTGGGAGGGGAGAAGGGAAAGTATGCATTGGGGAGGGAAGGAGGTTAAAACCAACAAATAACGCCTTGTAGTGAGGAACGGAGGAACTAAGTAGCACTTAGTGAATTTTTTTATTTTTCGTCGTTATGTGCAGATGCTTTCGCCATCTACCTACGATATAAAAAAGATCCAGAAAGGCGACAATAAATAGTCTTTTATGTCGTCGATCTCGAGTCGAGCATTCATTAAACCTTTAGCATACGAAAGTACAGAGATTGTCACACTTTTGGGAATTATGCCACTTTTGATGTTAGATATTCTTATTTTCCGAGACTTTTTGTAGATGAAGTGCTTTAAAATGCTCTTGATGACTGTGATAATATGAAGCAGAGGACGAAAAAAGACTGTCTTTTTTATTATAGAAACCGAACTGTAATCGCTTATACATTTGTCAATTTGTCAAATCATAATAAGTCAAATATTTAATTAGATTTCTTAAGATAGAGAAGACAGATAAATAATTGGTGTCACGGACGACATCGAGGAAAACCAAAAAATATAACCTATTCGGGTTCTTTTCCAAATCAGGATGTAATTGACGCTTAGAGAGTCGTGGTTTCGGTGAGAGAAAATTTACCGGTTAAAGCGAGTGTTTTCAAATCAACAGTTTTTTTAAAATGATTTTTTTTTAATGTTTTATTCTCCAAAAAATGAGTCGTCGTTGTTGTTGTTGTTGTTGTGGTTGGGAACACGTAATCAACCTCACCGCAGCTAAAATAAATGATCCCAAATATATAGTTTTACAACCAACAAGATGGTGCGCAGATGGAAAGTTTTTTGCGTTTAATCACCAGTCATCATCTCCATGAACTCTGCAAAGATATTGACGATTGTACATCATGAGAGTGAAAACTACGCAGGAGTTTGGACATGTAAATTACTGGACTGGGATTTAGATTATGCGCAGCGTTGCCAGCTTCTTAAAAAATTAAATTAACGTCCTGAGGCAGATAATTATCAATAGGCCTTTCTATAAAATAAGGTACGCTTGCTGAACTCGTTTTTATGTAGCTACTTCGTCACGAAATAAGTAGAAGTTCAGTTCAGTTTATACTTAAAAACTGGGTTGAATTTACTCTTATGTCCAGGGCATTTCGTGAAACGTCATCACTACGTCAGCCGTGACATCAGAACAAGAAGGCCAATGTTACTTTATAGAAAGGCCTATTGGACGTTTACCTTTGGCCAAGCTATATTTAAGAGAAATCCAAATTTTAAATAACGCTGAAAGAATCTTGACAAAAAAACTAATATTAAAAGCTGCAGTTATAACCTGTTTAACAATAAAATTATCGTACATGATCGTACAGTTAAGCCGAATTATCCAAAGTAGCGTACTATATCGTATATCTGGCAACGCTGATTGAGCACTTGGCTCTTTAACGACAGCGTGGCCTATAGCGCCATAGCGGCCGCTATTAGTAAGATTTCCACTCGTTTGTTAAAGAGGAATGAAGCATTACACGTAACCGTATTATATCCATTTGAAAATTTTTATAGTAATGCGATAATATGTTTAAACGTATACAGTGTGTTTTTAAAAGGTTATGCAAAAAATTTAAGGAGTTAAAAGAGCGCCAGAGAGCTTCAAAGTGTGACCTACTAGCCCCTGGAAGTAGGCTGCAACAAGCGCAAAACCAAGCAGCAGGGACTTTAAATACTGTTTAAGTTTATTTTTTTACGTTGGTTACCTCGATTTGTTTATAAAGACCTTTTTCACCTATCACACCTTAATGTTCGCATTTTCCTGCTGCTTGGTTTTGCGCTTGTTGCAGCCTACTTCCAGGGGCTAGTAGGCCACACTTTGAAGTTCTTTTAACTCATTGTAGGAAAATGGGGGAAAACAGGCATACTTCTCAACTCACCCCCTACAACTCCTTCAAATTTTTGCATCACCTTTTGAAACAGCCTGTGTTAATTAATTCAAATGTAATAACCGAATACTGGAAAACATATCTAAAAATCGCCTAAACCTAAAAAGCTTAATTTTTATTACGTAATGAAATAATTTTTTTTTATCGAACGTGTTTGGTATTTGGGTGGAAATGTTTTGCGATTCTCTCGGTAGGAGCGTCGCTGGCAGCCACGCAATTGCTGATGACGATTCCAGTCCGGTAATTAGCGGTATCAGGGTGTAAGGTGACTTACCGTCGAAATCGACGGTACCACTGCCGTCAGTATCAATTTCGGCGATCATTTCGTCCAACTCGTCCTCCGTCAGTTTGTCGTCGAGCGCCCTCAAGATGTCGCGAAGGTCAGAGACGTTGATGTAACCGTTGCCCTCCTTGTCGTATAACCTGAAGGCTTCCCTCAACTCTTCTTGCATGGCTTCCGCGTCCTCCTCAACCAAGAATCGGGCCGTTAGAGCCAAGAACTCGTCGAATTCCAGCTCACCGCTCCCTGCCACAACGACAAACGAAAGGTTCGATTAAAATATGACACCTAGAACCACCTCGATATTTATCCGGTTCGATTCTCTTTGGAATGACGACGGTCCCTTACCGTCTTGATCGATTTCCTCTATTAACTCCTTCAGATCGCTTTCCTCGAATGTCTGTCCCAGGGTCCTCAGAATGGTGCCCACCATGTTGGTGCCGATGATGCCCTTCTTTTCGCGATCGAACATGTCGAAAGCCTTTCTCAACACTGCACGCGAAAGAGACAGAAACGAGAGATTAAACCAATTGCCGCGGAACCAGGGGAAAAACGCGTCAAATCAGAACCAAACCGTATCTATACTGCTAATCAGACTTGGAAATAGCGGGAGTCCTGGGGCCAATGGCTCTTTCAAAAATCAGGGGCCCTTAAAATAAATCATTCGAATTGGGGTTGCGGGCCACCTGGGGCCCCAAATTAAATCAAAATATTTCTTAAAAATTTAACGGAAATTTATGAAAAATTTGGTTTTACGCCTAGGCTGAAACGCGGTTTTCCTACCCTAGTCGAGTGCGAAATCTAACTTTAAAAGTTATCGTTTTAAAGTCAATAAATGTTTACGTAAGTAAGGTAACCAATTCTTATTCTTGTTTTTTCTCGCCCTAATTTAAAATGTTTTCCCCCATTTCACCTCCACTGGGCCACTGGCCCTCAATAAAAATAAACTTAAAGGGGTCGGGAGCCCGAAGGTCCCCCGTTAAAAATATCACTATTTCCAAGTCTGACTGCTAATGCTAATGTTATTTCGTAGAAACAAATACCTTCCCGGTGATTTTTTCCATAAACGATTGCCAAAAAAAAGTACTTTCAAGAATGACTACATTGAGACCAGGGTTGGACATAAGGATAATTTTTTAGTAGTCAGCCTGACTCCTGAGCCTCCTATCTTAATTTATTTTAGTAGTCACTAAGTGGGGGTAAAAAGGGGGTTATAAAACAAGAAGGACAGCCAACATTTTGCTTTACTCGTCAGAATTAAAATAGGAGTTAATTACCACTTGAGTTACATGATGTGATTTTTTGAAATAAAATGGGATTGATGAATGATGAATTTATGATACGCCATCATGGACTTTAGATATAATAGAGTCCATGACGCCATGTTTGCCATTATTTATTAATATTTAGGGAAATTTTTTACTAGACAAATTGACTAGTTACGGCCCATAAATTTTAATTTACATGTTTATTTTTATAGCATAAATGGATATTTATCTCTAAAAGGTGTATACTATACTTCTGGTAATATTAATCAGTGAGATAAATTTCTAAGAGCAGCCACCGATTAGATGGCGCCACTAGGTACTAGGGGAGTTATCCATAGGTTAAGCTATTTCCACCAATATGAAAACCGGTGAAGGTTCACGCTTTTTCATTGCCCAATAGAAAAGAAGGGCAAAGGCCAATAACCTTTAACCAGCTTTCCCATTGGTGGAAATAGCTTAAGCCCCATAGTACTTACGTCGTTAGTGGTGCCATCTTAAAAATGTATATCATTATACTTGACTTAAGTCTATCGAAACTCCAATAGTGGTAAACGTAAATTAATACGGTCATTCGCGAGTTTCGCGTGTTTTTATTGAACTAACTTACAGATGACATCATTTTTTAAAAGAGTAGCCCTAAGTGACGTTTATATCAATTTGGTCAAGATGGCGGCCAGGGCTAGGATAATGAGATTAGTCACGGGAAAGCAAGCTATAATCTAAAAAGGGACTCTATCTTTAAGCGTAAAAAATTGGATAAGTGCTACATTATTTTCAATTAAGGGCATTCTATTTTGTTTCGGTGTCCGTAAGCGCCCAGCTCTTAATGAAATTTAATGTTCACGACGAAGATTAAATTCGGTCGGGCGCAGTGTTTTGACTATAAAGTTAGTAGTGGGGAGTCCACGGGCGCTTTCAAATGGAATTTTAAATAAGCCCTTTTAAATTTTAACACTATCCGCATTGAGATATACTAGCTCGCGAAGAGAAATGGAAGCATCGTCCGAAGTCTCCAAGCAAACCGGTACCGTCCTCCGAAGTCGCTAAAACAAACTGGTACCTCATCCTGAGAAAGTGCTACTGAGTATATTCATTTTATATTTGCATATTAAATAAGCCTTTGATAAATATTCGGAAGCACTAAGCGCTGTTTTATTGCCTCAAAAGTGGAAAGCAATTACCTTTACCAACGGTATATACAAAAGTTTAGCAATGAATTAGGTCATAATGGCGGACCATTTTCTAGAAACATTCTATATTTCAAAATTACATTGGTTTTGAAATACACAACGATTTGAATCGAGACGCTGATACCTAAAACAATTATCGACCTGATTTCGTTGCTCACGAATACGCATCAAAAGAACATGGCGCTGTGTGTAACTGCCAAGCAACAATATCGAGGAATTTCCTTAGCTAGCTTTTTTATTGATGCCAAGCCCTAATGAAAATTAAAACGCTTTCATAACGAAAACTGACGCTTATTTCGGTATAATTATTGAATCCCGTGACGTCACAATGCCGTTACGCTATTAGAGGCGATGACGTCACGTGAAAGCTAGCTATAGTTATTTTGATTCCTAAATTGATAATATACTTGGCAATATCGAAATTTGGTACACAATTTTAAAAAAGAGTGCAATTCAGACTAATAATTACCTAATATACTTTGTTTTAATGGTTAAATTTGCTAAATCTGTTAAGGTATAAAGTAATCGAGAGACATACAAAATTAGGTGGAAAATGAAATTTGTGAAATAGGCCAAACCCCCGTAAATACGTCCGAGTCGCGTGACGCGGGTGTTCGGGGGAAAAGCCCACATTTGGGCTAATCCCTCGCCTCGTCGGGCAAAGAGCAATATGCCGAATTTGATCCCCCACAGCGTCAATAAACAGTTCGGATCTCAAAAACAATAACCGAGCGACTTAAACCCACTCGAAATTGTGAGCTCTTTCTAACGAGTTAGGAGGGTACGCGTCTTTTAATATATTTTCAGCGGCATTTTATTATCAACGGCAATCTAACGGCTGGGAAGAAATCCGTTAAAAACTGAATGATGTCACTCGGGGGAGGGCGAACGATAAAAGAACTTTTCAGGAAGTAATGGCGTTTAAAAGAAAAGCAGGGGGAAAGAACTAATAACTTTAACCGATCGAGTAAGTGCATGGCGCGCAATATAGGTGGCGTCCCGTTCGCCGTTTCGAGAGAGTGCGGTAATTTGAGGCGGAGGAAGCCAAATTTGGAGTCCGTCGGATGCTCTCCAATATAGCAGCTATCTAGCCAGCTTCCCGGCCTCGCAGACTATTTTATTTTAGATTCGAGAGACGGTGAAGAGGTTCGGGGCGACCGGGGCGACGTCTGCCTGCAACTATTGGCGTAAACACGGAGGGGGGGAAGAAGGGGTGCAATTCCACTCCTCGGCGGTGAATTTTCAAAAATAGAAAGTGTAGTGGCGCATCCGAACCTTTTCAGAGTGCCTAATAAGACCTCATCCATGGCCGGCTAACCTTACTTATTATAGAACGAGGTCCCGTTGGTTTTTGTCGTAAATTAAGTTAGCTTATATTTTTACCCACCCGTAAATAACGTTATTGTCTATATAGGTATAGTTATCACGTGACGTCATAATATTTAAGCTTCCCCCTATCGTCCTGCCTTCGAACGTGACGGATATTTCGGCCAAAATGTATCCTAGAACCTCCTTAAAATCATTAGCGTTTTAATATTCGCGCAGTTGTCGGCGTAATTAGTAGACGTAATGACCCGCGGCACTACGACGCCAGTTTTAATTGAATTACGTCTTAAATAGGTAGATGCTTTATCTCTGAAGATAGCGCCTTTAAATTATCTTTTGCCTTGTTAATCGCGTTTAAATAAATACCTCCCAATTACAATTACGTGTTAATCCAAATTCATGTCCTACACTCAAAAAAACAAAGTGGGTTTAAATTTAATTTAATATAATTTCATTTTAAGTTTCTGGTACAGTGAAGAGCTAAATATAATATTTAATGATTTTGTTAAATGTTGGTTAAAATTATTAGCAAATATTTAAGAGCGCGACGGATAATTAAAATTGAGTTTGTAGCCTCGGTTACGCGCTAAGGCCTAAGAGTGCTATGAGCCATTTTTTTTAAATATTTTAAATTATATTTTTTCAGAAAGTGAAGTTTAATTCGGTACTTCAATGTAGTTTTAGATATTTTGCCTTTTTAACTGGCCCCTTAAATAGGGCAGCCTACTTCAAAATAGGGGGCCAATTTGGGCCAGACCCCATTTGCTTACCCCCCTAGTTGAGCACATATTTTCTATTCTGGTACAATATCTGATTTTACGAGCCTTTAAATTAAATTTTAATTCGATAATTAATTTAATTTCCTCAAACCACACAGCGTGTTTTCGGAGGGGGAAAAACCACAAATAATTTAATCCATTTTTGAAAAGCACTTTATGGGCGGTTTATTCCCATAACCATCCTCGGAATTATTTTTAGGTAAAACACGATGTTGATATCGATTTTGGCGTTGCTATTTTCTCATCTAGGAAGAGGTTTGGAGCCCTAAAGGAGGACCAGATCACTTCTTAGTAAACCGAATCAAATATTCAATAGTCGGTTCTCGGATAAAAGATTTTTTTTTTTGACAATGGATGTATGGTTCGAAATATACGCTTTTGTAGTTTGCCTTTTAAAGCTATTTCAAAGCGTAATAAAGGTATTTTAAAAATGTAGAAACAGAATTTATGGGCATGTTATTAATATTAATACGATTAAATCTCGCAATTCTTAATAAAAATATATATTAGATATAGATATAATTTGGTTATTTTCGACTTACTAGCGACTTGTTCTTTTGTCAGATCGTCAGCCTGTTCAAAAAACACATTTTTAGAACTCGGTAAACGTTTAAAAAAATAGCTAATCCAAATATTAAATATTGGGAATTTATTGTTTTTAATAAAAACGTAAAATTGAACGAACCATTCTGTCCTTTCGGTGTCAACCGTTCGAGCCTAAACTGGAGTGAAAAAGTTGAGAATCCGGAGGAACACCTATTCAGAGACGGGCCCCGAGAAGACTAGGATCCAAGCAGAGGGGGAAATTTGGGAAGATCCACTTTGACTATTTGGCGGGATGGTGTGGGGGGATTCTTTTTTTGCGCCTCTGTATATTTCTCTACGCCGCCAGCAACATCCCAAAGAAAAAAAAGAGAAGAGGTACGACTTGAGGAAAGTTCAAAAAATGCACCACCGAAGCTGGCCCCCCTCTCGTCTATCCTTACGCTCCATTTTGGGAACGGGGGGTCGTCACGTGACTCTCGTGACGCAAACATGTTCCCGGATAGAAATTATTTTAGGCCAGATACGCCAAAATTGAACTTCCAAACGGCTTTCCGTACTGGGCTGAAGTATACCTTTAGCGAGGATGTTCGGTCGTTGGGTTGACTCTGATGTACATTAAGGATGTACTCGTTTGTCACTGTTGGGATTGGCTTTACTTTCTTTCGCAACTTTAGCGTTTGTTGCCGAGCCACTTTAGGCACGAGTATAGGAAGTCTTTCTCTCGGGTGCGCGCGCGAAGCTGGGATGTACGAAGAAAGGCCTAACTGTTTCCGGTTTATTTTAAGATGAGACTGTCTCGCAATCCGAAGATTCACACGCTAAACCTAAATACCTTATACTCTTTCTAAATCGAGAGAATTCGTCCAGATGGCGCCCTTAAATTAAGGCGGATCTTACCATTCCCAAAAGTTGGCCATCATAGGAAAAAGTTATCATTCTTTTGGCGTTTTTTTTACGCGAATCTTCCGCTACGTTGCGAGATTGCGCCAACTATGGAGCAATATCGAAGTAGGCCGTTGATCAGCCATACCTACAGCAACTTTTCCAGGATAAAAGTGTTTTTCTTATCGACAAACGTTTCTCCGAATTCAAATAAATGTTTTCTTTATCAATACTTAACATAAGTAATATTATAGACGCGAAAAGATATCGGTTACTGACCATCTTTTCGCCAGAGCGATTGCGTCATCGGAATTTTCGGAACAGGAAACTCGTCACTACCGTCTTTTAGTAGTTTGATAAATGCGAGCCAAAACGCGTTCAGAGGTCTCACACACCAAATCGAGTGTTTATAAAAGTCAATTTTACGCTCCGATTCGATGATTCGTCAATATCATTCCAAAGTAAGCGTTATTTTTTCAATTTAGATGCGTTTCAATTTTCAACTTTTAGGCCTTGGCTAGTCAGTTGAAAAGGGATATCAACGGAAAGTTATCAAGGGTCTTCAGAAACGTTTCAATTTTCAACGCTTAGGTCTTGGCTAATAAGTCGAAAAGGGATATCAACGGAAAGTTATCAAGGGTCTTCAGAAACGTTTCAATTTTCAACGTTTAGGCATTGGCTAGTCAGTCGAAAAGGGATATCAACGGAAATTTATCAAGCATCTTTAGAAGCGTTTCAATTTTCAACATTTTAGGCCTTGGCTAATCAGTCGAAAAAGGATATCAACGGAAATTTATCCAGCATTTTTAGAAGCGTTTCAATTTTCAACATTTTAGGCCTTGGCTAATCAGTCGAAAAAGGATATCAACGGAAATTTATCCAGCATCTTCAGAAGCGTTTCAATTTTCAACATTTTAGGCCTTGGCTAATCAGTCGAAAAAGGATATCAACGGAAATTTATCAAGCATCTTTAGAAGCGTTTTAATTTTCAACATTTTAGACCTAGGCTAATCAGTCGAAAAAGGATATCAACGGAAATTTATCAAGCATCTTTATATGGCAAAATTAATCCAAAGACTAGTAACTGGTCACGGATATTTGACTATCCTTATCCACGTAATGATTTATATGGTCTTTAGCGAATCAAAATCTCATTAAAAACATTATCGTTAGAGGAGTTTATTACGGTCACTATGGTTTTAACTTTGTCAATAAAAACCAATTGAGTAGCAACCTTTTATCATCGATAAATACAATTTATTTCGCTTCGTTAATTCGTCTTAATATCATTTCGGCGATTTGTAGATTGAATTTGGTGTGTGCGTGGGCGGGATTCGAAGTTTGTCCGATCGCCGATACGGAAAAATTTATCGACGAGAGCATCCACGGTCTTAATGAGCTCTCGGACAGCGCAAATCAGCGCCTTGGGCTAATTAGGACTGGAACGGGCAGCTTTAATTATGGTCCACTCGAAGAAAGACGACCCCCCACCCCAACAAGTTTCTTTCCGGTTTTAATTAACAAAGTTTCTAATTGCTATTTAATTGTGTCTTCTTCCGGCCTACCTTCTCTTTGACTCAAACTCCAATTTGAGTGAGGGGAAAAAAATCACGTGAAATGTCGTCTTCTCCCTGAACACTAGTGTACCGCGTGTACTGCACTTCTACAGGCGTTTGTAGACCAATAATAGACCAAAAAATACCAAATTTGGAATTCTTTTAAATGTATATTAATTACGTATAGAAGTCCCTAAATCTACCCATTTAAGTAGTACTTTTCTTAAGCCTAACAAAACGTAGATTTGTTTTAATTAGCTCTTAGGAGTTTACGCATTATGTAATTCTTAAACTGTTTATTAAAAATATAAAAATTTTAATTTTTTAATTATAGAAGTTAATACGAACCACTGATGAACTTTCATTCAATAAAATTTGAAAAACGCGAAAAGGTATAAGAGTCCATTAATAAATAAGGAAAAAAGCTAAAACCTAGATAAATTTACAAAACGTTAAACGAAACTTGGAACAAATAGGCCTTCGAGTAGTAATCGAAATAATTAATAATTAATTTTTAAATGTTAGGGTTAGCTTTTTATTTCGGTTTGTTAGTCGCAAGCATAGATATAAGAAATGTATATAAAGGTCTAGATAAATTTCGGGGCGTCTAAGCCTAACATAAAATACGAAATTGACACTTAGCAGAGCGAGCTCTCATAGCATTTTAGTACTAAGTGCTTGACCTTTCCGCAGGCCGTAGTCTTTAGACACCATCTGTTGGTGACTTTTAGTATAATTTTTAAGCAGGAGACAATGGCTCTCGCGACGATATCACGAGCTTTCTTACCGATAGATAGCGCCTTATAAGGATAGCCTGCAGAAATTACGCGTTTCTGCTAGCTGTCACCTCCGTATTCACTCCCTTTGAAATATTTTATCTAGACCTTTATGTACGTTTATTATATCTATGGTCGCAAGCCAGATATCCTACACTGATGAGCTACAAACAGGGCGAAACTCGTCTACTGTTGCAAATTCTGGCTAATTTTAATTTTTATTAATACTCGAAGACCTATTTGGTCCAAGTTTTGTTTAACGTTTTGTAATTTTTCAAAATTTAGCTTTTTTGCCCCGTTTATTGATATACTTTTATACCTTTTCGATTTGTTCAAATTAAAAAAAAATTATTAACCGTTTCATTTTAGGCGTTATTAACAAAATGCGGGATTTTAAAAATAATTGATTCACAATACGACAGTGGCGTAGACAAGGGCAGGATTTCCTTGGCCGTCCCTTTGGCTGTACTAAAATTTCACCCCCTTCTCGACACCTCTCAGGTATATTATGCAGTTTGAACCCCTCCCTCGAAGGATTTCTGGCTACGCCACTGCAATACGAATAATTTTATAACTAGTATTTCTTTGTTTAGAACTCATCTTGACTAAATGAAGATTATTGGAAAATAAATTTAACTAAATCCCCATTCATTTTTATTCGTTTTGGGCGCGTTAACCGCGATAGAAATGATATCTATTAATATTTAACGCTTTTCCATGTTTATTCGAGTTCAAAATTAAAGCTTAATACTATAAAATATTTCGACGAGGCGGCGTTCCGCTGCCGTTATCTATCCACTGATAAAAGCGCCTACTTACGAGTCCCGTTCCCTCAAACTTAATAACTCTAATCTTTGTAAACATAAATTTATCTCTTCGCTAAAGCCACCTTGATTATGTAAGCCTATTTAATACCTAGATTTATACTAAAATTCGGGGTTCCAATTTATAATAGAATTAAGGCGAAAGCCCGTTGTCCAGTTTGGTTTCGACGGTCACCTCGTTATTGGCCAAGTTCCAGAAGTCAATTTTAATAACCCGACCACGTTTAACGTCTTTTTCGCGTTGCGAGAATTCGCCCCCAGATGGAGCTCGTCGAATCGTCGTCGGCGTAATATCGAACGGCGGTGCAGCCGGGAGGAGAGCTAAAGACTGCAATCGGCAAGATTTTGTCGCATTTTAGCAAAATTCCGTTTATGGAAGGGAAGGCGCGTTAGTGTCCAGCCAACGAGGCCGAAGTTTGCGAGTGCGCGTAGCAGCATGCTGCAGCCGCGTGGTCAGCAGAGTACCGGACAACACGCCGAACGCAAAACTATTCTGGGCGAAAATGACCTCCGACTACAAGTGAGTCTGTTATAATTACTTTCCTTTTTTTGCCGCGTTCAGTGGCCGTGTTGGCACTTTCAAGCCTGATAAATACGTTATTGGAAGGTTATGTCTATATATAAACTAAGCCCGCGATACAAAACGCGTGGGGAGACTTGAAGGCCTATTGGCCGAAGTACCGGTTCAATTGAATTAATTAATGAATAAATATATTTTAGTTTCCCCAAACGTTGTTGGTCTTTTGTACCTCTTCAACGTATTTGTTCAATGTTATCTTTAGACCAACGGTGTATCTCGTTTCTTGCTTCCGTGGGCTTTAACTGTATATTAAAGAGATTAAGAACGAACTAACTACTAATAGTTTATTTTAGCTATATCGTTGTTTTGATACCCAACTTATAGGTATATTATCATTTCAAAGTCACGATGATTCTGTCTTTTAATAAATTAATTGACATCGTCCACGCGTTTTATGGTGGGAGTTTAATCTCTCTAATTTCCCGAAAACCCCCCACTAATTTAAAATGTTAACATTACACTGCCTAAGGATACTTATTTATTTATAAACCACATTTATTAAAGCAAATAGTGGAGTGGCGGTGTGTTTCGCACTTTCATCTCACAGCAAGAGGAGCTGGGTTCGAACCTATAGCTTGTGGGAGTGGGTAAGAACTCGGAACCCCTCCTTGTGGGTAGATTTTGCAAGCTATCTCCTCACTGGCTTAAGGGGTTTTCCTCCTAGCTATTCGATTTCCCTTTACATAATAGCTTATCGAGGTTAACGATAATAGTTATTATAGGGAGCTGTTGGCTAGCGTATCATAAAGGGCTTGCCACCACCCTCCTACGCATTGTAACCCGGCTGCACCTGAATTAATAGCTTAAAGGTGGTCGAGGAATTAGGCCTAAAGTGGTGCCTTAGGTATTAGCCTAGCTGATTACTTTTATGAAATATATTATGTCTTTCGGCTCTTATTATTTTTGTATTAAACTTATTTTGAAAAATCAAACGGAGGCGACTAGGTACAAGCGAATAATATTAGTGGTATTGTTGATATATTCAGGAACTGATTAACCAATAATAATCTGAGTAGGCTTAAACCTAGGGCCAAAAGGTAGGGGCCACGCTACAAGGCTAAGCCAAACTCACAAGAGCCCGCGTGGTAGTATAATCAGTCACTGGTTATATTATAGTTATAATTTTTTTATATTTCCATAATCTAATATCTAGGGTGGTTTCGGTATGCGGGTATCAAATGAGTAGATATTAGGTATAGGGTATTCTTTAGGATTATTGGGTGATTTAATTTCGTAACTATTTGTTTATTGGTCAGCCATATTCTACAGATTAAGCCACTTTTTTCAGGGCAAACTTGTAGCTGAGTGTAGACGTAGTTATAGCCTGTACAATCTACGCTCCCACGGTCACGTTTTCGAGAGGTGGCTTAAGCCCGCCTATCGAATCTCATTTTTATACACATTGAATTCCAGATTACTAATCTCCAAAGAACTTGGCGTGGAAATTCCATTTGGTATTTTCCAAATTTCGACAACACATTCCAATTCGGCGTTAAAGCTGACAAAAAAAAAGAAAAAGTAGATCATTTTTTTAGTCTTTGTTTTCCTGAACTCTATTTTTCTATTTATTGAACTCGAACCCATGCGATATACGAGAAAAACGATGTTTCACGATTTCTTGATTCTAGTCTTTTTTTCCTTTTCCGTTCAGCCAGTTTCCGTTCTAGGCCGCTATAGCTAAAAGCGTTATTGTGAAGGAAAATATATATAATATCCGCTTGTAGCAGTCTTTGAGTTCTAGCTCGTCGCGTGAAAGGAACGACGTTGACCAACTAACCGTGTAAACCTACGCGGCGTTTTCCTTTCGATGAAAGGTTTTCCGAAGGAGGCCGTCCTGATGTTCTATTTCTGGCCGAGATAAAAAGTGTTAAAAGTTGAAACAGGAATCCATAACGCTACTTGGAATGAATAACGGTTTCGATTCCCCGCCGTTGTGGCGGAACATAGTAGGCGGAGCTTATAAGCCTTTGTTTGTCACTGAATTTGACGTCATTTAAAGCGGTATAAGCGTTTTTAGCCCCTCCCACAATGTTCCGCCACAAAATACCACAGGGGATATGGGGAGATACTCATTCCAAGTAGCGTTATGGATTCCTGGTTGAAATGAATCCGTGATTTACTAGCGTCTAAAATCCTCGCGATGTTCGCTTCCTCTCGGGAATTTTGGACGCTATTCGGCGAGGCGCTCTTCGATTTTACGTTTATTTTTATTCAAATTTTTCGTAAGGTCGAATATTCCCTCCAATTCCATTCACTTAAACAGAAAGAAATTCGTTTTTGAAATCTTGAAATAATTTTTAAAATCCTAAAATCAGGAGCGATTTTTTTTTAAATTAGCTTAAAAACTGGAAGAAATCAACACAAAAACACTTTTAATTCGCAGTACAGTTTAAGTTTTTCGAAATTTAAACTTTGTTCAAGTGTCCGAACAATTTAAAAATCTGGCGAGTTGTTTTGTTTAATAATTAATTAATTATGAAATAATTAATTTACAATTTACTGATAAATATCTAAGCAGACCGTTTAATTTTTGTTTGGTAATGAACGCGCGTTGAAAGTCGTGAGAAAAACTGTTATTTTTTAGAGATCAGATATCACAAAAAATTAGCGTGCTAATTTTCAGATATTACAAAAAATCAGCGTGCTAATTTTCAGATATTACAAAAAATCAGCGTGTTAAATTTTCAGGGATCGTAAAAATTCAATGTGTTAATTTTCAGGGATCGCAAAATTCAATGTGTTAATTTTCAGGGATCGCAAAATTCAATGTGTAAATTTTCAGACATTACAAAATCAACGTGTTAATTTTCCTAAATCACAAAAATTGATGTGTTAATTTCAGACATTGCAAAAAGAACAGGATTAATAATTCTTTGATCTCAAATAAATATTTAACTAAAAACTGTTTATAACATAACATAGTGTCAATTAAGTAAATATTGAGTTTTTTAAATGCTTTTTAGATAAATGTTGTGGCTACACTACACTAGGGTACTAAATCAGCGTTTGTACACGGCAAGAAACAGCAAGTGCCCGAAATTTATATTAGGATAATTGTTATAGTGCTCTTATTAAGCTAGCTCATGTACACGGGTGATTGAACATTAGTTCAAAATTTAAATATGCAAGCTACACTTCACACATCGGTGGAAGGATTGTGCGTACTCAAATGTCCTTGACATCTTGTTTAATATTTAGCACTATCTGTAAAATCAAAGGTTTTGTAGCGCCCCTCTTTTATCAAAAACTATTCCAAGAACTTCATTGTAAACTCTTTATTGAACCAAATAAAAATTATAGCAAAAAGGAGTGAAGTTTATCAGTGACGTAACGGGAGAAGGTTTCGGAGAACCAAAACAAGAATAGATTTATCTCGGAGCCGTATATAGATCGATTTACAATTTTTAAGGGGCAGAGACCACTTTAAAGGGGTAAAATTAATCCGAGGTAATGTGGTGATGGCGTTATTTGTTAGTTTTCAGTTTTTAGTGGAGAACGGTTTTGTCGAGATTTAAAATACAAAATTATCTTCCCTGATTGGATAGTTTAAAATTGTATTATAGTGCCATCTATGTCGGAGAGTGTTAACTACTGTTAAAATTAATTGTTAATTTAAATTACAAAAATTATATATTTTTAATAAGAATTTAAAGTATTATAATTTAGTAATTAATAAATAACATTTTAAAAAAGTTTATTTTTCAGAAACTTTACAGTGTCGCCATCTACCTCAAACATTATTAAATAGGTAGGTACCTCGGGTGGATTTCGCCCCTTTTTGCATATTTCCCTGTAGGCAATATGTGAATGCGTCTATATCGAGTCGAAAACTAGATTTATTCAAGCACGCACGAAAGCCTAAACAAGGTAGACAATTGTTCGGTTATCTTAGGTAAAAGTATCAAGATAAAAGTATTCCCTTTCTGTGAACTCCCAAACGCCAAATATTCTCTTGCGTGTGGAGTCACTATCGAGGATTCGGACACTCGTCAAAATCCCGTACACTCAAACCAAGAAATATTTTAGATAATTCCGTTTTGGATCTCCGAAATTACTTTAGTCAGGTAAACGCCAGACCTCAAAGCCCAGTTTAAGTCGGTTTTGACCAATAAATTTGATAGAAACTCGCCATGAAAACGGGCCCCGGATAACCAAAAACCAGTGTGTACGTAATTGAATTGGTGGGTAAAGGTAGACTTTGAATTTGAGAGGGAGGGGTGGGTAAAGGTAGACATTTGAGTTTGTGGGGGAGGGGTGGCTAAAGGTAGACATTTGAGTTTGAGGGGGAGGTGGATAAAGGTAGACATTTGAGTTTGAGGGGGAGAAGTGGGTAAGGTAGACATTTGAATTTGAGGGGGAGGGGTGGGTAAAGGTAGACATTTGAGTTTGAGGGGGAGGTAGGTAAAGGTAGATATTTGAATTTAAGGGGGAGAAGTGGGTAAGGTAGACATTTGAGTTTGAGGGGGGGTGGGTAAAGGTAGACATTTGAGTTTGTGGGGGAGGGGTGGGTAAAGGTAGACTTTGAATTTGAGAGGGAGGGGTGGGTAAAGGTAGACATTTGAGTTTGTGGGGGAGGGGTGGCTAAAGGTAGACATTTGAGTTTGAGGGGGAGGTGGATAAAGGTAGACATTTGAGTTTGAGGGGGAGAAGTGGGTAAGGTAGACATTTGAATTTGAGGGGGAGGGGTGGGTAAAGGTAGACATTTGAGTTTGAGGGGGAGGTAGGTAAAGGTAGATATTTGAATTTAAGGGGGAGAAGTGGGTAAGGTAGACATTTGAGTTTGAGGGGGGGTGGGTAAAGGTAGACATTTGAGTTTGTGGGGGAGGGGTGGGTAAAGGTAGACTTTGAATTTGAGAGGGAGGGGTGGGTAAAGGTAGACATTTGAGTTTGTGGGGGAGGGGTGGCTAAAGGTAGACATTTGAGTTTGAGGGGGAGGTGGATAAAGGTAGACATTTGAGTTTGAGGGGGAGAAGTGGGTAAGGTAGACATTTGAATTTGAGGGGGAGGGGTGGGTAAAGGTAGACATTTGAGTTTGAGGGGGAGGTAGGTAAAGGTAGATATTTGAATTTAAGGGGGAGAAGTGGGTAAGGTAGACATTTGAGTTTGAGGGGGGGTGGGTAAAGGTAGACATTTGAGTTTGTGGGGGAGGGGTGGGTAAAGGTAGACTTTGAATTTGAGAGGGAGGGGTGGGTAAAGGTAGACATTTGAGTTTGTGGGGGAGGGGTGGCTAAAGGTAGACATTTGAGTTTGAGGGGGAGGTGGATAAAGGTAGACATTTGAGTTTGAGGGGGAGAAGTGGGTAAGGTAGACATTTGAATTTGAGGGGGAGGGGTGGGTAAAGGTAGACATTTGAGTTTGAGGGGGAGGTAGGTAAAGGTAGATATTTGAATTTAAGGGGGAGAAGTGGGTAAGGTAGACATTTGAGTTTGAGGGGGGGTGGGTAAAGGTAGACATTTGAGTTTGTGGGGGAGGGGTGGGTAAAGGTAGACTTTGAATTTGAGAGGGAGGGGTGGGTAAAGGTAGACATTTGAGTTTGTGGGGGAGGGGTGGCTAAAGGTAGACATTTGAGTTTGAGGGGGAGGTGGATAAAGGTAGACATTTGAGTTTGAGGGGGAGAAGTGGGTAAGGTAGACATTTGAATTTGAGGGGGAGGGGTGGGTAAAGGTAGACATTTGAGTTTGAGGGGGAGGTAGGTAAAGGTAGATATTTGAATTTAAGGGGGAGAAGTGGGTAAGGTAGACATTTGAGTTTGAGGGGGGGTGGGTAAAGGTAGACATTTGAATTTGAGGGGGAGGGGTGGGTAAAGGTAGACATTTCAGTTTGAGGGGGAGGTAGGTAAAGGTAGATATCTGAATTTAAGGGGGAGAAGTGGGTAAGGTAGACATTTGAGTTTGAGGGGGGGGGGTGGGTAAAGGTAGACATTTCAGTTTGAGGGGGAGGTAGGTAAAGGTAGATATTTGAATTTGAGGGGGAGAAGTGGGTAAAGGTAGACATTTGAGTATGAGGGGGAGGTGGATAAAGGTAGATATTTGAGTTTGAGGGAGAGGTGGATAAAGGTAGACATTTGAGTTTGAGGGGGAGGTGGATAAAGGTAGACATTTGAGTTTGAGGGGGAGGTGGGTAAAGGTAGACATTTGAGTTTGAGGGGGAGGTAGGTAAAGGTAGATATTTGAATTTGAGGCGGAGGGTGGATAAAGGTAGACATTTGAATTTGAGGGGGATGTGGGTAAAGGTAGACATTTGAGTTTGAGGGGGAGGGGTGGGTAAAGGCAGACATTTGAGTTTGAGGGGGAGGTGGGTAAAGGTAGACATTTGAGTTTGAGGGGGAGGTGGGTAAAGGTAGACATTTGAGTTTGAGGGGGAGGTGGGTAAAGGTAGAAATTTGAGTTTGAGGGGGAGGTAAGTAAAGGTAGATATTTGAGTTTGAGGGGGAGGTAGGTAAAGGTAGATATTTGAATTTGAGATGGAGGGGTGGGTAAAGGTAGACATTTGAATTTGAGGGGGAGGTGGGTAAAGGTAAACATTTGAGTTTGAGGGGTAACGAAAACAATTATGACATTTAAAAAGGCGAACTACGTCTAAGTAGAGATAAAATTAGGTAGCTTTGTTTTGTACAAAATGAAAATGTTTGTGGCTAATGGCTATAGTGTAAGCATTTCTAAGTAGGTTGACAGTGTCAAACGGATTCTGTCCCTTAATATTGGTTTCAATAAAAAAATAATAAAAACTAAAAAAATAAGATATGTTGCTTTTACATAACAACACACAGCTTTATTAGTATGTACTTCGCACAGGCGCGTTTTAAAAACCTATATTCCTTTAGCGATTGTAGCGCGCGCTCGTAAACTTGTAAAGACTATGACGTAAGAGTCACATTGAAACAAGAAGGTCACGTTATTTTATAAAAATAACTATTGTTTACTGATTCAACACGTTCCCTCAAAATATATTGAGTTTAATTCGCCAGGTAGATGATTCTACTAGGAATTTTAATAAGTTTTTCCTAACCTAAACTGAATACGCCACTACCAACTTCTTCCATTCGGTTCCGTTGAAAAGGAAAATCTAAATTGCCCGTGAACTGTCCCGTCGGTTGCGTTCTAGCGATTTCTTTCCGCGGCGCGAATTTTAACTCGTTATTGATGGTTTTACGCGAGTCTATAAACTGATGTCTTCCCGGGTCGAAGGTTAAAGGGTAAAAGGGCAGCTAGGTTCCGAAAGACATTTCTTTAAAAGCCGCGGTGGCGTCTTGGCGAAGGCGCGTTTTAAAGCGAGCCTCCTCTATTAGGGACGTTCCTTATCTCCGACCCCGGCCCGAAATGGATGGCCGAATTTCCCAAAATTGCCTCCCATGATTGAGCTCTTCCGCGGAGATGATCCTCAATTCGATCGATGAAATCAATTTTCTGATATTTCACGTGTTCCTTCTCCTTAAGCCTTTGCGGACTTTCTTTCCAAGATATAATTGATCGACCTCGCGTGTCTACTTTTCCTTCCTCCGCCTGTGCTTGTCCCGTCATAGCCTATTATTCTTTACTTACCAAATATGTATTATAAATCATTCGCCTTTCGGAAAAGGGAGAGAAACTTCGCTGTATTATATATACTTAGTGTTACGGGATCATGTCGTTTCAGTGATGATAAGTCACTTAACAATGGATTATACCAAAAGGTTATACAGGGTGTTCCCTGAAAAATGATCCGGGGCTAATAATTGGAAAGCTATTTTTTCTAGGAATTTGATATATATTCAGATCGTATAGCACGCGCGGAGGTCAGTAGATGATACAATACTCAATGACCTTGAACCATGTCCTCAAGGTCATTCAAAATCTATCTCGGGAGCCGTTGAACCAAGGATCCTATATGTTAGAAGGATATGAGGCGAGGGACGAAAAATAGCAGCGCCGTCGGTGGGTCATGCGCGATAGAGAATCCGTCTTTAGATTCCGTCAAGGACAAGAGCGACATTTTATTAATTTAACATTAAAAAAACACCTTCAGGGCACGTGTAAATTAACATCAAAAAACCATCGTGAGTTAAAAAACCTTTAAAACACGCGGTGATCACGTGTGAAATTACACGAACTGATTTTCGTGTAATTGAACATGTAAATACACCTTCAGGGCACGTGTAAATTAACATCAAAAAACCATCGTGAGTTAAAAACCTTTAAAACACGCGGTGATCACGTGTGAAATTACACGAACTGATTTTCGTGTAATTGAACATGTAAATACACCTTCAGGGCACGTGTAAATTAACATAAAAAACCATCGTGAGTTAAAAACCTTTAAAACACGCGGAGATCACGTGTGAAATTACACGAACTGATTTTCGTGTAATTGAACATTTAAAAACACCTTCAGGGCACGTGTAAATTCACACCAAAAAAACATCGTGAGTTAAAAAACCTTTAAAACACGCGGTGATCACGTGTGAAATTACACGAACTGATTTTCGTGTAATTGAACATGTAAATACACCTTCAGGGCACGTGTAAATTAACATCAAAAAACCATCGTGAGTTAAAAACCTTTAAAACACGCGGAGATCACGTGTGAAATTACACGAACTGATTTTCGTGTAATTGAACATTTAAAAACACCTTCAGGGCACGTGTAAATTATCATCAAAAAACCATCGTGAGTTAAAAACCTTTAAAACACGCGGATATCACGTGTGAAATTACACGAACTGATTTTCGTGTAACTGAACATTTAAAAAACACCTTCAGGCCACGTGTAAATTCACACCAAAAAAACATCGTGAGATAAAAGCCTTTAAGACACCAGGAGATCACGTGTTAAATTACACGAACTGTGTTTCGTGAGCTATTAACCCTAAATTCCACGCGTTCTACACGTGTGTAATTTTCAAACACGTATTATCCACGAAAATTACGAAAATTCCACTATAAATACACGTGCTTTTGCTACCTGGGTACCCACGACACTCAGCAGCTTCCTCTGGTTTTCCGTTTTCAATTAGATTCTCTAACGTTAAAACTACGGAATCGAGTCTATTTCTAAAATAACTAACACCTTTTTTTTTTACTCCACCACCGAGTGTCGCAGCTTTGTGGCATTTTAAGTATCTCATAGCCCAGATCTTTTTGGGAGTTTTCAAAATATTCGCTTCTAATAACCGAATTGCTTTGAAAATTGTATATGGCCTGAACCAAACCAAGAAGTTCCCTAACTGCCAATATTTTGGAGCAACAGTCAACTAAAACTAAATTTAAGCGGTGCGCGTAGCAATGCACGTACGGACAATGTCCGCCTACTGCCTTTTCTACTTTCACCCTCACTCCTTTTACGTGTCCGCTCATTACACTTGCCCCGTCATATGTCTGTCCAACGCAATTCTCCAGTTTTAAACCACCCTCTGTCAAAAGATTTATAATTGCCAAGCTGATATTCTCAGAATCGAACTTATGTAAATCAGTGATACCTAGAAATCTTTCTACGACACCTATTTCTTTTCTAGTACATCGAATACAAACGCTTAGCTGCTCCACCCCTGCATTGTCTCGGGTTTCATCGGCAATTACAGAGTAAAACCCACCGGATTCGATGACCTTTTCGACAATCATTTTCCTTACTAAATTTGCACAAATGTCAATTATTTCATTTTGTACAGTGCTGTGAATATATTTTGCATTATTGGGAATACTCTCGCATTTGGCTTTCAAATCAGGACATTTTCTTTTCAGAAGTTCTAAAATTTCAATAAAATTTCCTCTGTTTCCAATTTTATCGGCAGATGTATTCCCCTGAAGTGCTAAATCTTGTTGAGAACATAAAATTATGACTTCCACGTGTGCAGATAATACCTCTCTATTTCTAATTACGTCAAGTCTATGGTGGTAATTAACCTGACACGCTATTGATCCACGAGATTTTAAATCAGTGTAGTCTAAATACATTCTATAGGCTAGTTGGTGGGAAGATTTATTCGAAGTGAAATGTTCTTCGAATTTTTTCGCCATATTTTTCCAATCCGAAAATCCGTTCACAAATCCAGTATTTCTACTGCCTAGAAAATGACGGCAACAAAAGCAGTAAACTGCATTTTTTGCAACTGAATACTCAAGCATTCGATATTTGTCGTACCAAGAAGAAATGAAACCACGATTTTTAAAAAACCATTAAAGTTTTAGGAAAAGGATTGAGTTTAGGCTGAACTGGAAGGTAATCTTTATCTAAACTAATATCCAATTCGTGTAAGCGCACTTCTGTTAAATTAGTTAAATCTTGCACATCGGCAGATATAGTAGGGTTTCTAATAATTTCGGCTTCATTACTTAGTGCAATGTCTAAACAAGAACTGACGTTTGGAAGAACCTCAGAAATATTACCACCTTCGAATTCTAAACCCTCTTTATTTCCCAAGCTTTCCCCGGGATTATCATTATGACTCTTGCCTGACGATTTCAAAAAACGTTCCATTGCGCCTTTCTGACTACTAAAGATAAAAACTTTCGGGTGCTCATATTTTAAAACTTAATTTAAAACCTATTCTAAACGAAGCTTGTAATAGCTTAGTAGTCTCGAAAAAAATGTTTGGATAAAGCAGAGCTATAGTATATGTAAATATAATAGCTAATTAGGTTTCAAAAAGGCAGTGGGAAAATCAGCTATAAATAGCAAATTAGCCTTGAAAAAGGCTGTTTGGAAAATTAAGCTACAATAGCTTATTAGCCTTGAAAAAGGCTGTTTGGAAAATTAAGCTACAATAGCTTATTAGCCTTGAAAAAGGCTGTTGAAAAATCAACTATTAAATCTAGTTAAATTCTGGCCAAAAGAGACTCGAAATTGAGAACTATCTTGCTCAGGAGACGAAAACGAAATGACGATTGACGAAACGCGAGGCCCTAATAACTGACGGACCCCGTTCAATGGTCACTGAAATCACGTGACTTCGCAAAAGAGGGAAAAAGGGGAAACCCAAATTCCTCAATATTTGAAAGAATAACCCCTTCCTATCAAAGCAATAGGCTTGGGCTTTACCTCTGCTGGGACGAGAAAGAGAGAAATCCAGTTTTGGCAATCCCCCCCTCCGGTCCTCTTCACTGACGTCGTCAAATTCCAAGAAACTAAATGTCTTTGTTGTGTGTATTGTAGCTTCTCACTGACACCGAGGCAAAAAGACAGGTGTCCCTGCACTTTGCGGCCTAGCATGACGTATTTCCCCCTCCCGGCGTCACCATCTCTTATCAGTCAATTCAAAAGAAAAAGTTTTTTCAAGGGGAAAATCTATAATCACGGACAGCGTTGCCAACCGCACTCTAATTATAGTACATTTCGATAAAATTAACTATCGATTTTCTTCGTTACCAATCTGTTATATTACTCTCAGTAGGCTAAAAATGGAAATATCAAATCTTATTTTACAAACTAGTAACTAAAAATATTGAGGGTTATAATAGGCACCGTTTCAAAAATTTAGAGGCCCCCAAAGTAGGCCTACACTTTTTCAACGTAGGCACGTGCCTACTTGTGCCTATTGCTGGCGGGGAGCCTGAGAAAAGTGTGCGCCATCTCATTGTATACAATGCATACGTATGCATTAGGAATGTCTAAGGCTCCATCGCTGTCAATAGCGTAAGGCTTAAATTACGTCTAATGTAATAACGTAACGTCTATTTTCAAATTCATTGGCTAAGAAGCCGCCACCGCCTCAAAACAATTGGAGGACGCTTACTCTAGAGAGATGCGTTGAAACGTTTTTTTTTTATAATTTACGGGATTCAGATTGATATCTTATTTTCGATTAGGGAATGGATGGAAAAGGTAATTTTGAATTTCGCTCACAATATTAGGAATGGGAATGGGCGGGAATAACAAAATTAAAGGTAAATGGAATGGGAATTTCGGGAATGGATGGGAATGATGAAATTAAAGCTAAATGGAATGGGAATTTCGGGAATGGACGGGAATGATGAAATTAAAGCTAAGTGGAATGGGAATTTCGGGAATGTACGGGAATGATGAAATTAAAGCTAAATGGAATGGGAATTTCGGGAATGGGCGGGAATGATGAAATTAAAGCCAAATGGAATGGGAATTTCGGGAATGGGCGGGAATGATGAAATTAAAGCTAAATGGAATGGGAATTTCGGGAATGGACGGGAATGCGGAAATTAAAGGTAAACGGAATGGGAATTTCGGGAATGGGCGGGAATGATGAAATTAAAGCTAAATGGAATGGGCGGGAATGATGAAATTAAAGCTAAGTGGAATGGGAATTTCGGGAATGGACGGGAATGATGAAATTAAAGCTAAGTGAAATGGGGATTTCGGGAATGGACGGTAATGATGAAATTAAAGGTAAGCGGAATGGGAATTTCGGGAATGGGCGGGAATGACAAAATTAAAACTAAATGGAATGGAAAATTCGGGAATGGGCGGGAATGAAGAAATTAAAGCTAACTTAACGGAAATGGATTGTAAACGGATAATGTTTCAACGGGAATGGACGGGATTTGAGAATCACCGATTCATTACCTCACTGAAACTCGCTCAAGTTTGATAATTTATAATGTTCTTCACGAAATAGGTGTTTCCATAAAATAAAACGTTTTAAGCCTAATTTTAACTTCGACGGCGATTTTCGATGGCACTTAAACAACCGATCGGGTTCCTTTGACGATTCCAGCGCCTGATTTTATCTTTATGTACAGCTAGACGTTTGTATCAATTTCCGTTTCTATGGGAACCATCACGAGCACCCCAATCTTACCATAAGTCTACTTTTATGTTCATTAAGCGTGTCGTATAGACGAAATAATTAGTGGTCGTTCTAAAATGGCACTAAGTGAATTATTTACACGCCGAAGATGGGGAACTGACACACTTATGTGCAACGTAATTATAAACTTCTGGTTTAACTTAGACATTCCAAACCACTATAGAACCAACAAATACATTTTTCTGCAAACTAAATTTTTTAATTTATTTTCAACAACTTTTAAATGTTTTTAATTTATTTTCCAAAACTTTTAAATATTTTTAATTAATTGAATTTTTTTATCTTTGCTCCTAGTTGGAATTCTTATCGCGGATGGTAAGATCACTCTGACGCAGCGTTGCCAGGTCCCAAAACTGAAATTATAGTATCGAAGCCCAAAAATTATCGAATTTTCTAGAAAATTATAGTACACAAGTATGGCCAACTTTGATTACTCTCTATACCATGGTAGCACTTTATCATAGTTGGCCGTTACTAACATATTTCGTTTTCGTTAGGCTACAACACGCTTGATTAGTCAAGTCAGCCGTATTTTCGAGAACAAACCAAACACTCCGAGTATAATATTTCAATTCTTAGCCTACTTAAGAAACTGGAAACGCCGTTCTTATGTAAACAAAAAGGAACTTTCTAATATTTCTTAAATTATCGCACAAATATCGGAAATATAGTAAAACTATAATACAATTATCGCAAAAAGCGTACTATATAGTACGCTATTGAAATTATAGTACGGAAAAATTCGAAAGGTATAATTATCGAAATGTACTATAATTATAGTACGGTTGGCAACGCTGCTCTGACGGCTTTGGCCCCGCCGACGAGATAAAAAATCCCCTCTGCGCGCTCTCCCCTCACACATTGTTGTTTAAGTTAACATGTAGTGACGTCCAAAAAAATCGTCAGTCACATCGAGACGAAAATTTGCCGCGATAAGCATTATAAATAGAACTTAGGATTCCTGATTTTGAGTATAGCAGTCTTCAAAACGATTTTGAAATTCATGCCTCTTCCAGTAGCGACGCCTGGCGTGAGCTCCCCGCAAAAGCCGAACAATTAGAGGTTTTCTAGTTGGTCATTTTACTCAGAGATGACAGCGTATACTCCGGCGTTGTCACTCGTTTTATTTCAGTCGCGTCTTGCATTAGGTGAGAAGCTACGGCTGAGGAGGAACGCCGTGTAATCTCTCGTAGAGAAGAAGTAAAACTCCGATTAACGAGACTGATTTAGCAATTAGTGCCAAAGTTATTTCAACGTCGCGGGTCCATTTATAAATTGGCGTAATATTTGTTCAGTGTTTGCAATTAATAGTTCCTAGATCCTCTCAACGAGAGAGAAGCTCGAAACTGATGTTGACGCGCAGCCATCCTCCAGGTCTTCGCGATGAGTAAACAATAACAATCATTACAGCGCGTAAGTCGGTGTACCTTTGACTTTCGCTAATCATGGCTAGCGTATAACGAGCGTGGCGAATTAAGCCTCTGCTTCGGGATTCTCTCTTCATTATTATTATTTTTAGCATCCCAGAGAAATATTTAACGCGTTTTCTCCAGAAGGCAGCTGCTCTCGTCAGTTCGGTTATAATCAAAGCCGTTAATCTAACATTTGCTTCGTTCCAATTTTCTCACACCAAGTTATCCGACCAGGCCCGTAGCCACGAGTGGGTATTCGGGGGCGATGCCCCCTCAAATTATATTTTATTTGCCCCACCTACCCCCTCAATTTAATCCCCTTCAAAGGATATTATCTGCCCCTTCATCTTTATTAGTTTTTTTAAATTTCTATTCGTAGAGATTTTCCTTTTGGACCACTTGTCTTTGTCTAAGGTTTAGATCGTTATTTATAGCTAACTATTTCTTAATAAAATACACCAAAAACATTTCACGGCACCACTTATGTTAATTTTCGAAATTAGGTAACGAAAAAATATGCCCCCTCAAAAAAGCTACTGCCCCCTTAACGAATTTTTTCTGGCTACGGGCCTGTATCCGACTTAACTATTATCTAAAATGACAACTTTCGAGATTGAATTTGGTATTTATTGTCTAAAGCTCCCTTTCAAACTCAGTTTGACGGACGGATTTGAGTATTTCTCGGCGTTGTATAGGAGAAAATCTCACGCTAAATCCGTCCTGATTTTCGTGTTGTTTAGCGAGAGGTGAGCGACCTTCGCAACGGAAATCTGACCATGGACGAGGATGGTTTGCGGAGCTTGGCTAAATAGCTCTTGAAGGTGAACTTTGCACGCCCGAGTATTTGACCCAATAGATCACTGGCTCCCTAGATACTACTGCTTCAGATACCAGAGTATAGATACTACTGCCGAAAAAGCACTTAGCGAAATGAGACTTCTAAACAACACGAAAATGAGGACGGATTTAGCGTGAGATTTTCTCCTAGACAACGCCGGAAGACAAGAGTAATTGAAGGCGAAAAACGTAAAATTCTAAACGGACTAGCGAGCGCTTTTCTCTACGATGGGCTCAAACCTTATTCTTAGTTTCCACAAACGCGACTAACGCCGTGAATCTCACCTTTGACTTGTACAAAAGTTTTACTAGCGTACATTATTACACGCGCTAGTGGTAATAAAAGATTTAAAGGGACTTTCAAAGGAGAGCTGTAGGGGGTTTGAAGTCCATTCAAAATAAGTCATTCGGTCACCGTTCGTTGCATTTACAAAGTTCTACTCTGATGACGTTTCAGTGACGTTTTTTGAATCGACTTCCGACCCCTCACACCACTCTTGAAATTCCCTTTAAGCTTAAGATCTGCTTTGTAAAAGCCATATTCTCTCGAACGATCTCAAAATTACGTTTTTGCGCACGACAATACTCATACATGCGAATTGGGTCATCTTGTAAGATAGACTACTCCCAAGGAGACATCCCGAAGTGTAACCCACCGATTTTGTTCAAACTCGGGGGATTGGTAGACCTTCATGTAACTTGAAAAATCCTAAAGGGAATTTATTTAATGGGCAACCGTTTTGCCATGGCAACGAAAAATGTTTTTTGAAAACACAAAATATTAAATTTTCCCATTGAAAATAACATGGGATTTTGACCTCAAATTGATCAAAAGTTGATCAATTTTGATGTTTTTTTGGTCAATTTTTATTTTTTCTATTTTTGGCATTTTAGAAATTTTGAAATTTGTTCATCATTTTCACAGGGGGTTCCTAGGAATGGGAAAATTTCCATTTGTTGTTGCCCATTGAATAAATTCCCTTTAGGATTTTTCAAGTTACATGAAGGTCTACCAATCCCCCGAGTTTGAACAAAATCAGTGGGTTACACTTCGGGATGTCTCCTTGTTAGGTTAGATCATGAACGCATAGAAGTAACTAAAAACTATGTATCATAACATTGTCCCACGCTGCCATCTAGGAGCAACAAACACAAGAAAAACGCAGCTAGCCTTTAAACACGCTAACGCAGTGTTGTGTACAAATTTCATTGGATGAGCCTTTACGCTGAACGTTTTACGGAAAGGGGGAAGACAATTTCTTAATTTTATCCTTCCGACGGCAGCAGGCGCTAAAGCGTCTAACCAATGAAAAATGTACACATGAAAATGCACGAATTTGGACGGGTGGCGTTCTCCTTGTGTGGGGTGCTGTGTTTGTTGCTCCTAGGTGGCATGATCTTATACTTCTCAAGTTCTCAGAATGGAAAAGCCCCATCTGCAGTGCCATCTGGGAAATGCCAAAGTGGGATATTTTTCTCCTGATCCGATTGATAATTAAAAAAGGAAGATAAATTTTTTAATTATTATAATTATAAAAATAATAACAATAAATAATAATAATAAATTATAATTCCAAGACTACATAATAATGTAAGCACTAGAGGGCGCCAGTCAATTCGCCAAGCTGGAGATGTATAACTTCATGGTGCCGGCATTTCATATTTTCATACTTCTTAGCTACTTCTATGGGTTATTATGATTTGTTTGTATATATATTGAAAAATGAATTTGCGAGACAATTTCTGACTTGTAAAAATTGGGAATCGTCGTGACGGTTAGTCAAGATGGTATTCAGGTAGCCACGCCCCTTTCTTGGCGTACTCCCCCCCCCCTTTCTCTTGTAGGAGGGGGAAGACACTCCGTTACGATCCAATGCTTCAATCCAATCCTACAATCATGAAAACAGAGGCTCAATTTCGCGCGCTTAACCTTTTTAGTTTCGGAAGAATTGGGGTGTTTAGAGGAGATGAATTAGAATTATTTTCAGGAGCGTGGCAAACAGTGAAAAGCCGCAATGCGGTACTCTCAATTACAACTCTGGGAGAGGCAGTACAACGTAGTGTGGTCCATGAGATTTCTCCGTTCGTATAGCCCGCTGTTAATTCGTAGTTTTTGGAAGGGAAAAAAAGGTTAACGTTGCGCTAGTACGCGTGCCAGAAAGAAATGTTAGCAAATGTGGAGAAGTTGCCAAAATCTCGAGTCGGAATGCGGCTCCACGCGACCCCAAACTACCTCTATTCGCCGTAGATTAAGAAGAAAAAATATATAATCTTAAACAAGTCTAGCTCACGTCCTACTCGCGTACGAAAACAAAGAACTTTTTCAAAAGTTGGCACTCGCGATAACCTAGGAGCAACGGCGACACGTTGAGTCCATTCTTTAGTGGGAGAGTGATCTAGGCCTAAATGATGAACGTTGCTGGAAAACTGTCAGGTCATTGCGGAGTGGTTTTTGCTGCTTGTAGAATGTCTCGAAAAGTTACCTCTCTACCTTAACCAAAAATAAATGACTGTTTACAACAATGTTACCAAGGTCGCGTTAGGCTTTAGGTACCACACCAGTCCGTTCCGTTAGCGTAGGCAAAAGTTTCAAAGTCACGAAATACCGGGCAATACTTGGGGCGCGTCAAAACTGAAAGAGTTATTGTTCTTCGAGAATTTCGGTAAAAAGTGTCACGTGAAAAAGAATTAACCAAAAGATTAGGGATGCCACTAAATCATATTAAGTGTATTTTTCACATTTTTAACGATAATATGAAATATATTTAAACGTTAATATAAAATATATTTTAACGATAATATAAAATATATTTCAACGATAATGTAAAATATGTTTCAACTATAACATAAAATATGTTTCAACGATAATATAAAATATATTTTAACGATAATATAAAATATATTTCAACGATAATGTAAAATATGTTTCAACTATAATATAAAATATGTTTCAACTATAATATAAAATATGTTTCAACGATAATATAAAATATGTTTCAACGATAATGTAACATATGTTTCAACTATAATATAAAATATGTTTCAACGATAATATAAAATATGTTTCAACTATATATAAAATATATTTCAACGATAATATAAAATATGTTTCAACTATAATATAAAATATGTTTCAACGATAATATAAAATATAGATTAAAACCACAACACCCACTTCTTGTACAATAAAAGTTTTTAATTTAAAAAACGACGACTAGTTTCGTTGCCCCTTCGGGAACATTACCTGTCTATTCCAAACGGATAATTATTTAAAACTCAACGTTCGTGAGTCTTTAGAAATCATTAAAAAACGTAATACAAACGATGACCTATTGAATAGAGACGACGGTCCAGGTAGTTTCACCGCACTTTTTTGGTACAAAAATTTGATATGACGGGTTTTTTTTAATATTTTTAATATGTATTTCCTAATTTTTTACTCTTATTTATTTGTTATTCTTTATATTTGACGCTTTACTGGTTATGTAAACCAACCTCTGTACTGTGAATTTTTGTATATATTGGCTAACCGCATCGCGCTAGAGTTAGACCTGATGATGTTCCCGAAGGGGCAACGAAACTAGTCGTCATTTTTTAAATTAAAAACTTTTATTGTACAAGAAGTGGGTGTTGTGGTTTTAATCTATCTTATGTACAAGTGTCTCTATCAATTGTAATATAAAATATGTTTCAACGATAATATAAAATATGTTTCAACGATAATATAAAATATGTTTCAACGATAATATAAAATATGTTTCAACTATAATATAAAATATGTTTTAAGGATAATGTAAAATATGTTTCAACGATAATGTTAAATAAGTTTCCACGATAATGTTAAATATGTTTCCACGATAATGTTAAATATGTTTCCACGATAATGTTAAATATGTTTCAGCGATAATGTGAAAAATGTTTCAACGATAATGTGAAATAGGTTTCAAAGATAATATAAAATATGTTTCAACTATAATATAAATATGTTTCAACGATAATATAAAATATGTTTCAACTATAATATAAATATGTTTCAACGATAATATAAAATATGTTTCAACTATAATATAAAATATATTTTAACGATATTGTAAAATGTTTCGACGATAATGTTAAATATGTTTTCACGATAATGTGAAAAATGTTTCAACGATAATATAAAATATGTTTTAACGATAATATAACATGTTTCAACGATAATATAAAATATGTTTCAAATATAATATAAAATGTTTCAAAGTAGATAATATAAAATATATTTTAACGATGATGTAAAATATGTTTCCACGATAATGTGAAATATGTTTCAACGATAATGTGAAATATGTTTCAACGATAATGTGAAAAATGTTTCAACGATAATATAAAATATGTTTCAACGATAATATAACATGTTTCAACGATAATATAAAATATGTTTCAAATATAATATAAAATGTTTCAAAGTAGATAATATAAAATATATTTTAACGATGATGTAAAATATGTTTCCACGATAATGTGAAATATGTTTCAACGATAATGTGAAATATGTTTCCACGATAATGTGAAAAATGTTTCAACGATAATATAAAATATGTTTCAACGATAATATAACATGTTTCAACGATAATATAAAACATGTTTCAACGATAATATAAAATATGTTTCAAATATAATATAAAATGTTTCAAAGTAGATAATATAAAATATATTTTAACGATGATGTAAAATATGTTTCCACGATAATGTGAAATATGTTTCAACGATAATGTGAAATATGTTTCCACGATAATGTGAAATATGTTTCAACGATAATATAAAATATGTTTCAACGATAATATAACATATGTTTCAACGATAATATAAAATATGTTTCAACTATAATATAAAATATGTTTCAAAGTAGATAATATAAAATATATTTTAACGATATTGTAAAATATGTTTCAACGATAATGTTAAATATGTTTCAATGATAATGTGAAATATGTTTCAACGATAATGTTAAATATGTTTCCACGATAATGTGAAATATGTTTCAACGATAATGTGAAATATGTTTCAACGATAATGTGAAATATGTTTTAACGATAATATAAAATATGTTTCAACGATAATATATGTTTCAACTATAATATAAAATATATTTTAACGATATTGTAAAATATGTTTCAACGATAATGTGAAATATGTTTCCACGATAATGTGAAATATGTTTCAACGATAATGTGAAATATGTTTCAACGATAATGTGAAATATGTTTTAACGATAATATAAAATATGTTTCAACTATAATATAAATATGTTTCAACGATAATATAAAATATGATTCAACTATAATATAAAATATATTTTAACGATAATATTTATATTATATTTGAAATATTTTTGCGAAATGTTTTCTGATGAGTGAGTCTGAAAATACGTACTTTTCAACATCAACCGAAGAAACTTGAACGTTGGACGCCATATTGAAAACATCAAACTGCCTTTGAATACGCCTTTAAAATTAGGAATAAATTTGAAAACATCAAACCCCTTTTAAATACGCCTTTAAAATTGGAAACAAATTTGAAAACATCAAACCCCCTTTAAATACGCCTTTCAAATTTGGAATAAATTTGAAAACATCAAACCCCCTTTAAATACGCCTTTAAAATTGGAAACAAATTTGAAAACATCAAACCCCCTTTGAATACACCTTTCAAATTTGGAATAAATTTGAAAACATCAAACCCCCTTTAAATACGCCTTTAACATTGGAAATAAATTTGAAAACATCAAACCCCCTTTAAATACGCCTTTAAAATTGGAAACAAATTTGAAAACATCAAACCCCCTTTGAATACACCTTTCAAATTTGGAATAAATTTGAAAACATCAAACCCCCTTTAAATACGCCTTTAACATTGGAAATAAATTTGAAAACATCAAACCCCCTTTAAATACGCCTTTCAAATTTGGAATAAATTTGAAAACATCAAACCCCGTTTTAATACGTCCTTGTTTAAGTTTATGGTTCACGTGTATTTCTATTGAGCAGCTACAATAACATTTTAGATTAGTTATTTGGATTTGACCTGACATCATGGCATGGCTAAATTGAAGTACTGAAAAATTTCAGCATGACGTAATAAAAAAAATAAGGTAATTTCATTAAGGTATAATAAAAAATATTTCAAGGGATAATAAAAATATTTCAAGGGATAATAAAAAAAATATTTCAAGGGATAATAAAAAAATATTTCAAGGGATAATAAAAAAATATTTCAAGGGATATTAAAAAAATATTTCAAGGGATAATAAAAAAAATATTTCAAGGGATAATAAAAAAATATTTCAAGGGATAATAAAAAATATTTCAAGGGATAATAAAAAATATTTCAAGGGATAATAAAAAATATTTCAAGGGATAATAAAAATATTTCAAGGGATAATAAAAAAATATTTCAAGGGATAATAAAAAATATTTCAAGGGATAATAATGAATTACTTCATATTCGAAATCGAAGTTTGAACTCTTTGTGTTACACTTCGTCTACAACTCTTGATACTTCGTCTAGAATAATATTGTTGTGACATATAAAAATATTTAATTTAAATTTTTCAAAATTGCGCTACATTTTACCCTATATCCTAATATTTCCGAGACAAATTTTTATTGCTTGAAATATTTTTATCTCAGTCTTTTTTTCGTTATTACAAACATCTTTGATCCAACACCCCTGTAGTTTTTACCGAGGTTCCAATTTTATCGAGTACGTATACGCGATTTACGAGGTAACTGCCCCCTTTTTGGAGGCTAGTGCGGTGGAAGCTACCGGCTTCGATGCACCGACAAGCAATGTCAGCCAATGAAAAAGGCGTACCGACATCTTATGACGGCGCCCACAGAAATGCTCTCGTAAATCCCGTATAAGCTCAGTCTTAACGCAAACGTGTAAAAATAATTGAGAAAAACCTTAAATATATTATAATATTTTTATTTTTATAATAAGGCTCTTCGTAAGATAATCATATTTGTAAGACTTAATAGAAGCCAACAAAATGGGTCTGGCCCCGATCGGCCCAGCCGTTATCGCGTAAGAGATATCTATAGGTGGCGGCCATTTTCCAAGATGGCGGCCAGCCTTTTTAAGGTAATCCTGGGAGATCTTTGGATGACCCTAAAACTTTGAGGACATCGATCTTAGACTTCTAGCTAGTTCCGTATTTTCCAGAAATCTATAAGGTACTCGACCGGTTCCTAACTAACGTATCTCTATACTAATCCTAGTAATTGGACATGGTATTTCTTCATTACAATTACCGCGAATCGTTCGAGGTGCCTAGTTAGTTAAAGTAGAAGTAATTAACGGTACAGTTCTTTCGGGGATAGGACGATGGTAGATTTATTACTTAAGACGCAAAAAAGCGTCACCAGCGGGAAGGTGAGACATCGGGGGATAATTGTCGAGCAAAAAACCAGGAGAGAGTAGAGGGAGGCCCAACCGAGCAATGGTAATAGGCCATTAGTTGCGGGGGAAAGGTGTCGGCGTGAACCGTTGGGGCGAAAGGACGAAGATGAGAAATGAGTTTTTCGAAGGAAGCGGAAAAAAGGCGCGTCCGCTGGGGAGAGAGCAATTGGACCAAACGGAAAGACGGGGGCGGAAATTTGCGCGCATTCTATACGACGAAAGATCTCCGACGGCGGAAGAAAAGATTGGCGCGCTAGAGAGAGAGCCAGAGAGCGAGAGAGAAAGCCCGGAATGATAGTAGACGATTATGTTTTGTCCGCGCAATCGCGCTAAGAACGGTGTTCCAGTAAAAATAACCGCGCGGGGAAGAGATCTCCGTCGAGGGGGAGAAACCGCTGGAGAGTTGCCCGACCGAGGAACGGGAACCTTGTTGAATCTCCGACAGCGAACCGACCGACCTCCTCCTCGAGTTGTTAGTATTCGGAGAAGCGAAGATTATTTAGCTCGCGATAGGGTTTTGGGTAACATTTTTGCCGGCCCCACGACGACAAAGCCGACGTAAACGCTTAAGTCACTTTTCTCAATTGAGATAAAAAGCTTATTGGTTTGTCAAAAGTTTCTCGCGATTCGGACGATCGGATGCCAGCCGGAATATAATGTAGGTCCGTTGGAACGACGAGGAACAAGCTTCTGAGCATCCAGACGCGGGACGTCAACGACTTCCTACTTCCGGACCTATTCTTTTTCTCGCTCTCTTCTCCTTTTGGGGCGATTCAATTTCCTCTCCTGTTTCGCTAGTCATCAAAGGATTAGCCGTTTCCTTTGACGCCATGGTAGGGAACCCATCTTCTCTTTACAAGTTCTTTTTGTTCGCGCTGTGTACGAATGACGAACGTCAAATCGGCAATTTGAAAAGACGCTGCCACTTTCGGATTTTAAGGCTCCCCCTTTGACCGTAAGCCTTTGTCGAAGCTTTTACTTTTGCCGTATTCGTAGACGTCGGTGTCGACAAAATCTTTCGATTGTAGAATCTTTTTCCCTTCAAACAAGACGCTCAAGGTCAAATTTCAAATTGTTAGATTTGAAGCTTCATAGGGGTGTTTCCGTCAATAAGTATAATTATTTGTTATTTGTTTATTTTTCGTTTTGTTTATCCATTTTATAAATAAATAAATATAAATACTCTAAAATTTGATCCTTAAACTCCGTTTGTCTAAAATCAAGCAATACAATAAAAATATGTTAAAAACTTAAAAAGAAATTGAAACTTAAATAATTACAAAATCCGCCGCCGTGAGGCGCTCGAAACGCTGGTGATGTTTAGGCGAATTCCCATAACTCTCGATAAGAAATGAAGCCAGATGTAGCAAACCCAGGTCGCGTGGTTTTCTTTTGAAGTGAGATTAACAATATTGTCCGTATAACCTTACCCGCGCCGTACATAAACTAAATTTAGCTTTTCGAAAAGGACACCGCTTTAGGAACGTCTTAACCTTGCAAATTGCGCCGGCACGAATTGAAATCTTTTTTTTTTCTCTCAAATCATTCTTCCTCACTCCCTCCTCTATCCTCTGACATTCACAGTCTTGATTATCAGCGCTTTTCAAGGCGATTCTTAAGCCTAACCGGGGAATGGCTAAGAGTCGTTAGCACTTCGAACAGTCCTCAACAATCTTCACATATTTCACGTGTTTAAAACTCTCCATTTATTAAAGAAACTTTTTGGTTTTGTATTTTACGTAATTATTACGTTATCTGAAATTATAAATTATAAATGGTCTATCAATATGTACATGTTATCGCTTACCAATAGGAAATCATACTTAGATTTTCCCCGCTTGGAGTGTCTCAGAGCTATCGACCCACTTGGAGTGCGGTGGGAACGTTCCACTTGCATGCCCCATTGCGATTGGAGATTCCGAGAATAATTATCATAACCTCTTATGACAATGACTTTTGACGAAAAATCATGACGTCATCGATGACGTAGCTATATCGTCGTGACATTTTCCAGCACGCGAATTATTCCTTTCGATTCTTTTGAAAATTAATCAAATTATAATCAGCTAAGCACCATCTTAGGCCCAAGACCGTTATTGCCATTACATGTCGGGTTACAACGCGTACATAAACATTGGTGTAACCGAAGAACTCAGGGAGAAATCCCTTTAACCAGTGGGGGAGATAACTTCCAAACTCTCACCCAGTGCCATTTCCAAGGTCGTTTTATCCATTGGGCACTGTGCGGCAGTCTGTGCCCAGTGCCTACGATGGTATGAAGGGCCCTTCAAAAGTTTCTGAGTATGAAAACATTCAACGAAGCTCTTAAAACGGCACTGGGCACATTTTTAGATCAAACCCGGCTCCTTTTGCTGCGAGGCGAAAGTGCTAACCACTCGGCCACCACCTATAGTCATACCACGATTCTAAAACTATTAAATCTATAAAATGTAGTTTATTCCTAAATAGTACCTCATTTTTAGTTTTACTTCGCCAGTAATACACTTCTCTCCTAAGTACTTCCGCTTTTGTCCAATTTGCTTATTTTTGGGATAAGAAATGAAAGTTATAATAAATCAGGGTGGTCTGATTTAAATCAGTGATTTCAATCGCGATTTAAATCAAGTGATTTAAAAAAAACGTGGATTTAATGTATTTATGAAAATGTAGGAAAGTAGGTTCTTTAAAAATTTCAATTCAGAGAAAATGCAATAAAATTTTATAATTAATTAATTAATAATAGTTCAATTTAATTAAGATTAATTTGAAATATAGTTTACGTTATCGCTGCACTCAAATTATTTATCAATTTATCAAGAAAACCGTCATAAAACCTTAAAAAAATAATTAAAATCAATAAAAATTCGATTTAAATAAAAAAAAACGTTTTTTAATTTTTTTTTTTAAATCCAAAAATTTAATCAAAAAAAAATCAAATCCCCAAAAAAAAACCCCCGTTTGTAAGATATTTTTAATTAGATCGAGATACTAGTACGACATTGATAAAGCACCTATCTCCGATTATCGTAAACAAAAGAGCTCCAAAGTGTATCTATCTAAATACAACGTGGGAAAGATACGTTTTTAAGTAGAGATACAACAACAATATTTACATTTAGTACCGCCCCCTTTCTACCCGCAACGAAGCGGTCTAATCGGAATGGGCGAAAAGCCAATTCAGGGACAACTGTTCACAAAAAACATAGTTAGTGAGGGGAAAGAAAAATACGGGGGGGAAACAGGCTATCGTAGGACATATTTTAAAAATTACAATAGCGGCATTCGCGTACTTGTTTCTTCGGGATGAGTTTGTTCACGCGTTCGTAGCTTTCGCACCGCGTCTACATAGCTATCTTTATTACCGTAACATTGCTGGCGATTTGCAGAAGTTATGGAAGTTATGAGAGGTTGCGGTGGATCTTTTAAATTGAAGTCCGCGTTTCGCAAAAAGCTTTCTTTATCGAGGTATTTCCCCAGGATACACAAGAAGAAACCCTCCGTTGTGGTAAGATTCCCGCGATTTGGTATATAGCGTTCGTCAAAATCCACGCGTTAAATGTTAACAATTAATCAGTTGATTATCAATGTTTGTTTATTATAATTATTACCTTGACTTAAATACTTCTAATCGTTACCGGAGTTGTAGAAAATTATCTTACCATGATCAGTGCGCGGTAATAGTGAGTGTAGGGAGCTGTTGGCTCGCGTGGCATGAAGCGCTTGCCCCGACCCTTCAACGCGTTGTAACTCGGCCACAGTCGCTTTATGACTTAGGCCTAAAGCCCCATTTTCATGCTCGCTGGTAGCGGGTAAAAATTGTCAAAATTCGGTTCCGCGACTCGCAAGCGTGAAAATAAAGCTAAAATATCTTTTTGAAACAGATCGACGCGGAAAGTCAAAAAGTGTGTAGCTGAAGCGGATTTTGACGATTTTTACCCGCTACCAGCGAGCATGAAAATGGGGCTTAAGGTGGTGCCAAGGGTATTAATAGCCTAGATGATTATTATTAAGAACTAGGCCTATGGGCTCCCACCACTGATGAAACCAATGGATTTTTCACTGATTCGGTTACTTTATTATTTGAAAAATCATTATTCTCAGTTTTGCGTTTTTATGCTTTCCTTACAAGGCCCCCACCAAAATCTGACTAGGGTCCCACATTCAGTAAATCCGGTACTGCGTACCTTGATGAGTGCCGTATTATCTTTCAAGCGGGCCCCTATAGGCTCGAGATTTATTGGGGCCCGGCTGCCCGTGTTACTTCTAGCCTCGCCTCGGGGCCCCTGTCTGTTGACAAGATCCGCGGGCCCCTAGGCTTAAGCCTACTCAACCTTGCTAAAAGAAGTGATTTGTATATAAAGTTTACCTCAGTTTATCTTAATATTTCCTAAATTTTCCAGACGGAGTACGGACTCACGGATGAACAAATTGCTGGTAAATATTTTAGATTTCTTGAAATTTTCGGTTTATAAATATAAAAAGTATACTTGCTATTTAATGTAACGAACTAACGAATTAGTGTTTCAAAAAATCAATTCGTAACCAAGGAGTCGTGTTGTATAAAATGGGAGAATAGTGACTGACCACAAGGTTTTGAGTACCGGGTATTCTTTTTAGCGTGTAAAGCAACGTGGTGGCGTCAAAGTCTGTGTCGACCATTGACGCACGGATATTGTATTGTAGCACGACTCCATGCCGTAATTAAATGGTATTTCTTACCTATTTTGTTTTGAAGAATTCAAAGAAGCTTTCATGCTTTTCGACAAAGATTCCGATGGCATGATAACGGCGGCCGAACTGGGAATCGTCATGAGGTCGCTGGGTCAAAGACCAACCGAGGTCGAACTCCGGAATATGGTCCACCTGGTCGATCAAGATGGTACTTTCCCACGAAATTCTAGTAAACAAAAGTGACGCCAGAAATTGACAGTGTCCTAATTGTCTTCAGGAAACGGAACCATCGAGTTCAACGAATTCCTGCACATGATGTCCAAGAAGATGAAGGAGACTGACAGCGAGGATGAGCTTCGAGAGGCCTTCCGGGTCTTCGACAAGAACGGCGACGGATTCATCAGCGCGCCGGAGCTGAGGCACGTCATGACCAATCTGGGTGAGAAACTCACCGACGAGGAGGTTGAGGACATGATCAAAGAAGCGGATCTCGACGGGGATGGTCTTGTCAATTACGATGGTAAATAAGGATAATTCGGTACTTTTTTAGTTATTGTATAGGCTATTCGTGGGTTGATTTCTAACACTCAAGCCGATTTTAAGACTATTTTTAAATAGTTAGGTTTAATTTTAAGCCTATCTCTTCCTCCCCCGTCATCAAGAGCCTTATGCATGGCTAATTATTGGATAAATACAGAACGTTAACAGTATTAAAAGCTATCGTATTTTTTTGCATGTTAAATACTTTTTTGTGGTAAATATTTTTGGATTAGACTTACAAAGGAACTTAACTAACCGTTTTTACCTCATTTTTGCTTGTTTTAATATATTGTTTTATGGAAAACTGCTTTTTTTTTCAATTTTTTAAAGTTACTTTATTAGTGTTTCGTAACATTAACTCGTTGCTTTTTTCAATTTGAAAGATTAGAGATATAATGGGTATTTTGTTTTTTAAAAATTAGGCGAATTTAGCTGATTTATTTATAGGGATGTAGCGAAGGGAATCGAATTCTGGGAGGGGGCGTTGATTTTGTCGACAAATAATTATTTTTCTTAAAAATTGTAATTTTAAGGAACCAATATCTCATTTTTCAAACTGACCCCTCCTCCTCCACTGCCTATTTACAAAACATAATGGTTAGACTAGAAAATAAGCCTTCTAAGTTTTCAAGAAGCCACTCACAAGGAAAGTACCCGTGGTATTTATTGCCGATTTTGTTCAAAGTCGGGCGTAATGTAAACATATATGAGATGTGCAATTTAACAAAAGGAAACGTTGCTCTACCCATTCGATTTGACACGGCAACCAAAAATGTTTCTGTTCACTTAAAACCAAAAAAATCTCAATTTAAAAAAGGGGGAATTTCTCGGTTTCACGAAAATGTTTAAAAAATTTCAAAATCACGAAATGGGTCATTTGGACCACATTTAGTTAATATTCATAATTTTTGGGTAAAAATGTAACACTTTTTGGGTAAAGTAAGGAAAAAATCATATTTTTGTTAAGTGATAAAAACCATTTTCGGTAGCCATGGCAAATCGAATGTTTATTGCAACGTCTCCTTTTGGGAAATTTCATATCTACATTATGGCTGACTTAGAACAAAATCGGGAATTTCTGCTTAGCAGTTTCTCGGCTTCTCGCGTGACTCTTTATGTAAACTAAAGTCTTAATTATTTAGAGTTTGAGAAATGTCTTAACTTTGAGAAATAAGTTTCATAGCGATATTTTTGTAAGTATCCATCTACCAAAACTGCTAATGTTCTTCTAATGAAATTAAGTTTAGAAAGATTAAATAAAATATTTCTACCCAGTGCAAGTGCATGCTATGTATACTTATGAGGTGTAAGATTTTTATGAAGATCGTTACGGAAACGTTTAATCTATGGAAGAAATGGATATCTTCAGTTCCGGATTAAGGCCAATGGAATTTTCTTCGGGACACGCGCGAGTTTTGCCTAGGGTACTGGATATTTTGTAATGTATATTAGATACTTCCGTTAATATAAATGTTTAAGTAGCGACCCCTTCGCCATTTTGTCAAAAAAAATCTTAATCCAAATTACGTTAAAGTGCCTCGAAAATAAACGCTCTTTCTCTTTTTGAGGCGATTGTACTTGACTCGGATACAAGGGTTGGTAACTTGATATATTTGGCAGATTTTGCTACTTTTGAAGTTAAGTATTATGTTGACTTAAAATTTTAAGTGTTCTAAACGCATGTTGTGTTTTAAAATCGCTTTCAATATATTCTGACAAGTACATTTAGTTTCATATATATAACATCCGTTTGGCTATTTGGAAAGTTTTTGGGTTTTTTTTCTTTAAAGACAACTTGTATAACGTATGTTTAAAAGAAATGGAAAGGTTTGTTGGTGTTTTTTTCTTTGCATCATTTTTGCGCATTTACGTCCTGCACCAAACTTCCACCTTGAGATCTTCCGTTTTTTAAAAATTTCAGAATTCGTCGCAATCTTTCAGAATTTGTCACGATCTTGACGTCGCCCAAGTGATAAAAAATAATGAAATCAGAGATTGGATAAATAAAAAATACAAAAGTTAAGAAAATGTCAACGAATTAACGTATTTAAACCACTGAAAAAGATTTTTTCCGTCGAAAAATGTAACTTTGTGAAATTTGTCTCCTCGAAAAAAGTCATTTCATCAAAATGATCTCTCCCGCTGTTCATTACGTAACGGTACTCCAGAGTGTATTAAAAATTAACTGTAAATTTTTAAAATAATTCCTATATAAACCTTCAAGTTTTTTTTAAATATGTAGAAATTCGGTGATTTAGTCAATATCCGAACCGAAATTTTTTTAAGGGGAAAAATGTGCCTTACAGAAAAGTTTTTTCATTTTTAAATTTCGTTAAAGTATTTAAAAATTTGTTAACTAACGATAAAAACCTTCCCAGTTCTATAGCTAACCCGTTAAAAAGTTACTCCGCCCTTCATAAAGTAAAACTAAATGTTTTAAAATAAATATCGTAAACCGATTAAAAATTATAAAAGTTCTAGTCATGTTAACGTGAAGTTATATTTCAAGAGATCTATTTAGAAAAAACGAGGGTTAATGTTCGCGTGCTGTTTACGCCAAAAATATCTTGAAGTAAAAATTAGATGAATAATCTATTTTAAACGAGAATTTAAATGAAAACGGTGGTAGGTCGAGTTCTATATGAAATTAAATTCGTGAAACCGTCATTGGGTTTGTTGATTGTTTTCCTTCAAAAAAAAATATATAAGCGCGAAAATGTATTTTTCGAGTATGACCAGAAACTGCGAAATATAGATAAAAGTGAGTGAGGCTATCGAAGTGCCAATCGAATACAGAGAAAGATAATGAAAATTTCCTCCTATTGTGAAAAATAAAATTGTAATCATTTTGTAAATAAAGCTCATTACCTAACACCTTTTCAGTGTACTCTTTTTTTTTTATTAGCCTAATTTCTTTATATAGGAAACCATATGTATCCTCTTGGATTCTCGAAATGTCTGGCTCGGGGTAAATCCCCATGGCGCTTGAAAAAGTGCCCGGAAGCACTGCCCTACGTTTCAGAAACGCATTATCTCCAAAAATGGCATTTCGATTTTTGTGATTTTTTTGGAAAATTACAATACTACAGAATTTACATACTGAAAACTATTTGTTGTGTGCCTTTTAGTCCGCAATCTAAATATGACAACGACTATCGCCAAAATTAAGTACATATCAGAATAATTTTACAAAAATGCAGACTAAATGATGACCCTTATTGGTTTATAACGACATAATGCGTTTCTGCGGAGTATTTTCGAAACTTTTCGATTTTAATGCGTTTTCGCATTTTCACATCTCTAAAACTAGACCAGATAGGAAAAAAACTTGACTTGAAATTTAGAAACAGCGCCCTAAAATTAGTATGAGGAGCATTCAAACTCAAAACGTCAAAAATGGTCGATAATGCGTTTGTGAAACGTAAGGCAAAGCATGCTCAGTTAGAAGAGCCCGTGATGTCAAATAGTTCTGTTTATAAAGTAACGTGGCTTTCTTGTTTAAATGTTGCTCTTACGTCACATTTTCTTACTTTTACAAGCCTACAAGAAGAACGCAGCTAGCCTTTAAACACGCTAACGCAGTGTTGCGTACAAATTTCATTGGACAAACCTTTTCGCTAAACTTTTTACGCAAAGGTGCAGTCAATTTCCGAATTTTCCTCTTCCGACGGCAGCAGGCGCTAAAGGGTCTAACCAATGAAAAATATACGCAAGAAAATGCATGACTTTTGACAGGTTGCGTTCTCCTTGTGTGGGCAGTGCTGTGTTTGTTGCTCCTAGCTGAAACCCTTCCCTCGGCTGCGCCACTGTTACGGAAGACGCCAGATTTATGGAACCAATGAGATACAGGGATGATTGGATGTTTTTAGGGGGGAGGGGCTTACAGTTAGAGCTCGACAACGCTAGGAATCAAATCACCATTAGGTGGTTTCTTTTCACCTGTTCTCGGTGTTAAAGTGTTCTCTTTTTAACATAAAACGTTTTATTCGCCTGTACTGGCGATGATAATTACTCCGGAATATTACGTCCACTCTTTTTAGTCCTTCTGAAACGCAGGTGTCAAGAGAGTACAGGGGCGTAGGAACCGGGAGGGGCAGGGGGGGCAATGCCCCTCCCTATAATTTGGCTGGGAGGGGCAACTAATGTTATTGCACCCTCCAACTTTTTGGTCAGTTGAAATCTTCGCAAGGCTCAAATTATCATTTTAAAAGCATATACAGTTTATAAAATCTCATCTGTTTTTAAATTTCAGTATTTTCCCGCCAATTTACATAGTACTAAAAAGTACACATGCATTCGGAGAATCTACACTACATTAAAAATTAAAAACCATTCTCCAGACCCCTTTTCGTTTCTCTTTGCCCCCTCCAACTTTTAGAACGTTCCTACGCCCCTGAGATAGTAACTTGGATTTTGTCGTCTGCTAGCCAGAATTAATCCGCTAAAATGGCCACTAACAGTCATTTTTACTCCCACTTAAACTATTCGTCAACACAGAATCGGAGTAAAATGACGTCATAGCGTTAATCTTCTTACCCTACTCTGAAATGTAAATAATTATTTAAAGTATAAAATTAGAATGATACTCCAACGTTTTCTTCGAGGTAATGAAAATTCCTGGAGCAAAACCTAATTTATTTCTGGGAAATGTTTGAACTATAATGCAAGTACGTATACCAACTTAATATTTACTGTTTATACAAATTGATGACTTTTATAACCATAGGGACATCAGGAAGCCATTAGTAGTTCAACTGCTCCTCTTTCAGAAATGGAAGATTTTCGGGGATTCTAATCTTCATTTGTTGCGATAATGAAGATTTCGTGTGGAAACCACCGATTTCAACTCCAATTACAAGTTCATTCGTGAAATAATATATTTCTAGATTTTGCCGAATTTGCTTCAAATGCGTTTATGTTTTTGCCAAAAACCGCTCTAGTATAGGGCTGTGTGGGTACTCGAACTTCATCGAGTACTCGGGCCTTTTTTGAGGTCGAGTACTCGAACTCAACCTCGAATAAGTAATTGGAGAATAATCGTCGATTACCGAGTACCGAAAAATTGCATATTCGGGTACCCGATTACTCGAATAAGCTGATCTCTATACACGTCGAGTATTTGTTTTTTCTATCCTCGTTGCTTCAAAGTTTGAAGAGGGGTTTTTATACCTTTTTGGGGGGCAATAAACGGTACCTACAAAATTGTAGAAACTGTGGTTCATTTAAATTAAAGGAATATTTTTCAGCATTGAAAGTTACTTTATACTCCTTAAATTTAATTTCATAATTACTCGACTAAAACCAGGTCCTAATCAAATACTCGATAACCCAACTCGTTAAAAATATTACTTGAGGTTTTTTTTAGTTACTCGACTCGAATAAGGGAAAATTTCCCCTTAATCAAGTACTCGATTGCTCTACTCGACTTCAATATTACTCGACTCGGATACTCGATGAAAAAAATTCATAATCGATAACCGACTCGATTGCCTAAAACCACTAATCGCACAGCCCTACTCTAGGACCAAACAATGGACGGAGTGGAGTACTATATTTACAAAATGGCTCAATCGTTAACCGGGGATGACACCTTCGTTATGATCTTGAGGATCAATCTCAACCTGCAAACTGAGACAGACCACGCATCAAGGATATGTGCCGCAATTGAACAATATGCCTAGTGCGTACGGTGTTGGTTCACCCTGGAAAACTCATAGGTAAAAATGTTCACTAATTTCCCTCCTTTTCATTCCGGATTTTCCACCAAAGACCATTTTCCCATCGTGTCTTGTGTATTGCCACTCCCGAAATATATGATTTGACAAATTAATGGTAAATACAATTTCCGTAGGGCGTTTTAATGACAGAGCTGATAGTTGCGTATTACTTTCACCGAAATAAAACTTCGGTCAGTACACCAAAAATTCATCTTTTATATTTAATAATACTATTTAGAGAAAATCAATGAGCAGAGTAGTGTTATCCGAACATTATTGTCTTCGTGTCTCCCGCTTTACTACAAAATGAAGAGATTTCAGGCGATCTTAGCAGCGGTTGTTAAAATAAACGCCGACGGCGGTGTGGAAAAATTCCATATTAGTTCGCGTTATCTTTAATAACTTTTCTATTGTACAATTAAAATTTAAAATTGTAACCTATAATATTTTGTTGTATTAAATATAATTGTAGAAAAACCAAGTTACTTCCACTCATTCCCTTCCAAGAATTGAATGAGTCACTGTGAAAGGGACGAGTTGGCACGGATATATCGGTTCAAGGTTGGGACCTGTCAAAATAATTGATTGGCCTCAGTTTTTTGAGGGAGGCGTGATTCTCTTCCTAAAAGCTTGACCTTTTGTGTCCATTCCCGACCCGGCGGCGCCCACCTGCAGTTTCGGCTCTAGCAACCGAGTTGTGGAGGAAGTGAGTGGAGGGAACTTGGGTCAGAGTTAAACCAATGCTCAACTAGGGAGTCGCTAAAAAAGCGTATAACCCCTCTTGTTTGGTAGGGTGCGCTTAGACTATATCGAGTAGTTTCCACAAGCCTTCCTAGAGAGAGGCGGCAAGGAGTTAGTTTAGTTAGGGTGTAGAAGCATTAGATTTGCTTCGCCCCCCGGAAAGAAACACTGTATAGAATGACAAAAGAGGACATAAAGAAACATGTAACCCAGAAATGCAAGTGAAACTACAAGGTGATTGCTGGAGATTATCATGGAAATAACGTATTTGACTCGAATTCTGCAACCGCTACAGTCCCGATCAAAATGGCCGCCCAGAGAAATCGGTCAGAAACCTTTGATCGCGACTGTACGTAAGCCAACTGAAAACTACAACCGATTTATTTCGGTTTTACTTTGAAGGAAATTTAAAGGGCCACATTGACGATTGAATTTTTATCCGGAAATAGGGCTGGAAAAATCCCAGAATGTAATTGGCCAGTCTCCACGTCTCCAGTCTCCAGCCTCCACTGGAAGGTTGGGCCTCCAGTCTCCAGTCTCCAGCCTCCACTGGAAGGTTGGACCTCCAGCCTCCAGCCTCCACTGGAAGGTTGGTCCTCCAGTCTCCACTGAAAGATTGGCCCTAAAGTCTCCACTGTAAGGCTGGGCTTCCAGTCTCCACCGGAAGGTTGGGCTTTCAGTCTCCCCGCCTCCAGCCTCCACTGGAAGGCTGACCCTCCAGTCTCCATGCCTCCAGCATCCACTGGAAGGCTGGGCTTCCAGTCTCCACGCCGCCAGCATCCACTGGAAGGCTGGGCTCCCAGTCTCCACGCCGCCAGCATCCACTGGAAGGCTGGGCTTCCAGTCTCCACGCCGCCAGCATCCACTGGAAGGCTGGGCTTCCAGTCTCCATGCCTCCAGCATCCACTGGAAGGCTGGGCTTCCAGTCTCCACGCCGCCAGTCTCAACACCTCCAGCCTCCACTGGAAGATTGGCCCTCCAGTCTCCACTGGAAGGCTGGGCTTCCAGTCTCCACTGGAAGGTTGGGCTTTCAGTCTCCCCACCTTCAGCCTCCACTGGAAGGTTGGGCCTCCAGTCTCCAGTCTCCAGCCTCCACTGGAAGGTTGGGCCTCCAGTCTCCACGCCTCCAGCCTCCAGCCTCCACTGGAAGGTTGGTCCTCCAGTCTCCACTGAAAGATTGGCCCTAAAGACTCCACTGTAAGGCTGGGCTTCCAGTCTCCACCGGAAGGTTGGGCTTTCAGTCTCCCCGCCTCCAGCCTCCACTGGAAGGCTGACCCTCCAGTCTCCATGCCTCCAGCATCCACTGGAAGGCTGGGCTTCCAGTCTCCACGCCGCCAGCATCCACTGGAAGGCTGGGCTTCCAGTCTCCACGCCGCCAGCATCCACTGGAAGGCTGGGCTTCCAGTCTCCATGCCTCCAGCATCCACTGGAAGGCTGGGCTTCCAGTCTCCACGCCGCCAGTCTCAACACCTCCAGCCTCCACTGGAAGATTGGCCCTCCAGTCTCCACTGGAAGGCTGGGCTTCCAGTCTCCACTGGAAGGTTGGGCTTTCAGTCTCCCCACCTTCAGCCTCCACTGGAAGGTTAGCCCTCCAGTCTCCAGGCCTCTAGCATCCACTGGAAGGTTGGGCTTTCAGTCTCCACACCTCCAGCCTCCACTGGAAGGTTGGCCCTCCAGTCTCGACGCCTAATCGCAGGTCTCCGGACTTCATAGAAATCGCAGGTCTCCGGTCTCGATAATATTCTGGTAATAGTTAGTGTAGGGAGCTGTTGGCTCACGTGGCTTGAAGGGCTTGCCACCACCCTCCTACGCATTGTAAACCGGCTACCTGAATTAATGGCTTTAAAAGTTGCTTGATGACTTAAGCCTAAGGTGGTGTCTTGGGTATTAGCCTAGCTGATTATTATTATTATTATTTGAAAAAAAAATCTGGAGAAACTCGCAATGAAAAATTATTTCAAGCGATGGTGTGACCGCGAATTCACACTTTTCTAAAAACTATCGTAAGTTTTATCTGAAACGAATTTTCGAATTTTTCGAAGCACCTTCGCTGACCCAAAAGGAATAAATCTTTTAATGCCAATACATTCGATACTGACACCAATGCTTAAAACCCTCCATAGGTAACCGACCCGGACAGGTACGTGAAAGGTGTTCGTGAACACTGAACAGTATAATGCGAAGTGTTGAACCGTTTATCGTTTAAGGTGTTCCGTGGAAATCTAGTTTCGAGAAGATAACATTTCAACCGTTTGGAGTGGGTGTCGCGAAACACTGCTCGGGAGTTGATATTCTTTTGTTTAAATATTTCGGAGAGCTAATGGTTCATAGGAGTTGCTCGACTGAAAAAGCTATCCTACGTTAACTTGATTATTTAGTTAGTTGGGATTAGTATAATTATTTATTAGTCGGTTTAAAATAACTACAATGGTTTTTTAACTAAATTAAAAGAGTTTAAGTTTTATTTCCAGAGTTTTAGAGGAGATTCCCTTTTGGGTTGGGATCTCAGTTGGAACTGTCGTATTCAAATACAATATGTTATAAAAAGTAACAAAATCGCGGATGAAAAAGCCTCCGATTTCTAACACACACCTCGGAATAATCCCCTTTTTTCTGGGAATTTTACAAGAATGGTTAGAGAGAGAGAGCTGCCCCTGACCGCCTACAAATTTAACCTTGTGGAAAGTTTTGGGGCAACAGCTCTCCGACTAACAATGCACTTTTCCCTTTTCGGAAAATTCTATGAATTTGGTTATACAAGCGGGTTTACGAGTCCTTTTATATTTTACTAGTTTACAAAATTATATTTTACGTTATACAGATATATATATAGGAATTTTTATACAAAGTATATTTACGCGAATTATACAAATAATAAAAGATATTTTAATTCTAGACTTTTAGTTCATTATTTCACAGTGGGACCTAGGCAATAGAGAGTTTCAGCAACCCATTTCTAGGCGTAAACGCGAACGTCTACGTCCCTTCCTAACATTTGTGTAAAAATTTCGTTCAGTAAAATTTTTAATTTTTTTTTACGTCTAGCGAAGTGAAATACGACGCCATCTATGTTTCAAATAGGATACTGATTAGGCCACGTTGCCACATGCACCAACATCTTTCTAACTTTGAAAAAAATTGGTATGAAGGCCACTCGAGGGGTTCTAATCATGATCTAATCTTTTTAATTATATTTGATCATTTTAATTATATTTGATCATTTTAATTATATTTAATCATTTTAATTATATTTAATCATTTTAATTATATTTAATCATTTTAATTATATTTAATCATTTTTAATTATATTTAATCATTTTAATTAGATTTAATCATTTTAATCAATATAATCGGTCGAATCGAGAATTTATCATTAAAATCAAAACTAAAGTACGATTTAATCATACTAATCACGATATAATTTTTTAATCAGGATTTAATCATTTTAAACATATTTAATCAGATTTAATCATTTAATCATTATTAAATCAGATTTAAACATTCTAATCATGATTAAACGTGATTTAATCAACTTAATCGTGATAAAATTGAATTTAATCAAAATAATCACGATTAAATCGGATTTCATCTTTTGAGGGGTGCGTCGTTAATCAAGGAAGTGACCTGCCCTTCGAGGCCACTATGCCATATGCACCCAATAAAACTTCATTTAGTTGTTAGTTTAATTCGTCGTCTGCTTTTTCAAATGACAAATTCCTGTGTTCCAGAGTTTCTGACGTTCTCAAATCCCAACGTCAGATAAGTGTCCCTCGGATCTGGCGTAGAAATGGGTTTCTGAAACTCTTCAATGTCTCTGACAAAATTTCAGGAAACTCCACGTTAAATTGTCCTAGTTTGATTTGATGCCACTTTACCGGATTATTCTGGGAGAAATACACTTACCATTTTGACAAAATTGATTTATAAAAAAATTTAGACAGATTTACTTTTATGTCGAAGTGGGATACATTTGGGAAAAAGCGTGTCGTACATTACATTGTGATCTCCCACTGTATTTAGTAATTTGTATTTATTTAATGAATAACATTGAATCATTGAACAATTAGCCTTTTCTTTAGCAGTTGAATTTTCGCTTGCAAAGTAGACTATTTGCCTTTTTAAAGCAGACAGTTTTTCCTAAAGTGAGCTTTTCGAGCTGGCCACTAGCGGGCTCTATATTAACAAAATTTGGCGCTGAGAGTACTGGTTTTAATCAGAATAAATACATAGTGAACATGGTCATATTTAGAGCATTAGAGGCCCTATGGCAAAGCAATGCACTCTGTGCCTGTACCCAAAGGCCTCCCCGCCAAAATCTATATGGGCCCCCCTTTTCATTTTTTTTATGTTGAGTGGGGCCCACTGAATCTCGCCCCCCCCCCTGCACCGTGGGCCCTGCGGACCATCAGCTACGCCACTGCCTGTACCCTTTGCAAGACCTCTTCAGCATCCCTGAATGAAGCCCCAGGGGTGATTTTAAGAGTGCGCCTAGGGCCCTCGATTTTTAGTTGGCTACTTTTTGCCTAATTGAGGGGAATAAAACGTAAAATTGTAGAATTACCTGTTAGGTCTCGAGGAGGGGGAAAATGATCTAGAAATGACATTGTACTTTGGTGTCACAAGTGGTATAAACGCGTATCTTTGAAGCCCCCTGGGCTTTTCCCCTCTGCAGGTATGTAAAGACGACCCACTGACAGCGAGTACCCTGGAAAATTAGACGATGTCTCGAAAACGTATTTCCATTCATTTATTTATCCAAATAATTCAAAAGGACTCAGAAAACAAAGATTCGAAATTACAGAGCTTTAGGTTATTATAGGCTCCACCTATCACCAAAAGTGACATAAGACCCAAAAGTATGTCAACTCTACCTTTGCGTCCGTTAAAATATTTACTGAGAGCTAGTCTCACAATAGACTACAAAACCTACTAGTTGGAATAGTACTAGCAATGTTATATTTAGTCTATGGTCTGCCGCGATTTTATCTCTTCGATTTATACTCCCGTAGACATACGTTCTAAAACGCCTCACTCGGCGGCGCTGAAGTGGAGGAAATTTCAAATTTTGATGACGTAATTCCAACCCCCTCTCCCACTCCCTCTTTTTACTTCGCGACCAGCTCTCATTAAACATTATACCGTTCTGACACACTTTTGGGTCTTATGTCGCTAGGCAACCCTAGGTATTCCGGTTAAAGGGTTCCATCAGCCTCGTAAGGGGATAAACTTGTCCCCCCCTATCCAGTCCGGATTTTGATTTCGATTACCGCCACTAGAAGGTGAACGTCGCGCGAAACGAATCTACTTTATCGTGAGCGCTCTAACAAATTACTGTTCAAGTTGTCATCAGATGGGTTAATTATTTCAAAAGAATCGTTCTCTACACTGTTTTCAGATACAGTATTTTTATGGGTTACTTTATTTATAATAGGTTTCATAAAAAGTGTCGGTACCCAGTCAACATCCAATGGTTCCCACCCTGGATACCCACTAACAAAATGCCTGCTGCAAACTTTACCATCCCGTTCAGCTTTCCACTCTATACGATTAATTAGTCTTTGCCACAATTTACGCCGTTTTACTGGAATTCGATTAAATTTCATATTACTATCATCATAGGTAGAGTGACCTACTACACAGCAAGTCTGAGCAAGATGGCATATCTCCAAGGCTTAGTGGGAACTTCTGTTAGTTTCCCTTTAGAAAACAGTTCAAAATAACACGATAACGATATATTTACATTTATTTAAGTAAAAACTATGTTGATATAACATAAATATACACGATTAAACTTAAAATGTCTCGCAGCGTTATCTAACCGCATTAAATTCCCGCACAATAAGAAACCATCGTCTGATAACATGGCCCCCAACAGCTATTTGCGCATGCGTGAGCGTTTAGCCACCATTACGACCCCTCGGTTTGCGAAAAGGGCTATTATCAAAAATTTGTCTCCTTCCGCGTTAAAAAAATTGTGCTATTTAATACATTTCTCTTCTGATAAATAATACATTTATCTTCTGATAAATAATACATTTCTCTTCTGGTAAATAATACATTTCTCTTCTGATAAATAATACATTTCTCTTCTGATAAATAATACATTTCTCTTCTGGTAAATAATACATTTATCTTCTGATATTTTCCCGCGAAAAGTAGTGCATTCCGGGGAATTTTGGGATACATTGTTTCGGTCCTCGCTTCTGTTACAGCAACGCTAGCCTAGTATTTTACTTCGCGCACGGTTTTGTTTTAACCTCGTTTAAAGATTTTAATTAAGTGACTAGTTTAATACAGTGAATAAATTTTTTTATGAAACCAATTAATATGTTCTTTTCTGGCTATAGAATTGAATGTCAACTAATTAAAAACAACGAAAAAAGTCTAATTTTATTGTTATTTAAAATTCTTACCTTTTTAAGTTTTAAATCCGTTTAAATATTCGTTTTCTTGTAATATACTCCACATGACATAAATTTGTGGCTAGCGCGATATCATATTAGGCTTACTAAAAGCACTGATTTAAGTTACATGCGTATCTATTTTAAAAAAGTCGTATTATTGTTTTTAAAATGTCGTATTTTAGGTTCAATCATATATCTACTTTATATACTTTATTTTGGAAAATAAATTATCGCAAGCGAAAGTTTAATATCCGCGTATTTTAAAGCGAACTATTTTTACCGCGGGGAAGGCATCACCAAAGCCAAGAATTTTTTACCCCTCAAATAAGATGTCGCAGGTCGAGGCGATAGTATTAGACTTTATCTACTTTTGCCCACGCCTATATGACAGACTACCTAATGCAGTTCGAAATTCATGGTATCTCCACAAGCACGAACGAGCCGTTTTTAAGTCTGGCATATTTTAGGACAATCAGGCCAAAGGAATTTTTGCATACCGCTTTTCACGCTTCATACGGCATCTAAAGATCACGTTTTCACCAACTCCCGGCCGACCAGTGATGGGAAATTTTCGATCCTCTCCCTTTCGCTCTTTTTTAATCAAATATGCGGAACGCTGAGGGTAAACTCACATTTTATGACAACTATCAATTTATGAACTCATGATCGGATGTTTCCTAATAGCATATTTGACTTTCAAAGTTAGAAAAATATCTGTAGTTCAAGAGTTTATGAAACATTTTGAAATAATTCATTTTTGAGTTCCATCCATTAGAAGGACTACAACTAATTAATTATAATAAATTTATTTTAAATAAAATTTAATGACGCAAGTCTCTCACATGAATTCAAGTTATTTGGGAAGATATATAGTAAAGAGCACCCATGATCAATAAATTATTTAAGGAAGGTTAATTTGTTGTGTCTGTTTCTTGGCATGACCAAACTTACTGCCCTTGTGTTTAAAGTAGGTTTCCGAAGTACAATAACTTACCGATGTGTTACTCATTCTCTTATGATACTTGATAGACGGAGCCTTGAGCATTGCCAATAATATACCGTTTGTACCACCATTATCTTAAGTGTATTTATTTCGATTAAAGTTGTTTATTGCTCATTTCGTTTCGGATAAATTACTCTTTTCGTTTAAAAGTAAATGCTCATTTCGTTTAATAGAAATTGTTCATTTCGCTTAAAAGTAAATGCTCATTTCGTTTAATAGAAATTGCTCATTTCGCTTAAAAGTAAATGCTCATTTCGTTTAATAGAAATTTCTCATTTCGCTTAAGAGTAAATGCTCATTTCGTTTAAGAGGAATTGCTCATTTCGCTTAAGAGTAAATGTGTCTGTTTCTTGGCATGACCAAACTTACTGCCCTTGTGTTTAAAGTAGGTTTCCGACGTACAATAACTTACCGATGTGTTACTCATTCTCTTATGATACTTGATAGACGGAGACTTGAGCATTGCCAATAATATAGCGTTTGTACCACCATTATCTTAAGTGTATTTATTTCGATTAAAGTTGTTTATTGCTCATTTCGTTTCGGATAAATTACTCTTTTCGTTTAAAAGTAAATGCTCATTTCGTTTAATAGAAATTGCTCATTTCACTTAAGAGTAAATGCTCATTTCGTTTAAGAGGAATTGCTCATTTCGCTTAAGAGTAAATGCTCATTTCGTTTAAGAGAAATTGCTCATTTCGTTTAAGAGAAATTGATCATTTCGTTTTAGAGCAATGACTCATTTCGTTACAATAAATTTCTCATTTCGTTTAAGATAAAATGCTCATTTCATTTAAGAGTAATTGTTAATTTCGTTTAAAAGAAAATGATCATTTCATCTCAGAGAATTTGCTCATTTCATTTCAGAGAAATTGCCCATTTCATTTCAGAGAAATTGCTCATTTCATTTCAGAGAAATTGCCCATTTCATTTCAGAGAAATTGCCCATTTCATTTCAGAGAAATTGCTCATTTCGTTTCAGAGTAATGGTAATAAGACTAATAGACGCTTCAATAAAACATTTTCAAGGAAATCGCCAACTAGAAAATTTAAATCTTTATAAGAAGATAAATAAGATGCATGTTATTTAGATTAAAAATTAAAAAATTTAGTTATAAAGTTATTATTAATAATAATAATAATCAGCTAGGCTAATCACCCAAGGCACCGCCTTAGGCCTAAGTCATCATGCGACTTTTGAAGCCATTAATTCAGGTGGCCGGGTTACAAACCAGACAAGTAGCGTATTTACTATCTCTGCTAACAGCCGCTACATTTAATTTAGTAGTTCGTTTCAGCTCAGTTCATATACTTTTTTGACTCAATAAACTATACTTTATTCCCTTATGAGATTTATATTTAGAAATTAGTTAATTTTTCTTTAGATAAAAACTATAATCAACTCTTAATTTCCCGGTTGTATTATTTTCAACCGCATTATTTTCAACTTTTTTGAAATACTTTAAGAAACCATCAAATTTCCCATTTCGGCAACGCTGTTTCCAGTTCTTGTACGTGTCCCGTGTCTGCCGACGGAAATCTTTAAAGAATTTGATTACTTTGGCCTGAGTAAGTATGGAGACCGGTTGTTTTCTTATACTCTCCATATGTTGTAAGTTAAACATGGTGTAATTTTAATGTTTATTTTTAAAATTTTCGCAGTATATAGGTCTGGTAAAACTGGCCGTAACCATAAATAACGAATTTCCTTAGGACGGCTCTTCCCGGACGCAGTACAGTATGTTGAATTTTTTCTACATTTCACGTTTGCCAAGGCTTTGCGCCTTCTCTAGGCTTAGTATGTACAGTAATGACTGACACGTCGACGCTTATCGGCATACTTTGAATTTGCCACTTTGCATTCCACTTCAGTTCCTATAGATAGAGAACCTACACTAGAGTCAAATATTTTATACTTAATAGTTAATTTTTCTAATATATTCATCTGGGAATAGTTTTGTTCACCTCCCACCTGGACCTCCATTTAATATCTGATCTGCCCTATCAGTAGCTTAGAATTTTATTTTTATGGAAAGTCATTTCTGTTTATCTGAGTAGAAAGCTTTTTGTTGAGTTTTACTGAACTATTTATTCTAGTTTTGATATTTTAAACGGTTAACAAAATTGAGCTCCATACTGATTAAATAGCAATTCTCACGTGAAGGATTTCTATTGGATGGATTGTGATTCATAGCTGTTTGGCTTACCTCGGCAATAAATACCTTTGTAGCCTAACGAGCTAATAAACAGGAACTTTCATCATTGTTTATTACTCTAATTAATAAAGTAATATATTGGAAATTGTGCAGGAAGCTTCAAAATTAACTTTGTGATAAAATAGAAAATTGAGAATCTCCGTACCTGTTTTAATCGCAAACTTGGTTATCTTACTAAATTTGTAGGGATAGTAAATTTTTAATATTGTTGTGGTAAATGGAATAGATAGGGGTCAACAAATACCAAAGGTTATGTATCTATAAAATAAATATTTACATTAAAGAAAAGAATGGACATTATTCCTATTTCCTCCATATGACGATTTTAGAAGCTGATGAATACCATTTGAGGAAGCAGACTCTTATTTTAACAGGATTTCCATGCACTTTTCATGGTTTTAGATCACAATATGCTTGGCTAAACTGTCTTCAATGACTGAAACAGGGTTGCCTGGAAATTTTGTCTATAAATAAATAAGAGCAAAAAAATGCAATGAAACCTATTAAAATATAATCAACTTCCCCTATTTTACTCATCAGCTTCCCCCAGTGGCGCAACCAGGATTTTTTTCAGGGGGTGGGGGGGGGGGGGGCGTTGAGTCCCAAAACATCTTTAGGTAGAGGAGCGCCCCTTGGCAAAAAAACATTTTATAAAGGCTTCAGTCATGCTTATATTCTTCTTCCTGGGGGTTCCCGGGCCCCCTGGGAACACCACTGGCTTCCCCTATTCTATTCATCAGCTTCTAAAATCCACTACTTGGAGGAAATATAAATAAGGTGCATTAGATGGAAATATTTTCCCCAGTAGTCACAATAAAATCTCTTTGATTAATTTATTCTTAAAACGGCATTTTTTGTTACTACCACATTTTGATTACTGTAGGAGTTAATAATAATAATAATCAGCTAGGCTAATACCCAAGGCACCACCTTCGGCCCAAGTCATCTAGCAACTTATAATGCCTTTAAACAGGTGGCCGGGTTACAATGCGTAGGAGGGTGGTGGCAAGCCCTACATGCCACGCGAGCCAACAGCTCCCTACACTAACTATTAAGGTTTTTAATATCATTTAAAAAAGGGATATAGATAAGACAATGTCAAGTGCCCTTTTATATTTATTTATTTCTCTTGCTCGATTTATCTAAATTTTATCGTGATAAGGATTGGCAAATTCTCATCATTGTTTTTAAGTTTTAATATTTTCCCCTTTTTCTTTTTAGCTGTACTGTACGACTTGGCGTGAAAACTGACTATGAATCAGGATACGGCTCATCACATGACAACCATGATGGATGACCATAATGTGGTAGACATTGTTCCTTCGATGGATAATGCTGAAGAGGCCTACGAGGCATCTGGTAGATATGATGAAGTTTTCCCCGCTCTCGAGTCCCAAAACATATCAGAATCAAAGGAATCTGGATATTTGGGGCAATGGAACCAGAGAATGAAAACTAAATCATCAATAATCACTAGAGTAATTATTATTAGACAAACTTGCAGTTTTTTTTAAGCACTTAGAATTATTTTTGTGTCCCGTGATTATGATAGGTGTTTAGAGTGCCAGTTGAAGAAAGACGCTTCCATGACATGAGCAATTCTCGTTTTGGAGAACAAGGAGAGCAAGCAAAGATTTGTGCCGATATAATCAGGGACACCTCAGCTGACATCGAAATTAGCTCATCTAAGGATCAAAGTCTTACCATTGTGGTCACCGGCAAAGAAGAAGCAGTAGCTAGGGCGAGGCGAGAAATTGTTGCCAAATTGCAAACTCAGGCATCAATAGGAATTTCAATTCCGAGAGAACACCACCGATTTTTCCTTGGCAAGAATGTTAAAAAACTACAAGACCTAGAAAAGAACACCGCAACTCGAATCCATTTTCCTCAAGCTGAAGAAAACTCTGATATGGTTAGAATCACTGGCTCCAAAGATGGCATTGAAAGGGCTCGACACGAATTGCAACTCATTTCTGATGAACAGGTAATTTTTCATATATTTGGAGCTGTGGCTGGCCTAATTACCAAGGTGATTGACCGTTTAATGGCAATTATACTGTGGAATTGGCCTACATTAATTCTAACTTAGTCTAAAGTGTTGGTTAATGATTTTCCAACAGATAAAGTGTGTTAGATACAATTTCTTTTCATAATTGGACTTATGAATAATAACAGAAATTTGGTATTTCAGGCGAAACAAGATCGCGCAGTTCTGAACATTCCAAAATGCTTTCATCCATTTATTTCCGGTCCTTTTGGGAAAATTGAAGAAGATTTAACGGCAGAAACTGGTGCTAGGATCAATATTCCACCGTTGATTGTGCAAAAAGACGAGATTGTTGTATCAGGAGAAAAAGAAGCGGTTGCCCTAGCTCGTGAACGAATTTTAGCCATCTTTGAAGATAAGGTTAGATCCAAATTCTTAACTTTCATTAGTCTTGTGGACATTTTCTTACTTTCTGTTACTGGATTTAGAAACGTAAATGCACAACTGTTTCTGTTGAAGTTAGCAAATCAAAGCATCGCTATGTAATTGGTCCCAAAGGTCATACAATCCATGAAATATTAGCTAAGACTGGAGTTTATGCGGAAATACCTCCAGCTGAGAGTCCCATTGAAACCATTACATTAAGAGGTGATCAGGATAAGCTAGGAGAAGCTATTACCATGCTCTACAATAAGGCAAGACAAATTTTTTTGTCATCATTCAACGTTTAGATGTTTTAATGGTTTTAATTTTTGTAGGCCAACAGTGGGAAAACTGCAGAGGTAACGGCTCCAAGCTGGATTCACAAATATATAATAGGAAAACAAGGAACTACCATTAAACAAATTACTCAAGATCTTCCTAAAGTTCACGTTAAGTTCACTGATGGTCAAAATAAGATCGAGGTTGAAGGGCCAACTGAAGAAGTGGAACAAGCGTGTGCCCTGCTAGAAGAAAAAACTAAAGAGTTATTGGAAAAATTTTCTTTCGCTGAACTTAATGTAGACCCCAAATATCATCGATTCATTATAGGAAAAAATGGTGCCAATGGTAAGAGTTACTCAAGTTTTGTTATCATTTAGCTTTCGTTTAACTGATATAAGAAAAATCTGTTAAATATGATAATCATCGCTTTAGTAAACAAGTTAAAAAACGAACTTGGTGTTCAAATTAATATTCCTGTGGACTCCGAAACTATCAGGATTGTTGGAAGTCCAGAAAATGTTGAACTAGCCAAAAAGGAGTTGGTTGAAATGGTTGCTCGAATGGTAAGTAATGCAATCTAATAATTCTTTGTAATTTGTACTTACTTTCTTTTCATTACTTTAGGAAAATGAAGTTACTAAAGAAGTCGTCATTGAGCAAAGATTTCACCGAACAATTATTGGAACTAAAGGGGAAAAAATTAAAGAAATTCGGGATCAATGCAATCAAGTAATTTTGTGTTTTCATAAATTTATAGGTGTTAAATATTGTTTTATATTTACTTAATGTGTAAATTTTGGCAGGTCAATATAACCTTCCCCGAACAAGGGGTTAAAAGTGATAAAGTCATTGTTCGGGGACCGAAACAAGATGTGGAAACATGTGTAAAGCTTCTGTCCCAAAAGAACAAAGAGTTAATCGCGGTTAATTTCAAAGCCGAAGTGCCTATATATAAGCAGCTACATAAGTACGTGATCGGTAAAGGAGGTGCCAACATTAGAAAGGTATCATTTTAAACAAAATCCTCAACTTCTAGTAGTTATATTTGATACGTATCTTTTGATTTTAATTAGATTAGGGACGAAACAGATACGAAGATTGATTTGCCAGCAGAAGGAATGGATTCGGATGTTATTGTCATTACTGGGAAAAAGGAAAATGTTCTCGCTGCTAAAGAAAAGATTATTGCAATACAGAACAGCCTTGTAAGATGATATTAACGCCTTATTTTAAGTGTGTGTAAAGAAGGTATAGTCTTTAACTCTACCTCAGGATAATATTGTATCAGTGGATATCATCATTCCGGCCAAGTTCTATAACTCAATCATTGGGACCAAAGGTCGTCTCATCCGATCCATTAAGGAAGATTGTGGCGGAGTTACCATTCAGTTTCCAGCAGAAGGCTCTGGAAGTGACAAAGTGAACATTCGTGGTCCGAAGGAAGATGTTGATAAAGCCAAGAAAATTTTAGTGGAGCTCTCTAATGAAAAAGTACGTTTGTACTTGTGGTCAATAAATTTTCTTTTGATTTTTATTTAGGTTTTATTTCTGTTTTATAGCAAATATCTGGATTCACGGAGGAAGTTCGCGCTAAGAAAGAACATCACAAGTTTCTGATAGGAAAAAATGGAGCTAACATCAAAAAGATTAGAGATAAAACTGGCGCCCGCATAATCTTCCCATCCGACCAAGAAGACACTGACACCATCCAAATTATTGGTCACAAGGATGCTGTTCAACAAGCTAAGAAAGAACTCAGCGAAATGATTGGAGAACTTGTAGGTTACGACTCTTTTATCTGACTATTTTGAAACTTTTGTTAAATTATGTTTTATTTAGGATAAAGTAACTGAAATTGAAATGAATGTAGAACCAAAATTCCATCGTCATTTTGTGGCTCGAAGAGGTGAAATCTTGAGGCAGATCAGTGACGATTACGGTGGTGTTACTGTAAGTTTTCCTAGAAGTGGTGTTGAAAGTGACAAAGTCATCCTGAAAGGAGAGAAAAAATGTGTCGAAGCAGCTAAAGTTCGAATCCAAGAAATTGTTGCTGATTTGGTGGGTTAATTTTCTATCATTTTTCGTACTTTTAGCTCCCAAGACAGTTAATTGAATTATTTTTAATAGGAATCGCGAGTTACCATCGAATGCATCATTTCCCAAAAACACCACCGAACTATCATGGGCCAACGTGGTTTCAATGTTCAAAATATCCAGCAAGAGCACAATGTTCATATTAAGTTTCCAGACAGAGAAATTAGAATGGGTAATAGCACTTGCTACGACTAATTCCATAGTTATATTTGTATATCTCAAATTTACCTGGCCAATTTATAGAAAATGGGGAAGAGCCAGTTGTTAATGGTGAAGATGAAGGTACAGAGCCCAAGAAAGGAGACATCATCATTATTACTGGACAAAACAAAAATTGCGAAGCTGCCAAACTAGCTCTTTTGGTCAGTAGTTATTGTGGTCATCAACAATTTCAACTTGTAATGTATTAATTGTAAATAATTTATCTAAGGCTTTGGTACCAACTACCGTTGAGGTTCCAGTTTCCTATGATCTTCACCGATACATAATCGGAGGAAAGGGCAAAGGGGTCCGTGAACTTATGGACACCTATCAAGTTAACATCACGATCCCTCCTGCTCAAGATGAGTGTGATTTAATTAAAATCATGGGCCCACCTTCTTACGTTGAAGAAGCCAAAGCTGCCCTCTTGGAGAAGGTAGCCAAGTTAGAGGAGGAAAGACAAGATCGGGTATTTTTTTTCTTTTTTTACATGTTACTTAAGAACATCAGGCTCGATTATATCTCTCTTTTAACAATAGGAGTTAAGGAGCTTTAAATTGACTGTAGAGGTTGATCCAAAATACCATACCAAAATTATTGGTCGTCGCGGAGCAGTAGTTTCGGAAATTAGGAAAAATCATGACGTTCAAATTCAATTCCCTGAAAGAGATGATGCTAATGAAAATGTAATAACCATTATTGGATATGAAAAGAATGCCAATGCAGCTAAGGATGAAATTTTGAAGATTGTTAAAGACCTAGTAAGTGTTTATATTTGTAAAACACTTAATAGTTGATTTAATCATTTTTGTATCTGTAGGAGGATCTCCACGAACTTGAAGTTTCAATTGACCACCGAGTTCACTCACGTTTGATCGGTGCACGAGGACGTAACATTCGCAAAATTATGGATGAGTTTTCTGTGGAAATAAAATTTCCCCGAAACACTGATTCTGATCCAGACTTGGTCATTGTCTCTGGTAGTGAGGAAAACGTTGACGAAGCCGTGGACTATTTGAAGAATCTTGAAGAGGAATATGTAAATAACATTTTATAACATGATAAAATAATCAGATGTTAATTTTTTTGGTTTTTTATTTAATTTAGCTCCAAGATATGGCCGAGAATGTTAGAGTATCTAGCCGTTATGCCAGTCACGAAGAAAGCGAAATTAATCAGCAGCAACCTAAAGGATTTGTGGTTACTGGTGGACCCTGGGAGCAAAAGCCACCGGATACAACTAGTGCTGAAGAGTTCCCTTCATTCGGAGCTGCTGAAACTCCCCGGGCTACTGCTCCATGGGGGCCACGTCATTAAGAAACTTGACAAAAATTCTCCGTCAGTTAAAGCAAGAATTTCTCGCCAGCTACAAAAAGTATCATTTTGCTTTTACCTTTCCCATTTTCCTATTCCGAAAAGTTTCAATTATCCCCATTTTTTTATTATTCAGTTAACTCCTGACAATTATTTTTTAAGTCATTTTTTTTATTTGAAATTTACATTTATAAAAATAAGAGTCCTAGCAACCCCTTAATTATCCTAATTTAAAAATTCTCTTGATAAAAATAATTAACCCCAACATTTAAAAAAAAAAACTCAAGATTGCTCAGTTTTCTGTCCCCAATTAGCAATATTTTGGCAATATTTTCCATTTTGTACCACTTATTTGTTTGTGAAAGTTGGATGAAAATGAAAAAGACCCTCTAGTGTTGGTTTTGTTTTTCTCATTATTATTTAGGTTTTTGTTAAATTTTCCTACTATGACTGATTTTTTTTACCCATAATTGAAAATACTGTAGATATTTAAAAGAATGTTCTCACGAATGTATTTTACAGTAATATAACGCTGATACTATAATAGTACCATATTTTTTAAGATAAAACTATAAAAGGGTAAAAAAAAAATAAAAACTGCCAAAATACCTTGTACAGAATGTACAATTTTTTCTTCTGCTTGATAAACAGTTGAAGATTTTTTTTCGGAATTTTTAGAGGGTGAAAATTAAAACTATAGTGGAGAATAAATAAAAAAGAGTGGGAAAAAATATTAGTTATTGTAATTTCATATCAAAAAGAATGGAAAATTGTAATATATTTTTTTGAATCCTTTAGTCCTTGTTCTTCTGTTCTCCATGAATTAATAAAGGGGGATGTTTTTCAGTGAAACTGAGCTTATGCAAATGTATGTACATAATTATTAGAAGGAAAAAAGAAATTATTTGAATGATTGAAAGAATTTAAGTTCAGATCTTTTTTAAAGTTTGCGAAGTGCCCTTGTTGGATGTTATCATATCAAACTGTGGCATTAATTACAATTTAATAGGGTTGTCGGACTATGCATTATCCTTCCACAAGTTAAATGAAATTTATATGGGATAATATGACTGCGTCCTTGTATTTTGGCCCCTCCCTCGGGTTCTAAAGGTGAAATAAAAGGCATCTATAATACTGTGGGCTAAAAATATGGTCTCTTTCCATTATTTAATTTTGGTAGAGTGACATTTTATATTGGTGAATTCTATAATGTTGTGGGTGTGATTTGAATTACCTACCACTTGACAATGAGCGTTTTGACATGTAAGAATAACAACTTGGCCGAAAAATCTTGGGGAATTTTGTTCCAATTAACTTCATATGTTAATTGGTATCGAAATGTATAACTTTCGAGCCTCCTGCCGCCATGAGGAATCCTTGGTGCCACACTTCCAAGGGAGTATGAACTTCATAGTTATGGCGATAAATTAATTTTACATTTCTGCCACAAGGTTTATCATAAGCTAGGGGTGATTGGTGCTTGTGACCATAGAGGAATATTCCCTCATGCACTTTTTGGTCAGACGGGCTTTGATTTACCCGTCGTCTGATTCTAGGTCTGTTACTCAGCCTTCTACTGTAGTACATGACGTCACTGGTTCGGAAAATGCTAGGCTTCTCAAAGTTACAAGTGACGTCACCTGGTTCGGCCAATAGCATTTATTTTCGTACATGAGACCCCCTTGATGGTGCCGGCATTTCATATTTTCATACTTCTTAGCTACTTCTATGGGTTATTATGATTTTAGAGTGGTGGGCAAATTGAGAATTCGCATTTTTAAGCACGCCTATGGCAAATCGTGAAACAATTTGTCAACACGCGTAATAGGGGGTTTTGGACTTTTGGACCCCGCTGAACACGAATCTGCCTGTTGTCAGACCAAATTCGGGCTCCTAAGCGACCAAAAACAAAATGGCGCTGAAAATTCGATTCTTGGTGCTGTGTTTGTTGCTCCTAGATGCTACTAATTCAGGTGGCTGGGTTACAATGCGTAGGAGGGTGGTGAACCTATAGACATTTATTGTAAGGAAATAATTAGTTGTCATTTATTTTTACGGCAGATAAATTAAAAATTGAAATTGAAAATAAACGACTATATTAACTAATATTGTTATAATTATATCAAAAGTCAAAATTTAGAGATTCCAACAGTAAACCGGTTTCGCCCTTTTGGTGCTCATCAGTACTGTGTAGGAACTCTGGCAATCTGCCGTATCAGTAAAACTAATAAACATTCACAGTGCCCTATATGTGAGCAGTCCATTGCCACTTATAGTGAAATTCTTCACCAATTATTGTTTGGTATAATTAAATTCATTAAATAAATTAATCTATCTGTAGAGCAGAACGCCAAGTGATTGGTTGAAAAATTTGCTTTGGCATAATTATGGCGCTGAAAGGGAGCTTGAAAATATTTTAATAAAGCGCGTTGACGATGGACAGAAGAGAAACTGGTCACAAAATATCGTCGCCCCCATTTTATGATTGTTCTTCTTTCCTTTTCGTAACAAAAGCCTTAGTTATCGAACTATAATCGCATACACAAATTATTTTAAGTAATTTTACTTATTATTTGTTAAACGGAAAATAATATATTTCTAATTGACTGCTAGACGGTGCTACATTAATTATAGTGTAATATTATCAGTGGTGTAGTCCTAAAATAAAAAGAACCGTAGCGCTATCTGGGTACGGCCAACTTCGATTTCGCGCGTAACCGAATTTGGCTGTACCGACTGCTATAAATGTAGGTCCAACTTCGATTTTTAGCGTGATCGAAGTTGGCCGTACCTAGGTAACGATTTGAAATTGTTATGGCATTTTTCTGCGGCCAAAATTTATCATAAATTCACACACCCTTTATTCGAGAAAAATTATTTACGAAATAGAAGCAAGGCGCGCCCTGGCAAGTGAAAAAAAAAGAGCAGGGCGCGCCCTGGCAAAATGGATAAACCAAGGCGGGGCGGGGCCCTGCCTTTGAAAAAAGCACCGGGGCGACGCCCTGCCCCGCCCTGGCCCGACTACACCACTGAATATTATATTTCATAGAAATAGAAATTAGACTAGAAGCACTGCCCTTTCCGCCAATCCCAAGGGAAACAGGCGAGCTAGAAGGCTGACATTAGGGTGGAATCGCGATGTACGCGCCATCTGACAAACGCAATAAACATTGTTGCCATGGCTACGACGCGAATTTCGAAGAGGGAAAAAAGGCGATCCACTGCGCATCACGTCGTGCGCAGCGGCGGTCTTTTCGTGTTTAAATTTTTGCGTCTAAAAGCATATCCGCAAAAATGGTTAAAAACTGCGCTTTTTCACATTGTAAAGAGAGATCTGTGAAAGAAAAAAATTATCATTTCATAAGTATGTAATATTATAGTAAATATTTTATAATAATCTCGGAATAAGAGATTTTTTTTCACTAAGATTTCCTCTGAGAAATGCTGAATTGGGTTTTAGCGGTAAATCGCGAAAATTGGACTCCATCTTCAATTACTTGATATGACTTTGTGTGTTGTAAACATTTTCTGCCGAATGAAATTTACTTTCAAAATGGAAGGCACCATTTGAAAGCAAATGCAGTACCTACACAAGTAAAAATTACCCTATACATTTTGAAGTAAAAAACTAACTGAAATATGAATAATTTCTTTATTAAAACAAGAATTTGAAAGAGCTCCAAAAATATCTATTCCAGAACAAAGCATATTTACATCTTCTAGAGTATGCCAATTTATTGATTTTAGTAATTGTTATTTAGTTTCCTTATTTATCAGAGGTTATTTCAGAAAACTTGAAAAGTTAATTACCGGAAACCACTCAATTTGACTTGACTAATACTGATGATAGTTTAAAAGACACTGAAACCAAGATTTTGGAATCTCATGTAGGCCTATTTTAAACCACACTGAAATAATTAAAATTTAGTTAAACTGTGATGATTTGTGGTACTTCAGACTTACAATGATTGTGCAAAGTTAACGTGTGACTTTAAGGGTGACACGATAGATATAGTAGATTCTTGAGAGTTTTATGATTTTCCTAAAGCTGTTTAAATAACTTAATATAATGTCAAATAAATAAAAAAAAAGTTTTTAATACGTTGCCTACGATCAGTTTTATGTTATTCCACGTGACCATATTGACTTATTTAGTTTAAATTGTTTCTATTAGATGGCGCGACTATCGCGATTCCACCCTGATGGCAGCCTTCTAGCTGGTACGTCCCCGCCCAATCCAATCGTGCTTCTAGTCTAATTTCTATTTCTATGACTGAATTAGTCCATCGGCGCCATTTTTAAATAACCGCCAAATTGAATAGCTGAATAATAAAACCCCATACTATTTTTCTACATCTCAAGCCCGCGTGTTTATGAAAATAACATTCGCGTTTAGTGTGTCCCCCCCCCCCAGATGGTAGTTAAGATCAGGGGCGGTACCACAACACCCCCTAGAGTCCAACGGATACCCCTCTCAAGGTGTCCACGCAAATGTCTCATGTGTGTGTGTGTGTGTGTTTTTTTTTTGTCATTAATGTAGCAACTTGGTGAACACTCCCTAGCTTTTGGACGGAGGTTATTGCACCCCTGGTTGATAGTCCCATTTTCTGACGGACCGAACACGAAACTTGACCCCTGCTCCCCATAGATATATGAAGTTGCTCCGAGAGTAACAGTTGCTCCCACGGTTCGCTTGATCAGCTTGATGAAGAGTCTGGCAGACCTGTCAAGGTTCAACAATCTTTCCGGAAAAGACGTTTGAAAAAGTTCAGGTAGGAGTTCGACACGCGGAATGGGGAAGGATTTTTTGGTAATAATACAAACCGGTTTTGTTAGGCTGTTGAAAGTGAGAATGTGGGCGGAAGTATTACGCGTATTTCTTTAGTTTTCTCCGCCATTTTCTAATATCTGGTGGTGAAATTGAAAAGACGCCTAGTTTAATAGGTAAATATGTTTTTTTTTGTCTTATTGTCTTAAGTTTTTATTCGGGCCTTGGCTAAAGTAATGTGCTATTAGTAAAACTGTCATTCTTAAAATTAACCTTATCAGAAACATATAACTCCTATTTCAAAGAAAATATTTTAAACAAATTTTGGCCAAGGCTTAATGAAAAAAATCAATTGCTATGGCGAAAATTTTAATTGACCTTGAATGTCTTTAAATATGAAATTAAAACGTTTTGGTATTCCTGTTATGAAAAATCTACTGGCTGGCATTTATTGCAAAGCTCCATTATATTTAGAAAGTCTGTTGTAGCTATGAACATTTCTATTGAAATTTTATTTTATACAATAATTATATTTGATTTCCGTAAATGCATGTGCATAACTAATTCACACGTCATTATGCCTCACAATTATGAGTTATTTCATATACATGGGCCTAATAAATATTGAGCTTAAAATTAGTTTTCAATTACAGCAGGTTTTCAACTTGGAATATCATGGAAGGAACACAAATTTTATGTATCATGGTAAGTGGTTTTTTATTTTGTATACTGTCTCTGTTATAGTTTTAGCTAAGCAAGCGGAGCTTACTATGCAGTCTTAAATGAAAGATTTTGAAATTAGTTTCTGAACAAGAGGTAGGCATTTAGTATCAATCGGTTCTTTTCCGGTGAATTTTTGGTGGTTATTAAATACCAATAATTGCAATAGCTTGCAAATAAATGCACTTGCTGGCGTTATAGTTAATAATTGGGGGATTAACTAATTCTTTCTCTGGTCGGAATTTCAGTTAAACATAGCATTATTGTTTCTTTTATTAATAGCAGTATCAATTACAAATGATACAATTTTGTAATATAAAGAAATAAACATAATTTGGTACGTCAAGTGTGTTTAAATGTGGCAAGTGAAAAATGTTTATTATGAAACACATCAAATATCTAGTAACATTTTCTATCATTAGATACGGTAAGGACTCCCTGAGCCTTGTGCTGTATAGACTGGTATTAAGCTAAAATAAATAGTCTAACCAGGACCTGCACAATAGAGATACAGTGCCCATGACTGCAAACTTCTAAGCATGTCTTTTTAATTTATTCATATCTTGGCCGCGAAATAAGCTAATTAAAGAGTAAGAGTTATTTATAATACACAATTTAAGAACAACATTAGGCGTTATAAGTGTCAAGAACATGGCTAAAGTGTGACTTAAACGCCCATTTTAAGTAATTTTTGTAATATAATTGATTTTCACTTATTATTAATTTAAAAAGAAATAAACCCTATGTATTTATCTCATAAAAAATGGATTTAAAAATTTACAAAATGTATGGTTTTTGAGTTGGTTTGCCAGGCTTAAGATTTATGAAAACAATAACTATAGAAGGTTAATAAATAAATTTCTAGAAACAAATTTGATATTAAATATTGTAATTGTGTCTCCAAAAATAACTTACACAACAACACAACATTACAATCACAAATATCTAATGTCTGATTAATAGGCTTCTATGATTTTCTATTGCCTATGTATATCCTGATTACAGTTGATAGCAGTTCTGGAAATAAGGGTTATTATCTGGTCCGGGACCCCAGAGGTCCTATAATTCCTATAAAATCCTATATTTTTAGCAAAATCCCGCAAAAGTCCTATAAAATCCTATAATTTTGATGTTGTGCCCATTTCAAATCCAGCCACTTACAAATTGTTAGTTAAATTGCTAGATTTATCTATATGATAAATTCCTATACCAAGTCTAGTCTATACTTTTGTTATTGTTAACATGGTTAGCTACTAGTATATTTTTGGGATAAAATGCTTAAATAGTTAATATTTTTTAAGTTAAAATCAAAGATTTATTTATCTAAATATAGATTTTGTTTTTAAATGCATAAAGTTAGTAAATTAAATAGCATATATAGTCCTATAAAATCCTATAATTTTGTAAAAATAGTCCTATAAAGTCCTATATTTTAGAAATATAATCCTATTTTTCCTATAAAAAATTTAAGATTTGAGTGGGGGCTCTGTCTGGTCATAAACCACTTCATTAAACGCTTGGACCAATTTATTTAGTTCAAAACTGATACAAACTGTCCCCATGAACCAGAGAATTAAATAAAGAAATCTACTATGCTACTAATAATGGTCAAAATATTTGTTTGATAATTTCATAAAGACCAGTTATGGGAAACAATTTAGTAATAAATTTCCAGTCCCTAATTTACTGGCTACTGCACGTTTTAAATGTTTTAATTTTTAAATTACCATGACATTTCATTTTATTCAACACCTTATGTTCGAATATATGAAAAAGTTTGTGCTAATGAGCATGAGAGTTTGGTTTTTATCCGCTTTTCTGTGGATTTTTGTTGGGTACTGTTGCAGGGCCCCCAAAGTTCCTATAATTTCTATAAAATCCTATATTTAAAAAATTTCCTATAACATCCTATATTTTTAGGAAAAATCCTATAATTTTGATATTTTGCCCATTTCAAAACCCGCCAATCAGTGAAATTGCTAGATTTAGCTAAAGGATAAATTTCTATACAAAGACATTCTAGTCTATACTTTTGTTATTGTTAACATGAATAGCTACTAGTATATTTTGGTGATAAAATGGTTAAATAGTTTCTAGTTTTTAAGTGAAAATCAAAAATTTATTTCACTAAATATATTGTTTTTAAATGCATAAAGTTAGTAAATGAAGTAGCATATGTAGTCCTATAAAATCCTATAATTTTGAAAACATTGTGCTATTTTTTTTGAAATATTATCCGGTTTTTCTTATAACAAATTTTAAGATTTGAGTGGGGGCCCTGCTGTTGATTTGGCTTTTAATTTTATGCGCGGCCTTTTCAGTTATGTTACCTGTAGATGCATTGTTGTGACGTTGGTGGTTTTTGCTGGTTTATTGGTTTCTAATTCGCAAGCCCCAGTTGTTATGGTATTATATTTGGTACTCGCGTTATTAGTTAACGATGGTCTGTCTTCGACCGTGCTTCCACCTATTTCAAACTAACTTATTTCCTAACTTGACCATGCTTCCACCTAACATCTTAGCACTTAACAAAATGTTGGTATCAACTCGTAGGTTTTTGTCGTTGGCTGTTCAATCGTGTCCTCCGACATGATGAGGAAAAGCATCGTCTTTGACTTGAAAACGCCCAAAGTGTTCTACTGCCCGCAAGACAAACCTACGGACATGGATAAGATGATCGTGAAATCCCGCCCGTTGGACAAACTTTGCGAATATGAAGGAAAAGGTGTACCTAAGCATTCCAAATCGGATTGTTACAATGATATTGACGAAACTGAGTACGCTTGTGCCGAAAAACAACGTATCATGGTAAGTTAAGAATGTTAAATTCCCGATTTGAATCTAAAAGGTAACCGACATTATTCCAAATGTTGTTCCAGACGAGGTTAACTTCTGGTAACGAGACCGAGGAAGTGGTCACTGAAAAGATTTCCGCCAAGAAATTTGTTAAACCGAAGAAATGGTAGACGCGACATCTTTACTACGCCTTACTTAAATTACAGTTTAACTTTTGCTAAGCAAATGGCAGCTATTTTTTATTAACTACTTATTAGATTAGATTATTTATTTTACTCGTAAACCTGTTACATTTATATTTTTGGATAACGGTCCTAATATTTTTAATAAAATTTTAAAACAAACTCATCTTTTTGATAAGTCACGTATATGGGTTTCTTGGATGTGAAATTGCCATATGTTTATTTTGATAAGATTAGGTTTTTCCGAGATACCTCGGATTTTGTTCAATTTCGGCGATGATGCATTTTACCTGTACTTCTAACCATGAAGGAGCTGTTTCTCTTGTTTTCGCTTTTACTTTCTTTCGGATTTGACGTTCAAGGCAAGCAATTATTTCCTATATTTAAGTTTGATTAAATAAGAAGCCATCTTTTTTAGGATTTCCTTATGGAAAAGCCGATTCTTCCGTTCAGTCTATTCCGATTGTAAATAATACCGCGGCTTGCGGACCTGATCAGCCTCAGATTATTCGGGATCCTTTTGGATACCTGTTGTCTCCTTTCTACGACAACTTCCACTTCGTCCCACCTAATTTGTCGTGTTCTTGGATTATAAAAGCACCTTCGAATGAGGTTTTTGACACTTATTTCCTAAAGATTTGGACTTTATAGGGGCCTGTTCTAATACAATAATTTCGGCCAAGGTCATCGATCTTCGGTTTATTCAGTTTAATATCGGAAATTGCGCCGAAGGAGGCTTGGAACTCTTCGACGGGGATTCGCAGGATGGAGAGTTGCTGGGCTCATATTGCGGCGTATTTTTTCAACAGAGGCTGTTTTCCAACTCCAATTCAATTTTTATGAAATTTCGATCAGGACCCAGGCCATTTTTCACTGGATACCAAATCTACTACGAATTTAGCTTGCCCAGAGGTATCTATGACTTACAAGGAGACGACCTGAGGTGTTACACACCGATTTTGTTCAAACTCGGGGGATTGGTAGACCTTCATGTAACTTGAAAAATCCTAAAGGGAATTTATTCAATGGGCAACGGTTTTACTATGGCAACGAAAAATGTTTTGACAACATAAAATGGAAATTTTCCCATTGAAAATAACATGGGATTTGGACCGATTCTAAGGGTCCCCCCCCCCCCCCTGTGAAAGATTTTTAAAAATTGAAAAGTTTTAAAATACCAAAATTATAAAAAAAAAATTAAAAATTGAAGAAAAAATCAAAATTGATCACATTTTGATCAATTTGAACCAAATGGGGGAAAATGAACCGATATGGCTTAAATAGGAATAATTCAATTTTATGTTGTCAAAAACATTTTTAGTTGCCATGGCAAAACCGTTACCCATTGAATAAATTCCCTTCAGGATTTTTCAAGTTACATGAAGGTCTACCAATCCCCCGAATTTGAACGAAATCGGTGTGTAACACCTCGGGTCGTCTCCTTGTTAGTCTATCGGTGAAAACGAATATTTGTTAAAGCGCAACAATCGCGTTTAGCCATATCCGTTTGTTCACCGATAAGGGCAGTCGTTTACCGTTTTTGCTTCGGTGTAAATGTGATTAATTAATTGAAGAAGTTTCGCGATCAACTAAAAATTTTATGTTATTAAAATTATTCCGAAGCCATTTGTTCGACTGGTCAGTTGCGTTGTAGGAACCTTTTGGGATGCGCAACTTCGGAGGAAAAATGCGATTCAAAAGACGACTGTGAAGATGGCACTGACGAGGAAGATTGCCGTGCGTACTTTAGTATTGAGTCTTAGCTCGATCATTTTCCATCGTCCATTCTACATTTCAGCCGATGAAACGAATTTGAACTTCCCTTGCGGGGTTCCCCTCATCGAACCTATCCTGGGTAACGATCGTATCGTTGGCGGCCGCGAGGCAATCGAAGGCAGTTGGCCTTGGCAAGTATCTTTGCGTCTACCGCACATGGAACCGAATGGACATCAGTGTGGAGGGGCTCTCATACATCCCAAGTGGGTGTTGACCGCCGGACATTGTTTTAGAGAGTATGTTTTCTTACCATCGACTGATTCCACCTTTGGCTAGGCGCCTACTAGCTCTCCGTTTCGTATCCGTCCTGCCTTCTACAAGGCATTTTCTCCGTTAGGAAGCAAGGGCTTGTGAAAGGTTGGATGGAGACGTTACGAAGAGCAGTGAGCGCCTTGCTTTTGTTTTGAGGCCACTTCTTTTAAGCCCGGTTTTTGCATCGGTTGGCCCGCCATTACATTCGTTAGTCGACGGGGAGTCTAGCTTGGGATCTTCGAGCAGGGTATATGAAATTGATCATTTGGGTTAACCTGTGGAAACTAAACATGATGGACGCGCCCAGCAAAGTGTCACGTAAATGAGTACGTGGCAGCTATAGGAGTAACAAACACAAGGAGAACGCAGCTAGCCTTAAAACACGCTAACGCGGTGTTGTGTACAAATTTCATTGGACGAGCCTTTACGCTGAATGTTTTACGGGCGGGGGGAAGACAATTTAATAATAATAATCAGCTAGGCTAATACCCAAGGCACCACCTTAGGCCTAAGTCATCAAGCGACTTTTGAAGCCATTTTCCATATTTTCCCCTTCCGACGGCAGCAGGCGCCAATGAAAACTGTACACAAGAAAATGTACGACTTTGGACGGGTTGCGTTCTCCTTGTGTGGTGTGCTTTGTTTGTTGCTCCTAGGTGGCAACGTCGGTGACAATGTGAGATCGGTCTGTCATTCCATATAAGGTGGTTTCTTTTCGCCTGTTCTCGGAGTAAAAGTGTACTCTTTTTTACCCTAAAAAGTTTTATTCGCCTGTTCCGGGGATGAGAATTACTCCGGCCCATAAACTATTCCTGAGTATTAGGGCTACTCTTTTTATTCCTTCTGAAAACTAGGTGTGAAGGAGTAACTTGGATTTATCAGCTAAAAAGGCCACAGGCAGCCATTTTGGAAAAATCTTTTTAGTCAGACTCAAACTATTCGCCACCACAGAATCGGAGTTAAATGAGGTCATAGCCTTACTCTTCTTTCCCTACTCCGAAAACCCGGAACAATCGAAAAGAAAACCTACCTATAGTTAGCCATAACACGAATCGCTTATTCAAGATTTGACACCGTGGAATTTTGGTCCGTGTCGTTGGGAAAACATAGAAAACTGATCAGGGATTCGACCGAGCACATTCGCTACATCAAAAGCATTTACATCCATCCAGAATATCGCGGACTGGAACCCCGAACGGTAAATTCGGTACTTCTCAATATTTTCTAGCTCGTTTTAATTTCAATTCTGTCAGGCAAATCAAACTTGGCTCGACAGAAAAGCGAACGACATAGCTCTGGTGGAACTCAACGCCCCAGTTGCTCCGTCGGTCAACGTGCAACCAATCTGCTTGCCCGATCCAACTTCTCTTCCTAAACCGGGTACACTGGCCCACGTTACCGGATGGGGTGTCACTTACGGTAATATCCCGATAATAATTTTCCAACTCTTCTTTAACTTGGATATTAAACAAAATATTGATAAAAATAGGTACCGGCTTCGACCTAGTTTTGAAGCAAGCTCAAGTTCCAATTATGGATCGGGAGCTCTGCGACGAACTGTACCCTTACTACGATATCGGAGAGTCCATGATTTGCGCGGGTTTCATGGACGGCGGCCACGACGCTTGCTCGGTTAGATTGTATTTTAGATTTTGGCCAAGTAATCAGTCTGCTGGTAGCGGCTAACAGGTGTTTGTGTCTGGTCTTTTTAAAGGGTGACAGCGGAGGACCATTAGTCACGCGAATATCCGGCTCTTGGCGAGTTCTGGGAGTGACATCGACAGGAGGCGTTTGCGGAGCCGCCAAGGAACCGGGCATCTACACTAAGGTAGCGGACTACCTCGATTGGATCAAAGCCAAAATCACTTTGACAGCTCCGATACGCTCGTTTTTCGCGTCAATTTTTTAAACGGAAACCTTGTTTACTTTAAACGTCTTTGCGAGAAATAAACTCAGGATTTTATTTCGGATTACAAAAAGCCTTTGGAAACTTATTTTTAAATACATAAATAATAATATGAAATCCACAAATAATAAGAATGAAAAGTTAAGTGGTCATTGGTTCGTGAGACGGTCCCGGCCTCGGAATCGGATCTTCCGCCTCGTCGGAGTGCGAAATGGCTTCTCCGTACTGTTTCAGAGCTGAGGTGGATTCTTCAGCGACGGTGGTGCGTGGCGTGGGTTGACGAGTCACTCGGTCGAGTTCTGACAGATCCCCGAAAGGATCGGAAGCTAGCAAAGCCCCGCAAATGGCGTCGCACCTGTTGGGTTTAGTCACGTTTTAAACGATTCTATTTCTACGCTCACGACTCGGTGAAGATTTCTTGACAAAAAGCAAATCTCTTACTCGTTTATTTTGGCTTCGCGCGAGGCCGTTAGTAACGGTAACGGCGTTGTCTTTCCATCTTTAAGGATGTCGGCGATCTAAAAACAAAGTGCTCTCTCTCGTTTTACCGTCTTTGGAGAGAGAATCGTTTAAGTACTTGTAAACTCCTGGCGATCATAGACGCTGGAATATTCCCTTTGGCAGCGACCTTGTGAGCGTAGCTTCCTTTGGCGATGCCGTCCACGAGTCTGTGCAGGAAAATTTGGTCGTCGTCCTGCAACATTACTTCCAGAGTCTATGGTGTTAATGGATCACGAAGACGAATTAGAGCTCCCTGAATCCGAGGGAATTTCTCGGGTACATACTTTGAACTTAATGGTGTCGTCTGCTGGTAGAAAATGGGGTAAGGAATGAAAGTGGGTGGATACTAGGACGTTTGGAGTTCTGGAATGGTCCCGAACCCAGTACTTTAGGATGGACGTCAGCAGAGCGAAGCCATCCACCTTAGGGAACGTAAATTATAAAATTGCTTTAGCTGATAAGTTTCAATCGCGAAATTTTGGATATCTACAGCGTCTGTTCCTTGTCCGAATTCATCAATGATGACCAAAGAATCCTTGGTGGCTCTTTGCAAACACAGTCCCATCTTCATCATTTTTAAAATAGAGTTAGATATTATAGTTATACAGAAAGTATAAAGAGGAATAGCAACTAGGCCTATTAACATCCGGTAAGCCACGTCTTTTGAAATATATATTTAACGGAATCTTACGCGAAACGCGGATCTTAGAAGCTCGAGATACATTTGTCAAAGCTACAGTTGCCATTCAACTACATTTTCTACGCTAATTCTGAATACCTGATTAATATCCATCATAAAGGTCGACAAGGTCAAAGATATCGATTCTCTGACGTGTATTTGAGTGTAAATACCGTCCACCAACCCGATTTCGGCTGATTCCGCTGGTACGAAACTGCCAATATGGGCCATGAAGACCACAAGTCCAACCTGTTGCCAAATCTCTTGATTAAGTCCCAAAATATCGAATCATAAAACCAATGTCCTTACTTGTTTTAAATATACGCTTTTTCCGCTCGCGTTTGGTCCCGTTATGATCGTTAATTTAGCTCCGCTAGCATCTCCCGCGACAATGTCATTCGCGATGAAAGAACTCACGCAAAGCTCTTGCAATGGGTGGCTGCGGTTTTGTGGAATGTTAATATCTCCGGATTATTGTCGGTAGGAATTCATAACGGCTACTATGAGAGATTTTATAGTGTGAAACGTTGCGGAACGTTTTAGGGCGGCGTTATCCCGTTACGGCCCCGCCTTACAGGGGCGGTGAACGAATTACGTAACGTTTAAAAAGGACGTAACAAAGATTTAGAATTGCAAAGACACCACCACTTAAAATGTCTATTTTTTTGTTGTTTTATGTTTAGAAAACTAACCATGCTATTATAAATCATAGAAACAAGTATTAAAATAATTAATAATTTAAAGCAAATGGCGGCGCTATCATTGCCACCTGTTATTAAAGATGGCAATGAATCTATCCGATTCTTCGAAAAACGCGACTTTTATTGGAGAGCTTGATACCATCTATTTATGGCAAAGGAAACTAAAATTTAAAATAGCCAATTGATAACGTCGTCAGAGAGCCATTTTAGAGTATTATAGTTAGACAACTTACACTCTTTTGAGTGGACTTTAACCTAAATTATATATCCCATGTAAAAGTATTGTTTATAATTGCTGATTTTATTGACCAATTTAAAAATGATCCAATCAAACCCGAGGGGTACCTATAAGTACCGCCTTTTTGATTTCGACACTTGCGACATCTATCGAAAAAAGAGCTACTTGCTTTAAGTTCCAAAACTTGCAATATAGAATTACGATACATGATGTAACCTATTTCAGTGATCCGTCCCTTCCCAATAAGAAACATAACATTATCCAGATCACTGAGTAATCATTCCTAGTAGCCAGTGTGAGTTCTCGTGGTTTTGATTTTATAGGTACATACCGGCTTTGTTTCACGATGAGGTTCGAGTTTGTCAGTATTTTTGGTCTGCTGTAATTGAACTCTTTGGCAACCGCTGCCATGGCCAAGAGACTGCGTTATTTTACCCGATTAGTAATTAAATTTAATTAATGCAGCCAACATTTTACCAATCTAATTCGGCCGAACAGATGACCACGTTGTAGATTGTTTGGGATATTTCCAGGACTAGATCTTGGAGGCCTTGGCTGATGAAGTTTTCCTTATCTACGCGTTTAAACTTGAATTAATATTGTAAAAGTCACCAGGTAATTATATATGGATACACCCGTATAAACGGGCGCGGCTTGAACTACGTCGAATGCAAGACGACAAAGTCAGTGGCTAATGGATAACAGGGTGACCACAGTTCCAATATTTCCTATTCTTTCCTATAATAATAATCAACCAGGCTAATATCCAAGGCACCACGCGACGTTTAAAGCCATTAATTCAGGTGGCCGGGTTACCTAATTGGAGGCCCCTGGGCAAAGCTATGGGCGATCCCCTGTAACTCCACCCAAGTTTCTAACCTTCAGTGCGAAGTCCATCGTCGCTCTAATCTACAACTATCGGTTTAAATAGTTTCACTTGTCCTACTAAAGGTTACTAAAGAAGAAGCTTATTCTGAGTTTAAAAATACGAACGACCAAAAGTCTTTATTCGTTTTAGATTTACCCTGTCTATAGACGCGACTAAATACGAAGTTTATGACTTTCGAGCAATGTTAAAAACATTTTTTGTGATTAAAATTTCTTTTGCATTTCACAATTTCCAAAATGGGGCCCTCCAGAATCTTGGGGCCCTAGGGCAGTGCCCTTTTTGCCCAATGGGAAAGACGGCAATGGTGGTGGCAAGCCGCAAGCCCTTCATGCCACGCGAGCCAACAGCTCCCTACACTAACTATTACCGTTAACCTCTACAAGTTTATAATTTAACGTCCTTCCATTTTTATCCCATAATTTCATTAAATTTCCTATAAAACCTTATATTTTATCTCAAAAGTCTGAAGAAATTAAAATAATTGATACTTTACCCTTAGATACTTTCTTTTTTCGAAAAAGTTATATTTTTAATCAATAACTAATTTATTTTTTTCGGTTATCATCTTTATTTTGAATGTTATTCCCCCTTTAAACAATTTTGACAACCGTTTTCTCTTATTGTATAATTAATTTTCCCATATCTTTTCCTTTTCCCCCCAATTTTCTTCCTTTAATTACCCATTTTTCACTGAATTAATTCCATAAGGATTTCAAAATAGTGATCACCCTGGAATAATTTATAATGTTATTTAGAAAACTGGTCATAGATTCACGTATTTAGATGATTTAAAAAAATCTAATGAGTTAAGTGAACATCTATTCGAACCAAGGCTTAATACCGAATCGGAGCTGAGCTTTGAGTATACTGTAAATCACACCCGAATCTATGGGAATCATTGCGCCTTTGGACATTCCAAGTGCACACATATATAATTTCCTGACATAATATTCATATCGAACCTTTAATCTCGCAATGCGTATCGCCTAATTGATGGTCTAGTTCTGTAAAAATTACAACGTTTTTTTTATACATAAGATTGTTTTCTTTGTACGTCGTGAATTTGGAGAGACACTCACCCAAAGTTCTGGCACTCTTATAGTGTATCATTTTCCCGCAAACAAACTGCCAAGAAATCCATTTTTCTTCAATCTAAGCTTGGACAGGAATTCATACCTCTACTTGGAATGCTTATTCTGGCGTATCGCGTCTGGTAAGATCACTAGCTCTGACCGCTTTGCGCTTTGACCCCGCCTACGAGATAAAAAATCTACACTCTCACGTTGTTGTTTGTTAAGCTAGCATAGTGACGTCAATAAAACCGTCAGCCCCGAAAATCTACCGCGATAAGCATTCCAAGTAGAAGTATGGATTCCTGGCTTCGCTTTTATATTAGACGGGTTAAGCCACCGCTCGAAAACGTGAACGGAAAAACTTGTAGCTGCGTGTAGGCGTAACTTTATTCTGAACAATCTACCCTTCTACAAGTTACCCGTTCACGTTTTCAAGAGGGATGTATTAACCTGTTGATTATTTTGGGAAGAAAGGTCTTACGAGGAATTGTAAATTTGGAAGTTCGTATTGGTTTTCTCGTAATTCGTCAGTTTCGGGAATAGTCAGTAAATATCCCAACTATTAACAAATACAAATTTATTTATTTATTTATATAAGTATTTTATATAAATTGGGGTGATCGCGCTTCCTATATTTTATCATTTTTCATATATTTCAATTGTCTTCCTATAATTTTCCTATTTTTCGTACTTCACGCTTTCAGGGTGACCACATACAGTTCCTATATTTCCTATTTTTTTCCTATAATTTTACGTTTCACCATTTTTGCTCTTATAATTTTATTAAATTTCCTTTAATACTATATATTTTAACTCAAAGTCTGAAGAAATTAAAATAGTTGATATTTTAAAACGTCCTAGTTTTTAAAGATGCATATTTCCAACACTGTTCGCCGATAGTTTTCGACTATTTCTATCGGTTATCAACTATATTTTGAATTATATACCTACTTTAAAGGCCGACTACATAAATCTTCGGTTTACTCTGTCTTTCACTGGACTGACTGCATGGCACGCGTGTATTGCAGTAAGCCTACTTCCAGTGTAAGACAGAGTAAACCGAAGATTTATGTAGTCGGCCTTTAAACAATTTTGTTTCGTTAATTTGCTCCTATTTTTTTATCCCAATTTTCTTCCTATATTTTCCGGTATTTCACTTCTGTGGTCTCCCTGCGCCTCGCTTTCAATGTAGTTTTAAAGTTCGATAGAAGGCGCTCCAAAACAGTCAACATTTTATTAAAACACTAATATCATTAGCTTTTACGGCTGGCTGTTGTTTTGAAACGAAAATGTAATATTACTTTAATACATTTATCTAGTCACAAAGTCTGCGATGTTTTCATATTAAATGTAGTATTACTATTCAAGTTCCTTTAAAAGCATTTGTTTTATCTTTATTACAATTACCTATATTACCTAACAATTAATCGTATCATTTCCTATATTTTCCTAAAAATTACTCGTATCATTTTATATATTTTCCTAAAAATTACTCGTATCATTTCCTATATTTACCTAAAAATTACTCGTATCATTTCCTATATTTACCTAAAAATTACTCGTATCATTTCCTATATTTACCTAAAAATTACTCGTATCATTTCCTATATTTTCCTAAAATTTACTCGTATCATTTCCTATATTTACCTAAAAATTACTCGTATCATTTCCTATATTTTCCTAAAAATTACTCGTATCATTTCCTATATTTACCTAAAAATTACTCGTATCATTTCCTATATTTTCCTAAAAATTACTCGTATCATTTCCTATATTTACCTAAAAATTACTCGTATCATTTCCTCTATTTACCTAAAAATTACTCGTATCATTTCCTATATTTACCTAAAAATTACTCGTATCATTTCCTATATTTACCTAAAAATTACTCGTATCATTTCCTATATTTACCTAAAAATTACTCGTATCATTTCCTATATTTACCTAAAAATTACTCGTATCATTTCCTATATTTACCTAAAAATTACTCGTATCATTTCCTATATTTTCCTAAAAATTACTCGTATCATTTCCTATATTTACCTAAAAATTACTCGTATCATTTCCTATATTTACCTAAAAATTACTCGTATCATTTCCTATATTTACCTAAAAATTACTCGTATCATTTCCTATATTTACCTAAAAATTACTCGTATCATTTCCTATATTTACCTAAAAATTACTCGTATCATTTCCTATATTTACCTAAAAATTACTCGTATCATTTCCTATATTTACCTAAAAATTACTCGTATCATTTCCTATATTTACCTAAAAATTACTCGTATCATTTCCTATATTTACTTAAAAATTACTCGTATCATTTCCTATATTTACCTAAAAATTACTCGTATCATTTCCTATATTTACCTAAAAATTACTCGTATCATTTCCTATATTTACCTAAAAATTACTCGTATCATTTCCTATATTTACCTAAAAATTACTCTTATCATTTCCTATATTTACCTAAAAATTACTCTTATTATTTCCTATATTTACCTAAAAATTACTCGTATCATTTCCTATATTTACCTAAAAATTACTCGTATCATTTCCTATATTTACCTAAAAATTACTCGTATCATTTCCTATATTTACCTAAAAATTACTCGTATCATTTCCTATATTTACCTAAAAATTACTCGTATCATTTCCTATATTTACCTAAAAATTACTCGTATCATTTCCTATATTTTCCTAAAAATTACTCGTATCATTTCCTATATTTTCCTAAAAATTACTCGTATCATTTCCTATATTTTCCTAAAAATTACTCGTATCATTTCCTATATTTACCTAAAAATTACTCGTATCATTTCCTATATTTACCTAAAAATTACTCGTATCATTTCCTATATTTACCTAAAAATTACTCGTATCATTTCCTATATTTACCTAAAAATTACTCGTATCATTTCCTATATTTACCTAAAAATTACTCGTATCATTTCCTATATTTACCTAAAAATTACTCGTATCATTTCCTATATTTACCTAAAAATTACTCGTATCATTTCCTATATTTTCCTAAAAATTACTCGTATCATTTCCTATATTTACCTAAAAATTACTCGTATCATTTCCTATATTTACCTAAAAATTACTCGTATCATTTCCTATATTTACCTAAAAATTACTCGTATCATTTCCTATATTTACCTAAAAATTACTCGTATCATTTCCTATATTTACCTAAAAATTACTCGTATCATTTCCTATATTTACCTAAAAATTACTCGTATCATTTCCTATATTTACCTAAAAATTACTCGTATCATTTCCTATATTTACCTAAAAATTACTCGTATCATTTCCTATATTTACTTAAAAATTACTCGTATCATTTCCTATATTTACCTAAAAATTACTCGTATCATTTCCTATATTTACCTAAAAATTACTCGTATCATTTCCTATATTTACCTAAAAATTACTCGTATCATTTCCTCTATTTACCTAAAAATTACTCGTATCATTTCCTATATTTACCTAAAAATTACTCTTATCATTTCCTATATTTACCTAAAAATTACTCGTATCATTTCCTATATTTACCTAAAAATTACTCGTATCATTTCCTATATTTACCTAAAAATTACTCATTTAATTTCGTATAAAATGACTATAAATTTTCTATTTCTAAAAATTTGAAGGGTTTCCTGTAGAGCATAGCGCCGATTTGATTCGGGACGGCGGTGGCGTTTCGCGAAAATCACCCAGTGGCGTTCAATTTTTCGGCGCGAAGGGGCAAAAGTTTATCCCCCCTTTTGAAAATTTGGCGGATCAAAATTTAACGGCGGCGCGTCATAGAAAATGTGGTCGAGTAAGTATCCATCGGTTCCATAAAAGTTAAATACGTAGCGTCGCGGGTTCCATTAGGCACAAAAGTCACATAACAATAAATAAGTATGTCAATTATCACCGAAATGATTTTCAGAACTATTTCCTATGGTTAAGTGTTGGAAAAAGGTTCCGTCAGGAAATTAGCATTAAAACAATAGGAATTGTCATACTAATTGTTATTATGTTACTCGTGCTATAATTAGTATTTTTAAATACTAATTAAATTATTTTAGAACGCGTTAAAGGCTATATTACCTTTAATTTTGAATGTAAATGAGTAATTTTAAGGCATTTGGTGCTATAAGATGGTTTCTTTTCGCCTGTTCTACGACTAAAACTCTTTCTACCCTAAAACGTTTTATTCGCCTGTTCCGGGGATGAGAATTACTCCGGCCCACAAACTATTCGCTTGTTCCTGAGGATTAGAGCTAGTCTTTTTACTCCTTCTGAAAAGGAGGTGTCAGGAGAATAAATCTGAATTTGTCGTCTGCTAGCCAGAATTTATCTCCTGAAAAGACGAGAGGCAGCCATTTTGGCAAAACGTTTTTACTCCGACTCGAATTATTCGCCACCACAGACGTAAAATGACGTCATAGCCTTACTCTTCTTACCGTTCTCCGAAATCCCGGAAAAAGTTTAAAAAAAAACCCTATTGTGGAGGTCAGAATATTTGTGACGTAATGAAAGGGGTGTTTCCATTTTTTACTAGCGTTATACTTCCCTCGTAAGAGAGAGATGATCTACTTCTGCTTCTATTGATGAATGAAATTAACCAACCCTGGGTAGATAAATGATGCTGCAGCCCAAAATGCTGTCTTCCAGATTTTCCAGCTCTTGTTCGGCGATGGTGCGCATCATATCTGGCAATCCCGCGTAGGTACGCTTCTCTGCATTGCATAAAATCAGAAATAAATGAACCGAAGTTATCGAAATAGCGCTCAGAATCGGACGGCGTTTTCCTTATGAAAATCGAGTCAAATAAAAGCTAATTTCCATCCCCGTCTTCTGACTTGATAAATTGCATTTGGGAATTGTGGGTATAGATATTTCTATGTATAAAAAATGCTTACATAAAAACAAAAACCTTTTTTTTTCGGTCTAGGAGCGCGCAAAATTTCCAATTCGAGGTCCAAATGTAACTTCATTTACTTCTGATAAAATCAGTTACTTCTATTTTGAAATTGTTCGCGAAAATCCCTTTCTGGGCCAGTTGGCCAACTACAAGGTCTAGTCGCGGACCAATTAGCCTTTTCAGTTTACGTAGAGCCCCGTAGCGGCCAAAGCGATAAGCTAATAAACTGCTGGATTTTCGTCAGCTCAGCAGACATTTTTGAGTTTAAAAAAAAAGCAAATCGCCTACTTAGCAGATGGAAATCCAGATGTTTATGAGCTTCTCGCCTTGGCCGCTACCAGTAGCGGCGCTATGGGTGGGCTGAAGTGGGCTTTAGCCCCCCTGCATTTCTGAGAGGGGCCACATATTTATATTAAAAGGATCACATATTCATAATTAAGAGGCCACATATTTTAATTTATGAATTTTCATTATCTCTAGAAATTTGTTTTATTGCGAAGAAACGTTTTTCTGGGAAAAATCTTTCAAAATCAATTTGTTTACTCAAAAAGGTAGTAGACCATAAACATATAGATTCGGGAGGAAGGTAGCGGAAATTGAGAGAAAGTTGAAAAGAAAGGGGCTTATGGGAATTAGGGAAATATCCCAGGCATGCACGTGTCCCCTCCAGGTCAGATACAAGGTCAGTAGGGGTCCAGAAAACGCGATGAGAGCCGCAACAATAAAATGACCTTGCTCTTCTCGCTTCCTGGAAAATTTTGGGTTTTTTCGATTTCACCACTTTTGCGAAATATGGTCAATCCAAGGTTCTCGCTAAGGGCCACAAAATAACTAGCCCACCTGTGAAAAAAACTTAGCGTCGCTACTGGCCGCTACGCGGCTTTATGTAAACTAAAAAGGCTTTATTGAAAGCTTTGTTGGCCCATGATCTGGTTCAGAATTGATTGCTTCTTAAAGGCCGACTACATAATTATTCGGTTTACTCAGTCTTTCACTGGAAGTTGGCTCGCTGCAAGACACATGTGCTATGCAAGCAATCAACTACCAGTGAAAGACAGAGTAAACCGAATAACTATGTGGTCGGCCTTTAAGTAGAAGGGCACGAAGGAAATACGTCACCGTTGGAAGACGCCAGTTGCACGGAACCAATGAGATCCGGGCTAGTTTGATTTTTTAAGGGGGGGGGGGCGTTAGCCTCTACTAGTTTTTATGGAAAGGGGAAACCGTAGAACTCGAGGGAAAACTGGTCTAAAGCCGCGTTCACACTAGACACTTTGGAACCATTTTAAAATGTTTTCGAGAGATCAAATTGTAAAATTTTGCTATCGTATGTATTTATCGTATGGCTATTAATACATTTGACACCGAAAATGTTCAATTTTATCTTTAGAAACCGTTTAAAAACGGTTCCAAAGTGTCTAGTGTGAACACGGCTTTACCTACAGGGAGACAACTTACAAACTCAACGCGGAAGGAGTGGTTCCGAGTTTTCACCCAGTGCCACCTAGGAGCAACAAACACAGCACCCCATACAAGGAGAACGTAACCCGTCATGACAATATTTGGAATCATTTGGGGAGGTGATGAAAATACTAAAGGTTATATTCCCTTTAAGAAGAAAATAATAACAAAAGTGACATAATAACCAAAAGCGTGCAAGTTAATCTACTTTCCAATGCAAACATTTACTGAATGCTGCTATCGAGATAGACCATATAGAAGGCTAGACTAGGCTGGACGATGCATTCCCTTTCTGGTTTGGTATTAAAACGTTGATAGATGGCGGTAGCGTTTCAGTCGAGTGGCAAAAAAATCAATAAAACTTTAAGCCTTCTCCAGCGCTTCATTAGTTCTCGAAGCTCCGACCAGGCGACACTATTTCTACTTTTGAACTTCATACCCTCCCTCCTCCCCTTCCAACTTTTACTTCGCGTGTAACATTCATTTCAAAAAAGATTAAATTGACGCACTTTTGGTAATTATGTCACTTTTGTTAATAATTGCTAAAACGCACGTTGCTGCCATAATTATCTCCGGATTTGTTGAGCACGAAATTTGTACAGGGTGACCAGTGAAAGGCTTTGAAAAGTTTATAGGAAAAATTTTAATTTTAGAGACAATTATAGGAAAATATAGGAAATAAAATAAGCGAATTATAGAAAAATATGGGAAGCTAAATAGGCGAATTACAGAAAAATATAGGACACTAAATAGGAAAATATAAAAATAAAATAATACAGTAATTAATGCAGATATCGGTATACTTTGACTCGAATTACCTAGAATATTGATATAATTGTTTTCACACTGCTTTCTGGCATTATTGGATCACTTAGAGGGTTTACGAAGCTCGTAAATTTCAAGATTTGGTTCGAAAGTGGCAAGGTTTTCACTAGGTGTTCTATGACACGTACAAAAAAGTTCTTTCATTTTCCAAAGGCCGTGAAATTATAGGAAATATAGGAATTTATAGGAAGGCGTGTAAATATTGGAATTAGGAAGGCATGAAAAATATAGGAAGTCTGGTCACCCTGCGAAGTAGAAACGCGAAAAGAACACCGTGGAGAATAATCAAGTGACTCTCAACTTTGTCGTACAAACTTCTAGAGCGCTCTGCTTAACTTCTCTAATCTCCCTGAGTATATAAATAAATACATTCTGTAAACTCACTTTCGTCCAGTGGGGCGTCAACTCCAGGTTTAATGCAATAATGATTTTGTTTGGTCGCTTCTTCAAAGTCAATCTAGCGATAAGAAAAAATATCGGAAATTCTAATACGGTTAATTAATATAAAAATAAGGCTTTCTCATTTACCGTGCGCCCAATGATGGCCGCGATGCGATGCAGATCTTCGCCGAACATGGACGCTATCTAAAGAATAAAAACTTTTTGATTTTAACGGTAATAGCTAGTGTAAGGAGCTGTTGGCTCGCGTGGCATGAAGGGCTTTCCACCACCCCCCTACGCATTGTAACCCTGCCACCTGTTGAAAGGCATTTAAAGTCAGTAGATGACTTGGGCCTAAGGTGGTGCGAAGGGTATTAGCCTGGGTGATTATTATTAGGGAAGCGCTCTTAAGAATTAGTTATACCAGAAGTATATAATATTGTCACTTAATTGAGCGGAGCTCTCACTGTGGTGACTTCAATGGGAAAGTTAGCTGTGTGTGTGTGTGTATGTGTGTGTGTCGCACTTGGGGGAGAAGAGAAAGGGACTCTGAACGAGACGGAGAAGAGAGAGGGACTCTGAACGAGACGGAGAAGAGAGAGGGAAATTCGCAGTAATGTCCGGAAGAGAGGGAGACCTTCGCCGCGAGAGAGGGGGGGGGGACAAGGAAAGAGAGGGGGGGGACAAGGCACTGCCGTTCAGGATATAATTTAAGCGAAAAATAGAGAGTGGACTATTTGTACTAATAAACTGTTTGTAGCTTAATAAAATTCATTTAGTTTTCTTTTGGTATTAACGTTCAATTAACATAAATACGACATTACTAAAGTTATACAACTCTTCGACAACTCCGTAATTCACGATTATCGTAGCGCCCACGCTCCGCTCAAGTCTTTGTCGAGAATGCCGGCTCCGGGTTTTGAGACGTCCTAGTATTTTACTAAGAGCTAGTAACGGAGTGACGTCATCACAAGAAGAAAATCTCCCCCTAGCGAGGCGTTGTCAAAGGCTACGTGTGACGCGTGAGCAAGCGGACGCAAAACGGCGACAAAACCCGTAATGCAATCTGTCTTAACTTGTGAATAGCTCTCAGTAAAACTTTTGCATGTGAAGAATAGGAAGTTTTACACTTTTGTAACAATATTATACACTTATGGTTATACCAGAAGAATACCAGGCATCACGACTCAAACAATTACTGCGTGAATTACTCCACCTGACCACGTAAAAAGAAAAAAAATAATTAAAAGTCGCTCGACGACTTATGGCGAAGGTGATGCCTTGGGTATTAGCTTAATACTTAACTTGTATTATATACTTAATAAAAAAAGTGACATAATTACCAAAAATGTGCCATTTCCTATACTTTCCAATGCAATAATTTACTGAATGCTGCTATCGAGACAGACCACTTAGAAGGATAGACTAGGATGGACGGTGCACACACTTTGTGGTTTGTTCTTTCCCGTTTGGTGTTAAAACGTTGATAGATGGCGGTAGCGTTTCCGTCGAGTGGCAAAGAAATCAATAAAACTACTAGCCTCCTCCAGCACTTCCTTAGTTCTCGAAGCTCTCACCAGGCGACGCTGTTTCTCCTTTTGAACTTCATTCCCTCTCCAATGAATACCCTCCCTCCACTTCCAACTTTTACTTCGCGTGCAACATTCATTTCATAAACCGATTACATTGATAAACCTTTGGTAATTATGTCACTTTTGCCCAAGTCATCTAGCGACTTTTAATGCCTTAAGCCCGGGATAATAATAATCAGCTAGGCTAATACCCCAGGCACCACCTTTAAATGCCGTGTTTCAATGCGTAGAAGGGTGGTGGAAAGCCCTTTATGCCATGCTAGCCAAAAGCTCCCTACACTAACTATAACCGTTAACCTCCACAAGTTATTATGGAAAGGGGAAACCGAAGAACTCGGGGAAAATCCCTTTAAACGAGTGGGGAGAGAAACAGTTGTTCCGAGTTTTTACCCATTGCCAGTACATTCTGGGCTCGAACCCGGTTCCTCTAGCTGCGAGGCGAAAGTGCTAACCACTCCGACACCCCATCGTTGTATACTTTTGGTTATACGTAATCCCATTAAGATAATTTTAATTGTACCTTTTTGAAAATGGGTATTTTTTGAGGTAATCCTTTCGCTATGTCACCGATAATGATTGAATTGTAAATTGTCTGTAAGAATTGTTAGTATTAGTGTGGATTTAATTTCGAATGTAGATTGGTGGCGCGATGTACCTTGTACAAAGTGTTCCATTCGCTGACTGTTATGTTGGAGGAAAGCATTCGCTTTAGTATTCTCTACATTGGGAAAATTTGCTATACATTTACATCCCCCTTTTGGTTGTAGATATTAGACGGAAACTATTGGCTTACTCCGGGATGAAAAGTGTACTCTACTTACACTACACTTTACTCTAAGCTTTGGTTAGAAATCGGCGTGTTTGGCTCCTTATCGAAAGTAGGTGAAAACCATTCGTCTGCCCTGCCCTGAGTTGCTCACAACGTAGGCGAATATCTTTGGTCTACCCTGAGCTGCACGCGACGTAGGTGAATATCTTTGGTCTACGATGAGCTGCTCGCAACGTATGTGAATATCTTGGGTCTACCCTGAGCTGCACGCGACGTAGGCGAATATCTTGGGTCTACGCTGAGCTGCACCTTAGGCTGCACGCGACGTAGGCGACTATCTTTGGCCTGACGCCGTGCAGTTTACCGCCAATTTCTTGTTACACGTTTGCTGGTACTGACAATAAAATGTTGGTGGTAGTGGTGTAGCTCAGGACAGTTAATAGTTTTCACCTAGTATTCATCAATCGTTGTAAATAAGAAACGAACACGTCTGATTGTTTTGAATTGTAGTCTATTATATTAATTCGTCTGCTAACATTTAAATGAAGTATTTAATCCCTCTCTTTCAGCACTCCCCCTACCGAGAGAACCGCGAAATATTTCCACCCAAATATACAAATCATGCTCGTTAAAACATTAGATATTAAACTAAATATGTTACGGCTAACGTGGTTCGCGTTTCTAGTATTTTGGTGATAATTTTTCCAATATCGAACACCGTGGCGCCCCACGCGGCGCTGTTCCAAACGAACCAACCGTCCAGTAGTGCGCGACAGAGTGTTTAGGTTACACTCGAACGTCACATTCTACAATAAATCTACACTAAATGGCCCGTAGAATCTAATAATTTCCGCCTATGTTAATTACCATAATGTCGGTTATATGTCTAACGCAGTTTCTCAGCGCTGTGGTGCATTCCATGTTCCTGGCGTCGTTGAAAAACGAAATGGCGGCCAAACGCCCTTCCAACACTTCCACGTTTCGAGTGGGTCTTAGGAAGAACTTCCTTTGAAAACGCCGCATTCAATCAAATTGGCGACTGGACGTCAAATAATAAACATAAGTATGACACTTTCTATTGGGAATTGTTTTAATGATGGTCTGTTTATGGTGCCCTAGAAATCGCCGCCGGACAGCCCATTTGAAGGGTCAACCAAATATTATTGAATATTCAAACATTTTCAACAGTAAAAATAACGTTTACTTTGGAAAAATAATTTAAATTTGTAGAAAATAAACGATTAAAACGCGATCGAAACGATTGAAACGCGATCTAAATGATTAAAATGCGGTCGAAACGATTAAAACGAGATTGAAACGATTAAAACGCGGTCGAAACTATTAATTCGCGATCGGACCGATTAATTGGCGATCGTAAAGATTAAAAAGCGATCGAAACGATTGTAACGCGATCGATACGATTAAAACGCGGTCGAAACGATTAAAACGCGGTCGAAACTATTAATTCGCGATCGGACCGATTAATTGGCAATCGTAAAGATTAAAAAGCGATCGAAACGATTGTAACGCGATCGATACGATTAAAACGCGGTCGAAACGATTAAAACGCGGTCGAAACTATTAATTCGCGATCGGACCGATTAATTGGCAATCGTAAAGATTAAAAAGCGATCGAAACGATTGTAACGCGATCGATACGATTAAAACGCGGTCGAAACGATTAAAACGCGGTCGAAACTATTAATTCGCGATCGGACCGATTAATTGGCAATCGTAAAGATTAAAAAGCGATCGAAACGATTGTAACGCGATCGATACGATTAAAACGCGGTCGAAACGATTAAAACGCGGTCGAAACTATTAATTCGCGGATCGGACCGATTAATTGGCAATCGTAAAGATTAAAAAGCGATCGAAACGATTGTAACGCGATCGATACGATTAAAACGCGGTCGAAACGATTAAAACGCGGTCGAAACTATTAATTCGCGATCGGACCGATTAATTGGCAATCGTAAAGATTAAAAAGCGATCGAAACGATTGTAACGCGATCGATACGATTAAAACGCGGTCGAAACGATTAAAACGCGGTCGAAACTATTAATTCGCGATCGGACCGATTAATTGGCAATCGTAAAGATTAAAAAGCGATCGAAACGATTGTAACGCGATCGATACGATTAAAACGAGATTGAAACGATTAAAACGCGGTCGAAACTATTAATTCGCGATCGGACCGATTAATTGGCAATCGTAAAGATTAAAAAGCGATCGAAACGATTGTAACGCGATCGATACGATTAAAACGCGGTCGAAACGATTAAAACGCGGTCGAAACTATTAATTCGCGATCGGACCGATTAATTGGCAATCGTAAAGATTAAAAAGCGATCGAAACGATTGTAACGCGATCGATACGATTAAAACGAGATTGAAACGATTAAAACGCGGTCGAAACTATTAATTCGCGATCGGACCGATTAATTGGCAATCGTAAAGATTAAAAAGCGATCGAAACGATTGTAACGCGATCGATACGATTAAAACGCGGTCGAAACGATTAAAACGCGGTCGAAACTATTAATTCGCGATCGGACCGATTAATTGGCAATCGTAAAGATTAAAAAGCGATCGAAACGATTGTAACGCGATCGATACGATTAAAACGCGGTCGAAACTATTAATTCGCGATCGGACCGATTAATTGGCAATCGTAAAGATTAAAAAGCGATCGAAACGATTGTAACGCGATCGATACGATTAAAACGCGGTCGAAACGATTAAAACGCGGTCGAAACTATTAATTCGCGATCGGACCGATTAATTGGCAATCGTAAAGATTAAAAAGCGATCGAAACGATTGTAACGCGATCGATACGATTAAAACGCGGTCGAAACTATTAATTCGCGATCGGACCGATTAATTCGCGATCGGACCGATTAATTCGCGATCGGACCGATTAATTGGCGATCGTAAAGATTAATAAGCGATCGAAACGATTGTAACGCGATCGATACGATTAAAACGCGGTCGAAACGATTAAAACGCGGTCGAAACTATTAATTCGCGATCGGACCGATTAATTGGCAATCGTAAAGATTAAAAAGCGATCGAAACGATTGTAACGCGATCGATACGATTAAAACGAGATTGAAACGATTAAAACGCGGTCGAAACTATTAATTCGCGATCGGACCGATTAATTGGCAATCGTAAAGATTAAAAAGCGATCGAAACGATTGTAACGCGATCGATACGATTAAAACGAGATTGAAACGATTAAAACGCGGTCGAAACTATTAATTCGCGATCGGACCGATTAATTGGCAATCGTAAAGATTAAAAAGCGATCGCAACGACTAATTGGCGATCGTTACGATTAAATGTCGATCGAAACTCCCGATTAAGCATTACGCAATCGCTCCGCGATCAAAATCGTTCGGTGTCAAACTTATGAATATTATGTTATTTACGATAAAATGTACCACAGTTCATTACTGCCAATTGCGGTACGGCATTGGTTAAAAATTCCTAGTGAAAAAAAGGGAAATATTGAGCCTCATCTGATTAGGATTGATCCAATTGTTTTAGTTTTACCAAACAGACTCAGTCCTTCTTTATTGGAAGACTTGAAAGCGGAAGGGTGGCTTTCGTGTTGAAAAATCTGAAGGCCTCTGCGGGGTTTTACCCCCAAAACAAAAACTTGTTTACTCTTTCATTTTTAAACATTATCAGAAGTTTATAATAATAGTCAAGGTAGCGTAGAAGTAACTAGGGACTATAGAAATATTAAAAACGCAGACACCATGATATTACATTTTTAGGGAGAATCGAGGAAAATGGAAAATTATAATTTATTTTATCACTTAATTAATTATTTATTTAATTATTAATTTAAATATTAATTATTTAATTATTTATTTAATTATTAATTTAAATATTAATTATTTAATTATTAATTAATTAAAATATTAATTAATTAATTATTTAATTATTAATTTAAATATTAATTAATTAATTAATTAATTATTAATTTAAATATTAATTAATTACTTATTTAATTATTTTTAATTATTTATTTAATTTATTTAATTATTTATTTAATTTATTTAATTATTTATTTAATTATTTATTTAATTTATTTAATTATTTTTAATTATTTATTTAATTATTTTTAATTATTTATTTAATTATTTTTAATTATTTATTTAATTATTTTTAATTATTTATTTAATTATTTTTAATTATTTATTTAATTATTTTTAATTATTTATTTAATTATTTTTAATTATTTATTTAATTATTTTTAATTATTTAATTATTTTTAATTATTTATTTAATAATTTTTAATTATTTATTTAATTATTTTTAATTATTTTTAATTATTTTTAATTATTTTTAATTATTTTTAATTATTTTTAATTATTTTTAATTATTTTTAATTATTTTTAATTATTTTTAATTATTTTTAATTATTTTTAATTATTTTTAATTATTTTTAATTATTTTTAATTATTTTTAATTATTTTTAATTATTTATTTAATTATTTTTAATTATTTATTTAATTATTTTTAATTATTTATTTAATTATTTTTAATTATTTATTTAATTATTTTTAATTATTTATTTAATTATATTTAATTATTTATTTAATTATTTTTAATTATTTATTTATTTAATTAAAGACTAGTTCGATCAGTTTCATACTTATTTGTTACTTCTGATCACACTTATTTGTTACTACTAGTCAGCCGTTGAGTGTCACACTTATTTCTTCTGGTTATACGACAAAGACTAGTTCGATCCGTTTCATACTTATTTGTAACTTCTGATCACACTTATTTGTAACTTCTGATCACACTTATTTGTAACTTCTGATCACACTTATTTGTAACTTCTGATCACACTTATTTGTTACTTCTGATCACACTTATTTGTTACTTCTGATAACACTTATTTGTTACTTCTGATAACACTTATTTGTTACTTCTGATAACACTTATTTGTTACGTTGAGTGTCACACTTATTACTTCTGGTCATACGCCGAAGACTAGGCCGATCAGTGTCATACTTAATTGTTACTTCTGGTCATACGTTGAAAGCGCGGCCCACTCTGAACGGCCTTGAAAAACGCCAGAGGGAAACGGGCGCTTAGACCTCTATAAACACGTGGATTTACAATGTTGTCAAGGTAGCGTAGAAGTAACTAGGGACTATAGAAATATTAAAAACGCAGACACCATGATATTACATTTTTAGGGAGAATCGAGGAAAATGGAAAATTATAATTTATTTTATCACTTAATTAATTATTTATTTAATTATTAATTTAAATATTAATTATTTAATTATTTATTTAATTATTTATTTAATTATTAATTTAAATATTAATTATTTAATTATTTATTTAATTATTTATTTAATTATTAATTTAAAATTAATTATTTAATTATTAATTAATTAAAATATTAATTAATTAATTATTTAATTATTAATTTAAATATTTATTAATTAATTAATTAATTATTAATTTAAATATTAATTAATTACTTATTTAATTATTTGTAATTATTTATTTAATTATTTTTAATTATTTATTTAATTTATTTAATTATTTATTTAATTTATTTAATTATTTATTTAATTATTTATTTAATTTATTTAATTATTTTTAATTATTTATTTAATTATTTTTAATTATTTATTTAATTATTTTTAATTATTTATTTAATTATTTATTTAATTATTTTTAATTATTTATTTAATTATTTTTAATTATTTATTTAATTATTTTTAATTATTTATTTAATTATTTTTAATTATTTATTTAATTATTTTTAATTATTTATTTAATTATTTTTAATTATTTATTTAATTATTTTTAATTATTTATTTAATTATTTTTAATTATTTATTTAATTATTTTTAATTATTTATTTAATTATTTATTTAATTATTTTTAATTATTTATTTATTTAATTAAAGACTAGTTCGATCAGTTTCATACTTATTTGTTACTTCTGATCACACTTATTTGTTACTACTAGTCAGCCGTTGAGTGTCACACTTATTTCTTCTGGTTATACGACAAAGACTAGTTCGATCCGTTTCATACTTATTTGTAACTTCTGATCACACTTATTTGTAACTTCTGATCACACTTATTTGTAACTTCTGATCACACTTATTTGTTACTTCTGATCACACTTATTTGTTACTTCTGATAACACTTATTTGTTACTTCTGATAACACTTATTTGTTACGTTGAGTGTCACACTTATTACTTCTGGTCATACGCCGAAGACTAGGCCGATCAGTGTCATACTTAATTGTTACTTCTGGTCATACGTTGAAAGCGCGGCCCACTCTGAACGGCCTTGAAAAACGCCAGAGGGAAACGGGCGCTTAGACCTCTATAAACACGTGGATTTACAATGTTGGAAATTGCGGTGGTCCGTATACGCTGCCCAAAAAACCTTACTTAGAATTAAATTTAAGGAACGTATTTGCAATTCTAGGTTAAATGTAAACCACAGCTATTCAAAAATATAACTTTCGTGAAAATCGGACTTAAATTGAGGAACTATATGTAGATTTTTAGGTGAAAATATAAAACCACGAAAATTGGGGTCCCGTAAATTACCCTGAAAACTATACTTAAATTTAATATTTACTGATATAACCGAAGTTGTAGGTTCGCTCAATCCTAACCTATCCAATAATATTTTTTTTAACGTTATTGGACTTAATTTTAAAGAAAATATCTAAAACATAATCACCAAAAATAGTAAATTGGGCAAATGCCTAACTTCTTGGGCTTCGATTTAATTTAAAAAATTTATGAAAGGCTATCAATGGCGATGCATGTACACTCGAACGAGATATCATTTACTCTCCTAGCCCAAACCTTTGAAGAGATATGCGCGACACGGCGGCATCGGCATCGGCAACGGCTACACTGTACGTGAGACTAATACACACAAATCCTTAGGATTGTGTGTAAAAAAGAACACAAGTTGTTTTTTTCCGGAAAATTTCGTGTACCTTTGACTGCGCTAAATTTACAAATCATTTGGACCCCTCTGATCTATTAGGCGATAGCGTAAATGGTTTTGGTCTTAGCTAACTTATTAAAATGTTCCCGGAAATTCGTCATAGCACTGCCAACTTCTATAACGTGTTTCCGCGATCGGGGTTGCGTCACTAAGCCTAGGTTAAAAACGTGTTCTAGTCTAAGTCTTCAATTTTTTTTACAATTTTCGAGTCAGAGACTTAATAATAATACTAATCTCCGAATCGTTGTTAAATTAAGTTTAACAAATTAATCTTTTTTCTGTTAAAAAAGTATAAATATTTAAAAACATAACTTAGCACAAGATGTTAAGTATGACTTTCTTTAAAAGTGAAACTTTAAAAAAATTATTTAATGAAGCTGGAAGTCGCGGTAAAAAACAATTTTATAACCACGTGACTATTATTAAAAGTTTCTACCGTTTGATGGCGCTCAAATGTTTCCCGAAAGAAATTTTACCCAGTATACCTTGCAATAGTTGATTTTATAAAATGTCTTTACGCTTGCCCAACTTGTTGAAATGTTGCCCTGGAATTAGGAGTGTGCAAAATATTGGGTCAGACCAAATAATTCGATCGAATACCAAATCGAATATTCGATTCGTCGAATCGAATAGCGCTTGGAAAAGTTCGCGAATAATCGAATTTTTTGATCAAATAGTCGAATATTCGAAAAGATAGGGAAAAAGTATTTGGTATTTACAAATAGTTTGCAAACTGGTCGAATAACCGCGGGTCTTTTTCTAATTTGTTGAAGTTCAAGGCCATCCGGAGAGCGTAGTGAAAATTCCGAACTAGTCCTTATTTCTGGCACCTCTCTTTAGGCCGCAGCGCCAAGGACCATATAAAGAGTAGCTTGCACGTCCATTATCCATACCGTTTGTTGCGAAAGGCAGAAGCTGTTTATTCTAGCGCCTATTGGCCAGATTACTCGCGTATTCTCTTTTGTAATGGAATTTTCTAGAATAGCAAAGTAAAACTAAAATTGAGTCTAAAACGTAAACCAAGGCCAAAACAAAACTAAAAACCGGGAGGAAAGTTGAAGTAAGTAACTTTATGGATTTTTCTGTTTAGAATTTTTGAGTTAACTAAATTAATAATTATTGATTTAAAATTAATATAAATGCAATTTTTTAATTTGGAACAAAAGATCTGCTCCCTCGCGTTTTACATATATTTAAAAACTTGAAATTTTAATTAAGTGTTTGCAAACTATGAAGTATGTAGCATGTCCTTTGATTTTAATTGTAGTTAGTAGTTACTAAAGGTTAAAAGTCGCTAGAAGACTTGGTCCTGGAGTGGTACCTAGGGTATTAGCCTAGCTAATTATTATTATTATTTTGCCATGGTACCCAATTAAAATATGTATGATAATTGATAAGTTGATATGCACTATATTTTTGTAGGTTACGATTAACTCATTTTGATCAAATCGAAAAAATTGTTTGAAGGAAGGTTGAAAATAAAGACATTTTGTACAACAATTAGAATTAATTTGAATGGTTAGTTAGAGTTTATCACAGTGGCGTAATATAAAATTATGGGCCCGCCTGCAGCCTGAGACAATGGACCCTCTTCAGTGTTTTTTATTAAGAGCATTAGAGTATGCTAAGAAAAATTAAAAATTTAAAAGACCATCTTTTAGGACGGGCCCGTCATTATACCACTGATTTACCAAGTTCGCCCAGGGAACTTTGTTCTAGGCTATACTGTATTTGGCTATTTGAAAACCAAATACGTCGAATAATTTGATATTCGAAATACTATTTGGTATTTGATCAGTTAACTGGTCTAAATTTTGGCCCTAAAAATATTCGACCAAATAATTTGACGTTATAAATATTCGATTTGGTATTTGCCGTGCTTTTAAAAAAATATTTGATATTCGATTCGATCCCCAAAAAATGGTATTTGCACACCTCTACCTGGAATAGTTCGGCCAATGCCTAAGAATGAGTTCATAAGCTCTTTAGTGGGAGAGAAAACGGATCCACAGCTGAAGCGGGGAGGCAACATTTCAACAATATGGCCAAGGTTATTTTATAAAAAGAACTATTTATGCCTTCGCTTAATGGCTTCGACGCTTTCACGGCTCAAAGTTCACTTGGATGTGAAATGTAGCACCAGTATGTGAATAGGCGAAACTATAAAGTCCAGGGGGGCTGAAAAGATGGTAATCACGTGACTTTGTGGAGAATTACAGCGCCATCTATTCTAAGAAATACGAACTATTATTCGTTTTATTTTGCTAATGGCGGTTTAAATTTTGATCGATTCATCTAAATTATATAATTATTATTATTATTTAAAACAATTTTTAATAGAAAGGTGTAAGTTAATTAGCTGTCTGCAGTATCTGGAAGGAATAATTTTTTTCTTTACCGTCGCACGGCCAACTATGAACACGAGTTACCGAATCGAAGTTGGCTGTGATATGGTAGTCACGTGATTTTGTTTTCCCATTTTAACAAGTTGGCTAAGACCAAATTTACTTTATAGTTTCGCCTATTATATTTCAATAACATTATCAGGATAGTAAGATAGATACTTCTCGCTATAAGTTAAATTATATACTTTTGACATTATTAATCGGAGGTTACTTAACTGGTAAGTTAGACTGTCAACGTAAACCATTTCATCCCTGGCAAAAATGATGTTTTAAATTTAAAAAAACTGAAGTTAAAAATGATTTAAAATAAGGAGATATTACAAGCAAATAATTTCTACAGCCAAAATGGGTGCAGCCACGTTATCCTCTTCTAACTGGACGTTCACTCTTAATTTGTCCAGGGTTTTAACCAGAGCTCCTGTGGCACGAATCTTGAAAATGCAAAGTTTTATAATGTTAAGCAGCGTTCAGACTATGTGAAAATATGACGTTAGCATCGGTCGTGTCGTTTCGGTTATGTTGGTCGCGTCGGTTCGTTCATTTCACTGTTCAGAAAGGAACCAACCTTGCACGGAGATTAACATAAAAAGTGATTGTTCATCCAATCAGAGCTCAGTAATAACGGTGGAAAAATTTCAATAATTTTTTATCCACCTCTGATTGGTTATAGTATTTCGATGGTTCTAAAGGTCGCCACTACCTAGAGTCAGCGCTGATGAGGCATAAGGCTAATTGTCTGCTATGAACTTTTTGAGCGCAACGAAATGCAAAAATGTAAACGACACGCGCGAAAATTTAAAGTCTCTGTTGAGAAGTCTGAACGGTGTAAGAAATCGAAAGAACCGACACGATCGACGCAAACGTAATATTTTCACATAGTCTGAACGCAGCTTTAGAAGTCTAACCAGGGTTATTTAACTTTAGGAGGTTGGATTACGGAAACTTTCAAATGGCGCCCTTAACTTAGTTGGATTTGCTTTCCCCACTTTCTTAATAGCATTCAGTACAGATAATCATAATTTTAAATAAATATTTATTTAGTTTATTAAACTGAATTATATTAAATTATTTTCATAATTATTCGACATCACCGTTGTTTTATTATTTTTTTCAACCAATTCTGTTCATCCGCAATGCGCGACCGAAAACTATCGCTATGCCCCCTTTCGTTCGCCATTGAACGGATAAAACAGACGCTATTAGTTTTTCCTCGTCGATATTCGTTAATTTAACTTAATAAATAATGATATTTGCATTTTAATATAATTTCTGCATCGTTTGCTTATATTTTGATAAGTTTATTTAAGAAAAAACGGTCTTATGACTTTTTAATTTGTCTATAGCAGACGCTAGATCATAGGTGCTACCTCGGAGAAGCTAGCGCCGTTACGCCACCTAGACATAAAATTCCTCTCCTTTCCCCAAGTGTGGGTCTGACTTATTGAGGGACACGTGTTTCTTTAACTGGTAAAGCATTGTAATCTAACCTCCTAAATAGTTTAATAACCCTAGTATAGCCCTAGCAGGGAAGGTCAAGCTTCTGTCTAAACGTAGTGCTAAGATATACGCTGGTTGTGGTCTAAAATAAATAACGTGGCGTTCTTGTTTACGGTCTTTTCCCACTTCTACAATGCTTCCCTGGCTCTCCCACTAAAGAGAGCTAATGAATTCGTCCATACGCTTGACTGCACGACCTCAAGAACAAGTTAAAGGCCTAAGTTTTCTTCTGCCTGTCACCCTTTAAATTAGGCCAACATGTTCAGCGGTTGGCCTACCACCAGGGTATTTGTACTCCACTAAGGTGGTGCCTTGGGTATTAGCCTAGCTGATGATGATTATTATTATTATTGATTTAAAGGGTGACAGGCAGAAGAAAACCTAGGCCTTTAACCAGTTGTAGCAAATCTGAAAGGCCTATTAGAATTTTTTATTACGTTCTAGACTGTCGCGCCACGAGTGGGAATTGATGGAAGCTTGACCTTCTCTGCTAGGGTTATACTCTTTTTAATTTCAAAATGGCATCGAAATATAATAATTTACCGTATTTATATTTTGAAAGTTGAAATAGGATGAAAAATACAATTCTCTTTCGGTTTTCGAGAGTAGTTTGGGCATGTTGGGCAGTTGAATCATTTGCAGCTTCATCTTGGCACTTTCATATCCTTTCGAATAATTAATATGCAAATTAGCAGGCGGGTATTGCGTTTTGTCATTCTTTGGCGATTACCAAAATCCTTATTTGGGATAATATGTAGAATTCTGTTTGATTTTTCAGTAATTTCCTCTTCCTCGGACGGTGCTAATATTTTATATTTTAATAGATATCATGAGTGATGCCAAGCAAATATTTAGGTTACTGAGAACGTAATTTATTTCCCAGGCCTCTCTTAAAGGGAGTACGAACTAAATCGAAAAATCGTCTGCTAGCACGAGCTTCTACTTGTTTTTAACGTAACTAAAGCCAAAACTTCTGTTAAACCTTTAAATATGCAAGTTCTTACTTCCTTTAAACGAAAACTCTCCATTTTCCCATTTTTATTGCGCCATCTTGTATCGATCGTAAGAACATTTTTATCTTTCAATAAAAAATTAAATTTAACTATTAATCTCGCTTTAATTAAAGTGGCACTAACCGAATTTAACTCATCATAAATAACAAAATAGTCGGTAGATTCTCATTTATAGTTCAGATAAAATAATTTAAAACAAGTCCCCCGCAGATGGCGTTACTGTTCCAATTTAAATTGCGATTTTTAGTCAGTCCTCTTTCTGAACGCGTTACCTCGTACATTCTCAGAAACCCTAATACGTTCTTGGTTACAAGGCATTAAAATGTACATAAATCCCCATAATTATAATTCGAAATTTTTTATTGGTTCAAATTATTATCGAAAATATCCGTTAAGACTGACATAGTTATAAATATTATAAGTGGATTTATATTGCAAATTTTTATACGAAATAAGATTATTTTTATCCTTATTTTCGAATCTTTTTGTAAAAAACAAAGCCCTTGGTAATTTCATCAAAGGTCTATTTTCAATTTATAGAAAAAAAAATCAACGCGGATATAGATATTTTGATAATTCTATTACACCGCTATTTAGCAATCGGACTGTGTAAATGCCATTGGCACGATAAAGGACCCCCTTGTCTGATAATGAAATATAACAGGTTATCTTTCATATACTTGTTATCGCTCAAAAATGTATTCCCAAAGAAAAAAGATTTTACGCCAAGCTTTCTAAACGCGACCGCTTACGCAATTCGAGAGACTAGTCCCTGATTTTTAGCCACCCTCTAAAAATCTACGGAAAATTTGGACAAGCCCGGAAAAAATTTCCATTGATCTCATTTCAAGTTCTACAATCTTCCACTCCTACATTCACCCACCTGTTAATTTTTAAATTAAATTGTCCCCTCTAATTACGTACCGTAATCCTTAAAAACATTCAGTAAACCTTCTTCGGTGTTAGAACTGGTGATAATATGGGAAGGTTGTATTTGTTGCAACACTAACGTTTAAAGACGCAAAAATATATAAATAATTAAAGAAGGGGGAGGGAAGTAGGGGTGACGCGAAACGCGTTTGTTTTCAAATAGGCCTACATTGCTTGGCGACGTAATGTTCGGGTCCCGCTTCCAAAGTGTCGTTGAAAAGTTTCAGCGAACAAGATTCCGAATCGTAAGAAGCGGCTCCTAATTTTCCACCTGCCCATAAAATGCAGAGGAAGACGCTTTTCTGTCAAAAAAGGGAAAAAAGCCACGATATAATAATTCAAGCGAAGGTTAACTATCTTTAATTCCGTGGAACGGTAAACACCTCTTTCTCCGAAGAGGACGTTTCTTGGTCATTATTTTCGTCTCTAAATGCCCCCGCTTCCGAAGAAACGCTCGTACATTCCGATAAATCCATTCTGAAAGAAAACCGCTACGCTACGCCGCTTTATTTCCGTGTATCTATCTGGAAAGAACGCGAAAAACGTACTTTATTATTTCGTCGAAAACGCCAAGCCTAAAATATATAAAAAAGCGGCCAATTTAAATTCCGGAAGATCCCCCTTTCCGGCCCCAACTTTCTTCTAGCTAGCTAAAAGTACCACCGACTCCCGGATTTCTAGGAATGACGTAAATCGCGTACGATAGAGAGTTCTCGAAAACCTTGAACAAAACCATTTTTATTTTTCAAAGTGTGTCAAAAACAAGTTTTGTGGAAGCGTACGTAGAGTGTGGAAAGGTATTTTATATAATCTTGCGAGGCTAGTTGTGTAGTACACGAATCGTTAAAAATTTCTACTACTTGTAAAATCCAGTCTACCCACGCGAAATGTAGACGTAATTTTAAAATAACTGTTCTCTCGCGAGACTGACGGGTTTACTTTTTTTCCTCCTTCAGGCCAAAATACCACCCTCCGAATAAATTATTTCGAATTCGAAGCTTAGGTGGGATAAAGTCCGGGTAGATTTGAATTAATATTCGACATATTATCGATTTTCTGGGAATTACCGGGAATATACGCTACTTTTACTCGTAAAATTAGTTAGGTATAAATGTAGGCTTAGGAATTAATAGTTAGTAGCGTTATTGAAATACTTAAAAAAAACGCATACTTTGATTTCTGAAATTGTTGTATGTGTATAGAAAAAGGTTTTATAGATCACGGGTCATTTATCTAATTCGCTTATAACAATTCGTTTTATATCTGCCGCCAGCCTTGTTTTCGCGTTTCAGTGAGAGAACTTTTCCCTTTTTTCCGAGAATCGGAAGTTGTGACGTCAATAACGTCAAATTGTCTGGTTCCCTCTTGAGCCCACCTACCTCTTCCGGTGATGTCATTACCGACCAATAGAATTTCAGTTTGATGATTCACTTCTATTTTTGCGATCTGTGACGTTTTTCTCTCCCGCCTATTTTTCCTCGTGACTGTCCCATTTTTTCGAGGCTACACCTCGTTGTTGAAAAACTACGACACCGAGTATCGGCGCTGCTATCGCTGTGTTTGAAACTTTTTGACTAGTTTCTCAAATTCGCCGCATCGGCTCTCACTTACATTTTTGGTGTCGCTGCCTTCGCCGGTATTTTAGTTCGAAATTTCATCGGTTCTCGTAGACCTTTGCTATTTTGCTCGTACCCCCTAGACTTATGGTAGTAGGCAAAATAGTGAGTCACCATTTAAAAAATGAGAGAGGCGCCGTTGGGCTGACTCAGTTCACTACAACTGTCCGAGCGTACGCATGAATTGTTTTGTTATAATTTAAAGATTTCAATGTTACGAGATAAAGTGATTTGCCAGGTACGAATATTCCGTCGTAACAAGGTTTAGAAGTTATCGTATTCGTTATATTTTCTTCCGAGAAGAATCTCAACGTTTCGGCAAAGTTAAAAGAAGACTGACTTTCGGGTGTTTCCTAGGCCTTAGTCTCGGATATTATTTTTACTGGTGCCCCGAAGTTTCCAGCGCCTGCCTAGGGACTCGTCTAGACAAGACGGAGTCGCGAATTTCGATCTAGCCTAATCTAGCTTCAAATCCATCGGCCTAAACGGTTTCAACTATCGTTAGGTGTTGGCCACGAGCTGTTAACGTCCAAATGGAAACCGTGGAAACGACGTTTTACGACGACTCGCAATTTCGTTCCAGAGGAGAAATCAAGATGCTGAAGAGGCCTATGACACTTGACCTTGACAACAACTCCAGGCAGCAAAATCCCAACAAGAAGCAGAAATTTGCGGCAGCCTTGTTAACGAGTCCAGATATGCATATGCTCAAATTAGCTTCTCCAGAATTGGAGCGACTAATAATTGCTCAAAATGGATTAGTGACGACAACGCCGACTCCTACTCAGTTCCTCTTTCCGAAAAACGTTACGGAGGAACAAGAACAATATGCCCGTGGTTTTGTAGATGCGCTTAACCAACTTCAACAGAGCAATATGAAAGGTAGCAACAATTTAGTTCACGTAAGTGGCAATGGAGATCACCATATTCCGGAATTTATCACTATGGGAGGAGAAAGTTTCACTATTCTTCAACCTCAAGGACAATTGTTACCTCAGTCTTCTGTCAATTCAACGGTAGGCATATGCAATAGCCGATCGGAAAGTGTTAATTCCACACGATGCCTTACATCAATGTCTAGTATTCCACCTTCTTATTCCTCAAGCGTGTCAACTTCCGTATCTTCAAATTACGTGCCTAACTCCAGTTCCTTCCTTCCTTCAATTCCAACCATTAAAGAAGAACCCCAAACTGTCCCAAGCATGAGGGGCTCACCGCCACTTTCTCCAATTGATATGGAAAATCAAGAAAAAATTAAGCTGGAAAGGAAAAGGCTCAGGAATAGGATCGCCGCCAGCAAGTGCCGCAGGCGAAAGCTGGAAAGAATTGCTCGTCTCGAAGATAAAGTTAGACTGTTAAAAGGTGAAAATAGCGAACTAAGCACGGTAGCTACTCGTTTGCGGGATCAAGTGTGTCAGCTAAAGCAGCAAGTGATGGAGCATGTTAAAAGTGGATGTCAAATCATGGTTTCCCACCAGTTCTAGACATTTCAAATTCGTTAGATTGAGTTATTAATGAAAAACAAACTGCTACGTCCATAACGCACCCGTTATGAACAACGAGGCTAAATGGAAAATAAGCCGCCCCAAGTTGAAGGTTACGATAACGTGGAAAGATCCCTCCAATGACATTTTCATCCCGTTGAAAATATCATCACAAACTTTATGAAAAAATTTCCATAACTTAAGTGTTTTCAGAGATTTAAGCAGCCAAATTTTGATGTCTTTGAATATAATTGAACGATAAGTGGCTACGTGAAGTAGACTAGCAAATAACTAATAAGAAAATGGGCCTTATTGCGTCGCATTGTCAACCTAGGTCTTTTCGATTAAAGAAGTCATTGTTAAAGGCTCTAGTCTTCCTCTAGCAAGCCTAATTTCAAATATTTGTAGTAATCGAGCGTCATTAATATAAGCTAGTCCCTTAAGTTTTATTTTTTTTAAATGATTGCCTTAATGTTTATGCAAATTTAAGACCTACGTGGACAATGTTATATATATTAATATTACAAAAACTCTAGTCTTCATAAAAAAAAATGTTTATATAGAAAGTAGTAGGGTTGTGATATTTTTGCTGAAGTATACAAAACAGAGGTTATTTTAAGATCTGATTGAAAAAAAAACAAACTTGATAGAAGTTTTGCATAATTTTCTGATTTTATAGTAAAAGTAATTTGTAATGAAAAAAAACTGGAAACAGCCTACTACTCGACATATTTAAAAAGTATTTTTGCTACTTTTACTTTATTCTCAAAATATGAGTGTCCCATAACCATAATTTATACAGTTTTGTATTTGTGATAGTTACAATAATGGATCATTGCCCAATTTTTTTACGAGCGTGACTTAAAGTATGCAATATGTGTTTTATTAGCGTGAAATGATAAAAACTTGAGATAGATTCGCTAGATTTATAGTTTCTTAATTCTGGCCCTCTTTTATATATCATACAATTTTTCGGTAATTTTACTACCTAATATATGGAAAATACATGTTTATTAATTCAGCTTGCATCTTTGGATAAATAGCCAAACACTGTTTTTAGCTTTCTTCTCAAAACTAGAAACTTCATTTTCTCTTTTGTGATAAATTCCAAAAAAGAAGAAAAAATGTTTTTGCCAGTGTGGCAATTGTTGGTAAAAACAAATACAAAGCCTTTCTTTGCCAATTTTTCTAAATCTAAGAATAATAATTGTTCGAAATGTGTATTTTTATACTTCATGCTTAACGCAAAGCTCAAATATATTTGTAAATTTTATGAATAGATTGTGTAAAAAATATTTGAGGGTGTTACTTATCTTTTGTATAAAAATTTCTCCAAAATATCTGGCTAAACGATAAAAAAAAACACATTTTTCATAGGTAACGAATAAAAGCTAATAGTAATAGTTTTTGCCATAAAAAAGTCAACAGAGTTGAAAAATAACTTTCTTAGATTTTCTTTGTAAAAGTAAAAAACAAACACAAATAAAAAATGCTAGTGCCTCAAAACAATTTTGTTGAAATTTTATTACTTAGTTTAAAAAAAAATAGTAAGCCTATGACTAAATTATATAAGTATATTTAAAAGTATTTCTTATTAAATTTAATTATAATTTTCTGTTTACAACCAGCCCACGTCTGCTACGAGGGCAATTTGTTACTGTAAAAAAACACTAATTAGCAGACGAATATCTAGCAGTTGATGAGCTTCATCTCGCGTTGGCCGTTAAGTGGCTCTACGTAAATTGGAAAGGCTAGTAGTCAAAGCCGAATAATTTTACCCCCTTCAAGCTCTTTCACTGTAGTTTACCGTTTGGTCGATAGATGGCGATACGTTCTCCGCGTTGAGTTTAGAAAAGATCTTTTTACTTGGCTATAATATAATATATTTTCTTTATTCATAATAAAAGTTTATAATATTAATTATTAATAGTTTCTTTTAAGCAATAAACATAAATATAAACCCAAATGAGTTACAAATGATAAGTAATTACATGGTTTTATTTTAGATAATGAAGAAACCCGATGGGTGTCGTTCCAAAATGAAAGAAAGCTCGTTAAACGGATTCCTTTCAACAAAACTACGATTGTAAACTTCACTGCCTCGCAAAACGTAATTTTACATTATCTATTTGAAGCGTGTTTTGAAACTCATAATAACACGGTACACGACCGACAACGCCTCAAGTAGAGGTTTAACAAGGTCGCTTGACAGTTCAGCTCACACTACAAGCTCTTCCGTCAGCTAAAATTGTATTTTAAGACGCAAACTTATAATCGCAAGCTATATTCCCCCAAAAAATGTTTAGTTTAATTTATTTTACGATTTCTAAAAGCGGTTTTGTGGCAAGGTCGAATAAACTCAACAGAATTCAGCGTGTAAATTGTGAAAGACGCCAAGCAGTCTGTTTAGTTTAGTCTAGCAGGAGAATTTCCTCCCTTAGGTTTCTGCCCCCACTATCCCGCTGATATTTACAGCGTATTTTCCCGAAATTTGTTCGCTTTGGCCGACCTCACAACCATCATCTGTCGGTCAGAAATCGCTTCAAACTGCGATAAATGACCACTCGAACTCGCGGAAAATTTCCCGTCTCTTTTGTAGGACGAAATATTACTAGCGTTGGTTAATTTTCGAAAAATACGCGGCGAAATATAGAATTAATAACAAAAATAGTATACAGGTGCCGTTTCAACCCCTCCCCTCTTTTCGGAGTTGTCGCTTTCAGAGAAATTGAGAAAGCTCGCGCGTCCCTCCCCCCCTCTACCATTACTTTACCAGCAGTAATAAAATTAATCTGTCCGACCGGGGTTTTTGCCAGTATTCCTGGGAATCTGTGGAAAAAAATGTCCGCTTCTCGTTAGCGAAACCCGAAAATGGCATACCTATAAGGAGTGAGTTACCGAGTTAGTATCCGCGAGGTGGTGTTCTCGTTACTTTTGTGTGTCTGTGCTTTTAGCTTTATAAGCAGTGCTTCCACATGTTGGGAATTTTCGCCTTTCAAAATTAGAAAAGGGAATTGTTTTCGAAATAAAGAGGGTTTTTTTTCTTATAGAAAACAATGTAAATTAACATTATTATTGGTAATGAAAACAACAGATTTTCCATAGATTCGTGTATATTTTTACGAAATTAGCTAGTAGTAAAAACAGTTTCCTATTTTACCAAGTTCTGATTTATATATTTATATAAAATAGTCCTTAATTCGCATTCACGTCATTTTCATGTGTTAGAGAAATTGTTTATTATTAGTCAAAAATATTATATTATAGGCGTATTATGTTAAGATTCAACAGGGACCAGTTTTGCGAATTCTTGACATTTAAGAGTGGGAAAAAAGGGAATTTTTTAGGTTCCCTGGTACAGAAAAAGGGAATTTAAAATTTGTCGAAGTAGAAGCACTGGTCATGAGTAACGTAATAATCATAAGTATGACACTTCCTATTCTCCCGACTAGTCGTTGGAAGTGTCAAGTAATTGCCGCTCACAGCCTATTTGAAGAATCAGCCAAGGCTTATGGAATATTGCAACGCTTCATCAGTAAAAAAAATAATAATAAATAAAATAATGATAAATTATTGAGTGGTAACCCAATATTGCCTTATTTAAATATTCGCATTTTCTCAAGGTTTTCATTTACGAATATCATACTAATTTTGCCAACAAAGAGAGATTCAGGGTATAATAATAATAATAATAATAATAATCAGCTAGGCTAATACACAAGGCGCCACCTTAGGCCTAAGTCATCAAGCGACTTTTAATGCCTCTAAACAGGTGGCCGGGTTACAATGCGTAGGAGGGTGGTGGCAAGCCCTTCATTCCACGCGAGCCAACAGCTCCCTACATTAACTAACAAGTTTTAATGGAAGGGGAAACCAAAGAGCTCGGTGGAAAACCCCTTTAACCAGTGGGGAAAGAACTTGCAAACGAGTTTACTCTTCCTGAACTTCCGACTACGCAATCACTCCGCGACTAATTTAACTATCATTAACCGAAATCGTTCATTGTCATACTTAAACTAATATGTTACTTCTGGCTATAATCTATAGCATTATATTGGGTTTGAGCGTCTTGTTTTAGCCCTTGTTAGGCATTTGACCTTTCGGCAAGGTAACCATTTCCACAACTGCCAACTGAGGTCAAAGTTGGTTGTTATTAATGTACTTTTGGCGTGTAGCCCCTTTTAGATTCCGATGGTTTCTTGAATTCCAACAGCCGTGCACCCACGCTGGTACTGTCCGATAATTCTATACGGAATCTAGTCAGAAATTTATACGTTGCTTTTATATGTTTCACCGGTTCAGTGGCGTAGTATGGTTGGGCGTATAATTTTTTTTTTTTTAAATTTTATTCTATTGTGTGCCACCCCGAACCAAAATCATGGCTACGCTACTGCACCGGATCAATATAACACAAGATTCACTGGCATCTAGGAGCAACAAACACAGCACCCCACCCCACACAAGGATAACGCAACCCGTCAAAAGTCGTGCAATTTCTAGCGTACATTTTTCATTGGTTAGACGCTTTAGCGCCTGCTGCCGTCGAAAGGGGAAAATTCGGAAATTGTCTTCCCCCCGCCCGTAAAACGTTCAGTGTAACGGTTCGTCTTATGACACAAATTAATGCAATAGATCGTATACGAAATATTTGAACCAGGCAGTTTCATATGTTTCAAACTGAGAAATTAGTTAGATAAGTTTGACGTTCTTTTATATACGGGCATAAGTAACATAATTCCTCTAAGTATGACACTTGTAGCCTTGCTCATGCATTTTTTTCTTACTACATCTTTTCTTCACCAAAGATAAATCAGTAAGCCGACTAGAAACTCCGTAACCCGGAAGTTTAACACTCTTTGTGATTTGATTTTTTCTATAATTGGTCATCGAAAAGGAGTCTGCAGAGTTCAAATTCAGCGTCAAACCTCGAGCCAATGAATTTGAAATGTCGTGTTACGTCTTACACTTGACGTAGTTAAGCCCCGCCTTTTTCTCGACGCGCTTTCGTATCACCGTCCTAATGGAACCTTAGACATTCCAAGTGTATACTTCTATAGTTTCCTGGTTAGATGTAATAAAAAAATTCCAAATGTCATACTTAGAGGTAATATGTTACTTATGATAGGGGTTTGTTGCGTTGTAAAAACCGGGAAAGTTTTAAACTAAAGGTTGTAATGTTCAAACAAATAACTGTTTTTCAGCTTGTGTCATGACTCATGTCACATGTGGTGGGATATATTTTCGATTCAATTAAAATTCCATGTAGGCAAGGAACTATTACTAATTTTATTTTGAAAACACAATAGTTGTCGTAATTTAATTACATTTAAAAGATAATATTGATAAGTTTAAAATGAATATCAAAAGCAAATTTAGTCCAAATAATATAAGATATATTTCGGCTACTAAATAGTAACGAAGCCTTTCACAAATTTATTTCCAATTTTTCGGCCTTAATCAATTCCTCTATTGGAGAGTTTGGTGCAGTCAGCTACACGTCGCGAAAAAGATTGCGTTGCTGTAGACCATACTACATCAAACTCGGCATCGTATGATCATCTAATTACTAAAGGTGCGTTAAATGATAATATATTATATTTAACCAAGAAGGTAGTTATTTATAATAATATAAATAAATATTATGTATAGTATAAATTATATGTTGAATGTTATAAATTATATATTTGTTTTTTATTATCCAATCTCGAAAATGGATTGAGTAATTAACATTGGGACAATTGGAATATTGTAATTTAATGTGTTTATTGCCGGTTTTGTTCAAAGTCGGCCGTAATGTAGACCAATATGAGATATAAAATTTCCCAAAAGGAGACGTTGCATTACCCATTCGATTTGCCATGGCAACCGAAAATGGTTTTGACCACTTAAAATAAAAATAAGTTTTTTCCTTATTTTACCCAAAAATTGTTACAATTTTACCCCAAAAATTTTACTATTACCCAAACTTGATGAAATTTACCTAAATGTGGTCCAAATTACCCATTTCATGATTTTCATTTTATTTTAAAATTTTCATTACCGAGAAAATCCCATGCTTTTTTAAATGGTGATTTTTTGTTGTTCGAAGTGGTCAAAACCATTTTCGGTTGCCATGGCAAATCGAATGGATAGTGCAAAGTCTCCTTTTGGAAAATTTCATATCTCATATACATTACGGCCGACTTTAAACAAAATAGGCCATATATACCTCGGGTAGTCTCCTTGTCAGTAAAATAATTCCCCAAAGTGACAAACTTATGGAATAATATTATAGTAGGGGAAACTTGTAGGAGGTGCAGGCTGTACACACAAAGGCACGTCTACACCCAGCTACCAGTTCAACTTTCGGGCACTGGCTTAACCCAGTGGCGTAGCCAGAAATCCTTCAAGGGAAGGGCTTTAGCTATATAAAATACCTGAGAGGGCGGGTCGAGAAGGGGGTTAAATTTTAGTACAGCCAAAGATACGACCAGGGGGAGGAGTGACATGGAAACCCTCCCTTTGTCTACTCCAATTCGAAAATTGTCTTCCCCCCCCCCCGTAAAACGTTCAGCGTAAAGGCTCGTCCAATGAAATTTGTACACAACACTGCGTTAGCGTGTTTAAAGGTTAGCTGCGTTCTCCTTGTGTTTGTGGCTCCTAGATACCACTGGCTTAACATGTCCATTATTTCAAACCACAGACCACCTACCCAAAGAGGGACATGTATCGCTGGTAGTAATTTAATTTAAGTCTCGAATGTAATGCGGCTTTTTTAAGAGCGCGCCATCTTACGGCAAGAAGAGGCAGTTTTAAAGGTACAAATACGAGCAGACGCCACAATAAAAATGTATTGTAGAACTTGGCTCGCGAACGACTTTTTATTTTTTATTTTGTAAAATAAAGAATTTTCTCGCGTTATTTCTGTTTGATGTCAAAAAAGCCACTTCACTTTAGATACACCTTTTTTCGAGGTTGATGCGAGTCCTTCTTACTGCAGGTGGATTTTGGTCAAATGAATAAAACCATTCATTCATTTTATTCAACTGCCGAGAGTCCTTCTTCATTTAATTCATCGAAATTAATAGAGACACATTAGGAAACCCGCAAATACCCCGCACCCCCTAGCGGGAACTCCAGATATTAAACTATACATGACAATATGGTCCAAAATTGAAATCGATCGTGTTGTCATCGGACTTTTTACGATTGCGCCTACGCATTCGAAGTTCCCGTTTCTCCGAGAGCATATGGTCAGTAAAGATAGCTCATAAAATCTCTGATAATAGGCATTTGGCGGCAGGGGTCACTGGATAAAAGCCTCGTGATTTATCGCCGATTCCCGTCGTCCTTTGCGAGATCGAGCGCGCGGATAACGCGCGTTTTTTCGACGAAATTCGTTTCTTATCATCACCATCTTCATCATTTCTTCGCTTTATTACGTAGTCAGCCAGGAACCGAGGCTTAGCGGCGTTGTTTCGTCGCCCTGGCGGGGAGCGCTAATTTGAATTTCGCGGCGCGCCCTCCCAAATAAGACACGCTCCTCCGGCGAGGGCACATTTTAATAACCGAATCTTTCCCATTATCACTGTTTAGGATTTTCGACCCCTCCCTCTCCGTGTTTCCCCCTTTCTCCGAGGCTTTTTAGTCCCACGCGTCCTAGATGGCGCCAGAGTTATACTTTGAAAAAGGGACAAATTTTATAAATTTAATTTTGGTTGACACCATTGCCAAAGTTTAGCTGCCTTAAAATCAGGCCCGGACTGGCCAATCGCCGACGGCCCTCGGCTCGAGGGGCCCCCAAATGGCTCATAATAAATTTTTCCTAAAGGTCCTTTAGACGCGTTTGACGTTTCAAATTAATGTGCACGTAGAATCTAGTACACTTTAAACATTATTTGTTGTCCTATAAATAAGTATTTAGATTTTTATTCCATACCACTACACCAAGCCAGTCCGGGCCTGCTTAAAATTCGGTACACCGATTACATCAGTGGTTTTCAAGCTTTATTTTTATTGGAACCCTTCGCTATCAGAAACAATATCCACAGAACACCGGAAATTTTAGGAATTACATAATATCGCGAGGGTCGGTGGGAAAACCAATTTTTGAAAACCAAAACGCATCAAATTTCAAATATATGATTTTTTTATTTATAAAAAAATAAATTATTATTTATAATAATATTTATTGTTATTTATAAACAAAACTGCATAATTATCAATTTAATAATGAAAACAACACAAATATGAAGTAGAATAGGCTAGATTAAATTTAACCTTTTTATATATAAATAAATTAAGAATGAAATTAATCTCATATTAAATTAAGAATGAAATTAATCTCATATTAAATTAAGAATGAAATTAATCTTATATTAAATTAAGAATGAAATTAATCTCATATTAAATTAAGAATGAAATTAATCTCATATTAAATTAAGAATGAAATTAATCTCATATTAAATTAAGAATGAAATTAATATCATTAAATTAATCTCATATTAAATTGAAAATTAAATTTATCTCATTAAATTAATCTCATATTTAATAAATAACTAAATTAATATCATATTAAATAAAAACTAAATTCATATCATATTAAATGAAAACTAAATTAATATCATATTCAATAAAAACTAAATGAATATCATATTAAATAAAAACTAAAATAATATCATATTAAATAAAAATTTAATTAATATCATATTAAATAAAAACTAAATTAATATCATATTAAATAAAAACTAAATTAATATCATATTAAATAAAAACTAAATTAATATCATATTAAATAAAATTAAGAATGAAATTGGTAACAAAATATGAATACCGTGCTTTTCTCGCCTTCACGAATATAGCTTCGCGATTTAATCGCCGAACTGTATGTTGGCTTTGGTCGGGATGTTTCCAGCTACCCAGATATCTGGGCCCGTGTTCGGGCGAGCGTGGGCGGTAGACCGCTATCACCAAACGTGTCTCGGGTTCATTTTTCGGACGTTTTCCACAGCATTCAACGAAAGTTAAAAGTTTTAAAATGTAAGGGGGAAAATTTAACGAACTGTGTCGCTTAGTTTGGTTATAATTGAAGGTAGTTTTAATTATCATTTTGTAATACTAACACGCGATTGCATGGGCCGGGTTTTTGGCTAAGTTGAGTTTTGTTTATATTGGGAAATCGAGCGAGAATGCCCTAATTTTGTTCATGTTTTTTTTATCTAAATCAGCCTTGTCCAAATGGTAATCTTCAAAATTTGAAATTCCGACTAAACTATAATTACCATAAGAATTTGAAAGGGGTTAATTAATTAATTATTAATACGTGATATTTTCTCTATGACGCCGTAAAATATAGAAACAGAAACCATATTTTCTCCTGGCTCGTCACGTCATAGCTAAGCTCCGCCTTAAAACGGCCGCCATGACAGTTTACTACGTTACAGCATAAGTGTATAATATTGTTACATAAGATTAACAGTTCCTATTCTTCACATGCAAAAGTTTTACCGAGAGCTATTCAGAAAACAGACTGCATTACAGGCTTCGTCCCCGTTTGCTGTCCGCTTGCTAACGCGTCACACGTAGCCTTTGACAGCGCCTCGCTAGGGGGAGATTTTCTTCTGGGGATGACGTCACTCCGTTATTATTGAGAGAGGTGGAAAGCCAAGCACTTTGACCTAAGGTCCATTGTGCATACGTCACTCCGTTACTAGTTCTCAGTAAAATATTCCCCAAAGTGACAAACTAATGGAACAATGTGATAGACTTATGGTTACAGTTAACTTCCCAAATCACGAAGCAAACGTCACGTGACCATATTAACTGGTAGAAAATAATCACGTGACCATCATTGGCGTTCTAATGTCATGGCCGACCAAAACTCGTTACCATGGCAATTAAAATAGTTGTTTAAATGTGGCTCTTACGTCACAGTCTCTTACCTGGGGTGGCGGAGTGGTTAGCACTTTCGCCTCGCAGCAAGAGGAGCCGGGTTCGATCCCAGCTTGTGGCACTGGGTGAAAACTCGGAACCACTCCTTCCGCGTTGAGTTTGCAACCCACTGGTTTAAGGGGTTTTCCCCCGAGCTCTTCGGTTTCCCCTTCCATAAAAACTTGTAGAGGTTAACGGTAATAGGTAGTGTAGGGAGCTGTTGGCTCGCGTGGCATGCAGGGCTCGCCACCACCCTACTACGCATTGTAACCCGGCCACCTAAATTAAACGCTTTAAAAGTCGCTTGACGACTTAGGCCTAGCAGATTATAATTATTTATTATTACCTTTACAAGTCTACGAGCGCGCGCTACAATTTTCAGAGGAACATAGGTTTTTCTAGCGCGCGTGCAATTCGCGCGTGTGAAGAATATACTAATAAAGCTGTGTCTTGTGACGTAAGAGCAACGTTTCAATAAGTTGGGCAAGACCACTTTTTATTGTATTGAAAAGAGAAAACCATTGAAACTTCCGGAATATGGAGTTGATTATCATTCCATTTCTTGGTCAATGGTGAAAATATAGCTAAGTAAAAATGTACGGTATTGGCTACAGCCGTCATACTTACGATTCGGTATAGTTATGTTACTTACGCTAATACCCAGTTCGAAATTAGTCAATCCCAGGGCTGAAACTTGGGTGTAACTTCAAATACTATTCTTTTGTTTAAAACTGGTTTAATTTCCACTACTGTAAATGACCGGTTTTCGTGTGAAAATCAACCCATGTAATTAAGCAATACCAGAAAAAAATGAACCGAAGTTATCGAAATAACGCTCAGAATCGGAGGGCATTTTCCTTATGAAAATGATGAGAAAATCGAGTCAAATAAAATCTAATTTCCATCCCCGTCTTTGGACGCGATAAATTACACTTGGGAATTGTGGGTACAGCTATTTCTATGTATAAAATATGGTTTCATAAAAACAGAAAGTTGTTTTCGGTCTAGGAGCGCGCTAAATTTCAAATTCGAGGTCAAAATGCAACTTCATAAGGAAAATGCCTCCAACATGGAAAGTATAACTTCGGTTCATTTACTTCTGGCTATACCCTAACGTCACTGACGCGTTAACATTGAAACCTTTGACCCGTCGTCTACTTACTATGTACTCTTATCGAAGTAGCAGACATAAATAACTTTGACGGGCTAAACCTAATTTCAAAATTTCGTACAGTAGATAGTATAGCAGCCAAAACGGTAACCCTAGTGTGGACAATAGCTGTACTATTGCGATCCACAAAAATCAAATATAAAATTATTGTTTTGGTGGAAAGATGTGGAACTAATAAAATTGCATAGCCTGAACTGTATTCCTCAATAACCATTTAGGGTCATTGGCTTTTTAAATAATTTTGTAATAGCGTCCAATCACTGTTGCAGGCCCGTACATGGGGGGGGGGGGGGCGCCAGGGGATGCTCAGCTCAAATGTTGCCATGGCAACCGAAAATGGTTTTGACCACTTAAAACAAAAAAATCTACATTTAAAAAAGCATGGGATTTTCTCGGTTTCACGAAATTTAAAAAAAAAATTGAAAATCACGAAATGGGTAATTTGGACCACATTGGGGTAAATTGGAACATTTTTGGGGTAAAATTGCAAGAATTTTTATGTAAAATAAGGAAAAAATCTTTTTTTGTTTTAAGTGGTCAAAAAAAATTTCGGTTGCCATGGCAAATCGAATGGGTAGTGCAACGTCTCCTTTTGGGAAATTTCATATCTCATATAGGTCGACATTACGCCCGACTTTTAACAAAATCGGCAATAAACACCTCGGGTACTCTCCTTTGTCAGTGCCGTATTAACCTATGGCAGGGCCCTAGGATGTAAGCATTTTTGGGGCCTCTCCCAATACGGCACTGATCGAACCCCTTACAACAAGTAACTGGTCAACCTTCTTTTGATCCCACGATGACAGAAATCGGTTCAGAACTATAGACAACTAGACATTTAGTGGGTTTTAACTGTCCTGTGACCGTGGTTCCACTTCTAAATCAGCTACAATTTCTAAAATATCTGCAAACTAGAGCCGTGTTGTAAAAACGGGTGTTGACGTAATACGTGGCGATAGAATTTTCCTCAATTATGTTTTATCTGGACGCGCCTAATAACCTATCAGTACCTTGTAATTCCGCTTTCCACCGCTGTTCTTTGGGAGCTTAAATTGATATTTACAAAATATTCGCCTCCTCGACTAGTCTCCTTGGAAATTCAATCAGCGGATGAGTAGTTGAGAGGGGAGGGTTTCTTGGGCTAATCTGTCAGCTTTTATCTGTCACCTTTCAATTTTTCGCGCTCCGGGAAAAAAAATCGGAGAAATAAAAAAAAAATTTTAGATTTTTAAGACCAAGAATGCCGAATTCGTGACCCGGTCCTCTCTCACTCTCCTTGATAAGAAATCGGTCGTTGTACTATACAGGGTGTTTTAAAAGGTGATGCAAAAATTTGAAGGAGTTGTAGGGGTGAGTTGAGAAGTAAGGTGATGCCAAAATTTTAAGGAGTTGTAGGGGTGAGTTGAGAAGTGTGCCTGTTTTTCCCCATTTTCCTACGATGAGTTAAAAGAGCGCCAGAGAGCTTCAAAGTGTGGCCTACTAGCCCCTGGAGGTAGGCTGCAACACGCGCAGAACCAAGTAGCAGGGAAATGCGAACATTAAGGTTTGGGTTCGTGTGATAGGTAAGAAAGGACTTTGTAAACAAATCGAGGTAACCAGCGTAAAAAATTAAACTTAAACAGTATTTAAAGTCCCTGCTGCTTGGTTTTGCGATTGTTGCAGCCTACTTCCAGGGGCTAGTAGGCATACTTCTCAACACACCCCCTACAACTCCCTAAAATTTTTGCATAACCTTTTGAAACACCCTGTATTAAGTCAATTTTTTATTGGCCTGTTTTACCACCTTTTTTCGTACATTGCACGCTGTAGTTCCAAAATATCTGTCCATAGCTTATCGTATTTCATTTCTCTTTTCGGAATATTCTCGATTTTTCACTTTTACCTTTTAAGGAACATTTAAACATAACGCTCAGATTCCGTGATTACAAGGACAATTTCACGACCAGTGCTTCGCCACGGAGTTAAACATTTATAATAAATCCAAAGACCACTCGAAGGCATTCTAAAGATCGAGTTTTTAGTTAAAACCAATTTTTCATATTCGTTTTATTTAGCACTTAATATTTTTATTTCATCATCTAAATAAATGTTCCCTTTAATATTAAAGGAACAGTTTGACGTTTGAAAGAATCTGGGCGAAAATCTAATATTGTTTCCCAATTTAAATAAAGCGGCATTTTCGCCTCATTTTTTCGAATCTAAAAGTAAAACTAAACCTCTAGACTAGTTTAAACTGATTAACAATGTAACACTATTAATGTTTTGTAGTATGTTTACTGTTATTAGACATTTTATATCGATAAAAAGTTAAAATCAATAAAAACCTTAAAAGGTAATTTATGTTTCAATTTTTCATTTTTCTGGAAATTTTCCCGCATTTTATTTTTCCGGAAAATTAACAACTCTAGTTTTCTTAAATACTCTTATAAAGGGTCACGAGGGACGTAAAAGGAGGAGCTACTGTATTTTAACCCAGATTTTTCAAACACCATTATGACCCTTTAATCAAATTAGGTCTAGATGAGTGGTAAACTGGTAATACGTCGCCGTTAAAACAAAACCACGTAACATGAGATACGTGGTTTTGTCAAAATTGGCATATCTAGATTCTACACCCCAAATTTACGTATATAACGTTAAAATCATTAATAGGTTGCAATTGGATTTCTTTTTTTAAATCGAGAAAACATTTAAACGTATCTTTGATATTCACAACTTATTTCGCGCAAAAGCACGTATCTTGCTTATTTTCAGCTCCTATCTCACTTCATGACGTAAAACCACGTATCTCTAAAAATTCCCCTTAAGCAAAATATTTTTAAATTAAAATCCTCATAAAGAGTCAATATTGAAACGAAATTATTTAACTATAAAATTAACTCACATGTAATAACCTAACACGCGATTTCACAAGTCCCTGCAAAATTAAAAAATACATTTTTCTCAAAAAGGCCACCGAAAGTAACGTGGCCTTCTTGTTTAAATGTTGCTCTTACGTCACAGTCTGTTACTTTAACCTAGGAGCAACAAACACAAGGAGAACGCAGCTAGCCTTTAAACACGCTAACGAAGGGTTGTGTACGAATTTCATTGGACGAGCGTCACGAGCCTTTACGAGGAACGTTTTACGGGCGGGGGGGGGGGAGACAATTTCCGAATTATCCCCTTCCGACGGCAGCAGGCGCTAAAGCGTCTAGCCAATGAAAAACGTACACAAGAAAATGCACGACTTTTGACGGGTTGCGTTCTCCTTGTGTGGGGTGTTGTGTTTGTTGCTCCTAGCTTTAACAAGCCTACTAGCGCGCACTACAGAGGAACTCATATAGGTTTTTCTAGCGCGTGTGAAAATCGCTCGTGCGAAGAATAATCTAATAAATCTGTCTCTTGTGACGTAAGAGCAACATTTTAACAAGTTGGGCAAGACCACTTTTTAGCCTCTCCCTCTAGTAGTATAGTCCTAAGTAACATAATAGTATAAGTATGACACTTCTTATTGCTTTAATGCTAATTTTCTAACCGAACTTTTTTTCGGCACTGATACTCTCTTCAAGCTGTGACTTGTACTCGCTAGTTACCCTTTTTGATGACTACTTTTTGATAAAAATTTAAGCCTAATATCGGAGAGCACGTTCTGGAGTCGCGAGGGGCTTTGGCTTTGTTTCGAAGCCCGCGTGCGAATCACGCGTGATAAAAAACATGAGCTCGTGGCGACGAGAAAAACCTTTTTAATTTTTATAATTTTAGCCTAATATTCCGCCTACATATCGGAAACCAAATATTTCGGCTTAGCAGAAATCTCTAGACGCTAGAGGGCTTTGTGCTGGGAAAACATCTTGATTACGCAATAGCTATGAAAATCAGTTTGGCTGTAAATCTCGATAATTGTCATACTTATTTTTATTATGTTACTTATGGTATAGTATATACCGGGTACCCCAGCTAGATACTACACTTTGACCTTAGCCAAAAGACTGAGTTTCTTAGTTCTTTAGGCATACACACGAAAAAATTTGAAATGATTGCAATTTTTTTTAAAAGCCTTCTTCTATAGAGACTAGGCCGTATAATAAAAGGCAAATTATTATGTAAGTTAACGAAAAATTGGTTAGTATTGTCAATAACCAGTTGGTTATATTGGGTACGGTGCTATGCGTGGAGACAGTTATTCCAGCGTTCTATTAAGGTTTCGCACCTGTGTCGGAGGTTCCGTCACTGGTGCTTATTCCAATAACCATATTTCACCGGGAAATACCGGGTATCCTAGGTAGTATTATTTTAAAATTAATCATGTAGATAAATGAACAATTTTCAAGCTAGGCGTTTTAACTAGCCGTTTTATTGTACGAGCTAAATTTATTTGACGTTTTTAGCTAGAGATTAATATGGTTGATTAGTGTGCCTAAGCCACTTAAATAAATGCTTCGAAAAGTATACGACTCCCGTGAAAAAAAATGCTCAAGTTTTTCCCCCGCCCAGTCTCAAGATCGCCGAAGCAGTCTTACTAGTAAAACGGCAACCCATTTTTTTTTCAGGCAGGTCTATTTATTTAAGAAATGTCGTTTCTAGACTGCGAAGCGTCGCGCATTAGGGGCTATTAAAGCGGACCAATACGCTGATAAGGACCATTATTCTTTGACAGGCCAATCAACGACTTGAAAAATACATTTTTATACTATTAAATACGCGGTTCCTAAAAGCCAGCCATAAAGTGTCGAAGAGTTTAGCGCCATCTAGAGTTTAATTTCGGCCCCTTTCCCCGATGATGTATGTTACCCAGCAAATTTTAAACTTTGATCAAAATCTCGCCACTTTTTCGGTTCGGTGGTTGGGGCTCACCCGATACTCTATCCCGTTCAGCTCTACCGATACCCACCGCCTTTGGTAAAACTAACGGGTAACGTTGCTAAAAAATGCCCTCCAACTTTTTTACGCCCGTAAAGAAATCACCTTCTTTCTTCAAAATTGCCAATGTAATTTTAAGACACCATTTACCTTAATAATTATATACGCATCAATTTTTATTACCTTTAAAGCTTATACAACAGTTTCGTGGATTTTTTTTACCGTGAAAAAATTGTACCCCTATAGCCATATAATATAAACTGTATAAGAAAAACCTATATTTACACAAAAATATTTTTACACTCGATTATTGAGGGTCTTTCGGAGAGTTCTACCGCCGTTGTAGATTGATAGAAGATGATAGGATATTTTGGATGGAATGTCGGGTCTCCGGTCGCTAGTGTGGCCGTAGAAAGAAATTCGAGAGCGTCAAGTGACACGTACCATTCCTTTTTGGGGGTTTCGGAGGCGACTGCCCGAATATTAAAACCGGTGTTAACCTTTTCGCTACGTGGCGTGAATTTGAGCGGACGAAAATTGTTTGCACGCGCCCGATCGCTTTAACCACTGACGATAAACCTTCGACGATCAGATATTCGCGTGTCGACCGAATGTTTAACCTTTTATTCGAAATTAGTTTCGCAGTTTGAACTTGGACGCAGATTGTAATTGTTTTTGTAGTGATTGATTGCTTTCGAAATGTTGGGTAGAATTAAGTTTTCATGGAAACGGCGCGATTTGTCGTTGATTGGTTTAGAAAGACGAAGAAACGACGCACGTTACCGATGATTGGTTTAGAAAGACGACGAAATGACGCGCTTTGTCGTTGATTGGTTTAGAAAGACGACGAAACGACGCGCTTTGTAGATGATTGGTTTAGAAAGACGACGAAATGACGCGTTTTGTCTATGATTGGTTTAGAAAGACGACGATATGACGCGTTTTGTCGATGATTGGTTTAGAAAGACGACGAAATGACGCGTTTTGTCGATGATTGGTTTAGAAAGACGACGAGATGACGCGTTTTGTCGGTGATTGGTTTAGAAAGACGACGAAACGGTGCGCTTTGTCGATGATTGGCTTAGAAAGACGACGAAACGACGCACGTTAACGATGATTGGTTTAGAAAGACGACGAAACGACGCGCTTTGTCGTTGATTGGTTTAGAAAGACGACGAAACGACGCGCTTTGTCGATGATTGATTTAGAAAGATGACGAAACGACGCGCGTTACCGATGATTGCTTGTAATTGTTGCTGTGACCGAATAATTTACGTAACTTTAAAGGAAGTATTTTGAAAATTGGGGATAGAAATAATGGGGGAGTAATTTAATTTCAAATCCCCATTTAATACTGTCCCAAATCTGCGTTCTTTGATAGTACGATAGGAGTTTTTCCGAAATTTACACATGGAATTCGTTGATCCATAATTGAAACTTTGAAAGTAATACTTTGTACCCCGTATATATCTAATATACAGAAAATATACATCTATTTCAGATGAATTTAAACTCAAGTAACGAATGTAAATTTGGCGTTCTAATATCTCAAGTTCCTCGTGGACGGAAAATGATACTACGAATAATACTCGCGATCCTATCGCGTTTACGGTCCGCTTTTGGGTTCTAATTTGTAGGGCGCGACTCTGCAGGGCGTTTTGAGTCTGTTCTTGGACGGCGCGTCCACTTTGCTCCATTGACTGGTATTTCTCCCCTCCAGATGGTCAGTCGCCCCCGCCGTGAAGCCTTGGCTATTTCCGATCCAATGTTTTATAGCCACCCGAATATCCTCCAAATTTGATGTCTTGGCATCGATGTTTACGCCTAGGTTGAAAGATAAAAAAATGAAAATACATTAACGCTAGTTTTTACATCTAAAACGAGGGGGCGCGCTTTTTCGGGAAGACTAAATCGCGACAAAATTGCGCTAGGTGGCGCTACCGAAGGCCCCTAAAGAGCCGCGGTATCTAGCGAATAGGGCGAGGCGCGCGACCCAAAGCGAAATACATCTGACGAAAAATAAATAACGGGCTTTAAATAGGCTTAACACTAAAAAGGGCGTTTACTTTGGCGCGAACATTTTTATTTCGGCTATGAGATTTCCCAAATTACGACCCTACGTATCCTTTAGATTGAGAGTAAAAAACGCTAGAGCAACGCTCGATCCGAGTTTCCCACGGTGGCAGTTTTTGATAATCTCCATTTGGAGATTTTTTTTCGCGTCCATTGGTAAACTGCATTTTGCCCTCTTAATTTTCGGCTGAGCCGTTTTATTTTCAGTGGCTTCGGGGCACGGCGGACGAACTAGCACTTAAAAAGAGACTTTTTAAATGGGGAGTCGTCATTAGAGTTGACGCTTCGCGGAATCATTAATATTTTGTCATCGCTCACAGGACTTTCTACGTTTCCTTTGACGGAGGACCATTCGCGTGCCATTTTTTTGGGGGGAACGAAGTAGGGGTCGACAGGGTGTTTTAGGATTCGCTACGCGTGGAATATATGACGGTGGTTTAAGGTTAACATATGGTCACTTATTTTGGTTTATTTCGGTGTTGCGTTTAATAGTGACCGCGCCTTGTTCGAGTAACTTGACAATCGAGAGGTTTCTTACGAAAATTTCAAAATGGTAATTTCAATAATTACTTAAAACTTTGAAATGAAATTTAGGGGTGTAAAGGATTTTTTTTAATATATCGAAGTAGTAAAGGCCTAGCCACACGAAGGCGTTTGTTGGCCAAATTTTGAAGAACCGGTTTTAAATATTTAAGTCTAATAATTTTGGTACACATATTTTTGATTGAAAGAAACTAAGTGATATTATGAATATAAAACACCTTTATTAATGTAAATTAACATATTTCGTAGTAGAAATGGTTTAAAAATCCAGTTCGCTACGCTTTGCTGAAGCATTCGACGTTCAAAAACCCAGTTTGATACGCTTTGCTGTAGCATTTGACGTTCAAAAACCCAGTTCGCTACGCTTTGCTGTAGCATTCGACGTTCAAAAACCCAGTTCGCTACGCTTTGCTGTAGCTTTCGACGTTCAAAAACCCAGTTCACTACGCTTTGCTGTACAATTTGACGTTCAAAACCCCAGTTCGCTACGCTTTGCTGAAGCATTTGACGTTCAAAAATACGAAGTTTACTCGCCAGTGGGGAACATAAAATTTTTACTGAAAAAATAACACGTTGAGCCTCGTGGTTAGCGTGTTGGAGTGCAGACGAAGCTTTCTTGTGTATTTCTAAATGTTTTCCCTGTACGTTTTCAATTAACCTGTCAATTATATATCAAAAACTCTGATTTACATTAATGACTAAGCATTCCAACTTGTACCTTTTAACAATCTTTTTTGTTGTATTCCTGCTAATTAAAGTACAGTGTTACTACTCTAAAATAACCCACGTAAAACTGTCAGAATGCATTTAACTTTTTACGTACAATATTATTAGTCCCAATTGACTACTGGAAACAATAGTAACATATTAACTCATAAGTGTGCCTCTGTGTAACATTGCCATATGGAAAAAATTTCAATGAGATCTTGTTTCACACGAAACATACAATAAGTGGACCAAAAAAATGCAAAAATCCGCTTCACTAACTTCCGGTTCCCATCAGTAAAGCTGATGACGCGTTTTTCGTCATGCATTTGAAAGTGACAAACTACGTCATATCCCGTGAACAAGGTTTCATTAAAGGGGAACGGCCAAGCTTTTCCAAATATGGCCCTATTTCCGTATCAAAAGATTAACACGACGTTCAATATACTAACACGTATTTTTTTTGTCTTGAAAAAATAGCTTTTGGCCCAAAAAGTTGAAACGAAAAATAACGCCAGGTGTTTGGGTTTGAATTTTCGCCGCCATCTTAGGGGCTGCCGCCAGCGCCCCTAACCCCGTATGAGCGATTTGCGAACTAACTTTTAAAATCGCGCAATTTAGGCTTAGGTCTCTTATAACTGGAACGCGCCGCGCGTACAAAACAAATTTGACGTTGTTTTTCTGTCTCACCGACTTCTCACCGGGTGTCGTGGCCGACGCGCGCTTTTCGATTTCCCGAAATTTCTTTATTTTATTAAAAATTAACCACTTAATATTTTTTGATGCGGTTTTCGCCATAAATTTTAGTTTTTAATGGGCTATAGGGCTATCTAACTGGTTAAAGCTTGACCGCTCCTCATTAAAGAAAATGCTTTTATGGCATACTTATGACGGATTATGTTACATATTCAGTTAGCTACTGTATTTGCCACTAGACTAGACTTTCATATGAAAAAATTGCCATCTGGTAACATTGATAAGAAAGTAACGCGTTTTTGGAAATGAGATTATATGGTTTCTAAAAATATCCGTGGAAATCGATTTGCCACCTTTAAATCTCTCAAATCGAAGATGCCATTTTTTTACCGCCAGCGTTAGTCAAAAAAATCTGTTAATTTAAATTGGTTTTTTTATTGGAGTGTGGGTAGTTGGAAGACGAAAAATCCATTTCCGTTGCGCGAAAATGATTGCCAATGGCGGCGTGGCAGCGGGGACATCCCTCTTATTCAACATTCAAAAACGCGCAACCCTCGGCACACGTAATAAAAGATTATTTTCCCATTGAGGCCTTGCCCTTACAGTTATAATTTTACAAGCTATAATGATAAGATGATAAATCTGTACGGATATAGCGCTTATTTGCAATTCGCCGATGCAAACCGCCTTTTCTAAATCTGGTTTCTGTTGTCTCAAGTTTTCTTCCTGATGGGTGGAGCTCATCGACGTGTCATTTATAATTATCGCGTTTCCTCCAATTCACCCGTTCCGCGTAGAAGCTCTTCTCTTCACTAGGCCCAAAAAGACTTAGAATTGAAAAGCGGTTGCAGTTCGCACTTGTATTTGCCCGGACTTTGTATAAAAATAAGTACACCAATTACGGACAAACTGCCGTCATAAGGTATGCTTCCTGAGCCTTGGGTGGGTACATGTGGCGCGGAATGCGTCGCTTTGTCCAGGGTCCTTAAGACTGTAAGGATGCCCAATGCTGCGTGGGCCTTGGGTTGGTACATTCGTGGAAAGCCGAAAGCGTCGTTTTGTCCAGGAACTTCGCGAACTTTAAGGATACAGGGATTCTGCCGGGGCCTTGTGGAGGTACATTCGTGGAGTGCTTCGCTTTGCGCAGGGTACTCACGAACTCTAAGGACCCGATTTACAGGGATGCTGCCTGGGCCTTGGGTTAGTAAATTCGCGGAAAGGGTCGCTTTGTCCAGGGACTTCACGAATTCTAAGAATGCCCTATACAGGGATCCTGCGGCCTGGTCCTTGGGTTGGTACATGCGCGGAATGCGTCGATTTGTCCAAGGGTCTTCACGATTCGGATCCTGCCAGGGCCTTGGGTGGGCGCAGGCGCGGAACCGTCGTTTGGCCCAGGGGCCCCTTACGCTCTAAAGACGGCCCCTGGCCAAATTATACTCCGCTAATACTAAATCCGTAATCACTTACATAATCACGTTATTGCAGTCAAAGATACAGGTTTGCCAATAAATTATGGGGAGTGATCAGCCCGTCGCGACGAATTACGAAATAAGTATCCATCTAGATCACAATAATGAAACATGTCCTTATGCAGATTCAAGCAAGGATCCTATATGTTAGAAGGATATGAGGCGAGGGACGAAAAATGACAGCGCCGTCGCGTCGGTGGGTCATACGCGATAGAGAATCCATATCTAGATTCCGTCAAGGACAAAACATGGAGGAAGCACCGCCAAAATTTGTCCTTGAGGGAATAGAAACAAGACGTCCCACGTTTAGAGGCTCTCTTAATATCGACGGCATTTTGAAAACACGGGCTGGCCGGAGGGCTACCTATCCTTCTAACATATAGGATCCTTGATTCAAGACACTTCTTATTGAGATTAACGGTAATAGTTAGTGTGGCTTGCAGGACTTGCCACCACCCTCCTACGCATTGTCACCCGGCCACCTGAATTTAAGGCTTTAAAAGTCGCTCGATGACTTAGGCCTAAGGGTGTGCCTTGGGTATTAGCCTAGCTGATAACTATTATTATTATTATTCTCCTCAATGGGCGAGAATTTTCCGGCAAACCTTGGATGTGAAACTTCATCACGGCTCAAACGTTTTCGCGTGTACGCCTAACTATGTGAAATGCGAAATATAATACTTCTTACGGATAGTTACTTATTAATAAGTCTATAATATTGTTTCATAAGTTTGTCACTTTGGGGAATATTTTACTGAGGGTTAGTAACGGAAAGACGTCATCACAAGAAGAAAATCTCTCCCTAGCGAGGCGCTTTCAAAGGCTACATCTGACGCGTTAGCAAGCGGACGAAAAACCGAGACGAAGCCTGTCTTGTGTAAAACTTTTGCATATGAAGAATATGAAGTGTTACTTATGTAGCAATATTATACACTTATGTTATTAAACCATATTTCCAGAAAATAACTTCTGATGTATTATTTTTTCTTCAAAAACGAGGGTGTATAAATGGCGTCAGAAGTCGTCATTTTAGCTAACCAATAACCACACTGCCATCTTTCGGCTGTAAAAATAACTATTAGGATGGTACTAAGCCGACGTCATGATTGGTCACTGAGGTATGACGTCAAAGCACCATCATCGTCTAATTGTTCGTCTAACTGCGCAAGTGAGATATATTATTGCAACTAGCTAGATTGTCTCCTAAAGGGGATGAGCATACTGGCAGCTAGGAGCAACAAACACAGCACCCTACACAATTAGAACGCAACCCGTCGAAAGTCGTGCATTTTCTTGTGTACATTTTTCATTGGTTGATTTTAGCACATGCTGGCGTCGGAAGGGAAAAATTCTGAAATTGTCTTCCCACCAGCCCGTAAAACGTTCAGTGTAAGGGTTCGTCCAATGAAATTTGTACACAACACTGAGTTAGCTGAGTTCTTCTTGTGTTTTTGCTTCTAGCTGGTAAACCGCGAGATCATCTCTGAAACGCTAAAATGGTTTCAGAGCCTACTGGCAGACCATCTGACGCTAAAACGGTTTCAGAGCCTACTGGCAGACCATCTGACGCTAAAACGGTTTCAGAGCCTACTGGCAGACCATCTGACGCTAAAACGGTTTCAGAGCCTACTGGCAGACCATCTGACGCTAAAACGGTTTCAGAGCCTACTGGCAGACCATCTGACGCTAAAACGGTTTCAGAGCCTACTGGCAGACCATCTGACGCTAAAACGGTTTCAGAGCCTACTGGCAGACCATCTGATGCTAAAACGGTTTCAGAGCCTACTGGCAGACCATCTGACGCTAAAACGGTTTCAGAGCCTACTGGCAGACCATCTGACGCTAAAACGGTTTCAGAGCCTACTGGCAGACCATCTGATGCTAAAACGGTTTCAGAGCCTACTGGCAGACCATCTGACGCTAAAATCGTTTCAGAGTGATTGAGTGATTATCCCTAAGTAAAAATAAATGCATTGCGCGTGTATCTGATGCGAACAGGAGCGATAGAGGCACGAGGCGTAACGCCGTTGAAAGGCGCGTGCAAGTCGTATTTCGCGTGTCCGCCGAAAAAGAGAGATGAAAATAATTAAAGCATAGCCGTCAACCGTCACTCGGCGCGGATTATATTAGCAGAATCCTCTCGGTAACTCAAACCACGCCAGCCCACTAAAACCCAGTACGCATTTACCCCTCTGTAACCGCGAGTATTGGAAGACGAACTGTCTTAAATTAGACGTTTTCGCCTAGCAGCCATATATTCTTGATTGGAAGGCGTGGTACTCAATCGGACTAAAACAAAAAAGGGGGGCGTCCGGTACACCCACATCAGAACCCACCAAAAAAAGCGGGGAATATAAAAGGTAAAACTATAATAGGATTTCACTTCCCCCCCACATACTACCCCCCGTTTATTTCGTTTCATTCTTTTATATAGGCATTTTCTTATTACCCGAGAAATTGAGCGGAGATGGGCCCGTACAGCACCCCCATACATCACCACGCCCTGCGCTAGTGACGCCCTGCAAATTCGCAATTGGATTTACGAAACGGCGCAGTTCCCCGACCGGACTCCGACTCGCCTGTCACGCTAATCTCCCCTACGCGGCACGAAGCTGCGACGAACGCCAATGTAGAAATTTTATAAATAGGCGTCTGAGGAGATAGGTTCCTTTCAAAAATAATTTCATCGAAGGTGAATGAAAATTTAACGTTATTAACTTCGAAAAAAGATTTTTCATTTTCGCGGTTTCTAACCTCGGCGTTGGTACCCGCGTTATCGTCATCGGGTGAACCGCATTCCAGGTGTGTTTCTGGGGAATTCGGAACTCGGATTCGGTGGTGGGTGTCTTTGATCCGGCACCCACCGCTCACGTAATGTTCCACGGCGCGTAATTGCCCGGGCCACTGATTGCAACGCGGCGGACACCCATCGCGACGGGTTCCAGTTTCTTTCATCTAGAAATTTGGACGCCGTGGAATGTCGGTATCCGCTTTGCGTAAATAGACGCAGTTTATAACGTAACGTCTATAAAAGACGATTGCTATGCGCGGATAAATCGCTAGTTTTCAACCCAGTCAATTTTTCACGAGATCCAATCGTCTATTGGATATCGTGAAAAATTGACCGGGTTGAAAACTAGAAATTCAATAAAACTCATTCAGCGATTACCTAATAAATATAACTACATAGTGCCTGGACTTGCAAGCTACTCTGCGAGTCTATATATGTTCTTTCAAAAGCTCATAAACGCAAAAAAGTGTGTTAGGCCTAACCGAATTTTTTTGCGTCAACACTCGTCATGTTGCATTTGGAAAAATTAAAACTAGCAATAAGAAAAAAATACGTTTAGAAAGAGAATGTTTAAATTAGAGAGTTGGTTTGGCTGGAATCTGGATTGTATTTGGCTAGCTAGGTGAATCTGATAACCGACCAACCGGATAAATTTTATTCGGAGTTTCCCTTTTCTCCACGGAGGGGGAAACGTCTATTCCGAATAACATATAAATTAAGCGTTTAAAAAATCAACGCGATAAGTCTCGTGCCAATATTCTTCCAGGAAAAGCAGGTGCTACAAAGCAACTCTCAACTTAGATTCGAATTAATCTTTGGATACATCTGTTTTTGGTAGGGCGTAACTCGGATAAGTTATCATCGAGGACCTATCAGCGTCCAACACCGTTCTTACATCTCAAATCCCCGGACCGATTCTTATCAAAATCTAAATTTCCCTTAAAAGGCAGTTAAAATGTTTTCGAATCATTTTTTAGTTTTTTTTAGTAAAGTAAGGTTCAGCCCCCTTCCAAATACCTCGATCGAGTACTTAATTATCCCGCAGTTTTTTTTATCTATCTCTACGCCAAACCTGCACGTGATAATGGTTTCATTAAACCATGATAAGACAATGGTGATCGCCCGAAGCCAGGGGCGTCTTGTTCTTTCTTTTTCTGGGGTACCGAAACTTATTATTGTCGCCGCCTCTTGATGAAAAATTAACTTTTACAGCTTTGTTGGATGGATAATTTAACGCGAGGTTTGGGGACTACGGGTTTAAATTGAAAGATAATTTAGATTTTTGCTCTGTTTTATTATACGCAACCCCTCAAGAAAAACCATGTAGTTTCGACTCTGTTAACGTGGTTACATTCTTATTCAAGGCTGAGGAATGTTACATGGTTAAAATTAATCGGACCATGTTCTTTTTTTGGCTTTTTGAGTTATGGCGACGATAAGGGGCCTCCGCGAGTGGTCGCCACGTTGTCGATAATTCTTCGAGTAATTGGAAAAATATACGCGGATAAGGCCTAATTAGAACAGACGCGGTGTGTATGGTGACCCTCTCTATTCTTGCAAATCGCCTTTCGGTTATTGTGGGAATTTCCAATTTTAGATGACGCTTTTAAATGAAACCATTACCAGAAGTACATAATATATTTTTATAATATATTTATCTCCATGAAAACACATTCACCAAAAAATATAATTTATATTTAAGTAAATATCCTTACAGTGTGTAATATTTAACTTTCCGAGGGGACTATGTCCCCTAGGAGGGGTTTTACAATCACCGTGTCTATCTGTGGGTCGGTCTGTCTGTCTGGGCTGCGAACGCATTTTCGGGGCAAAGTGTAATCACTGCGTTTGCAGTTTCTTGGAATTAGGGAAAAGCTTTTTCCCAAAGAGCCCTCTTTTTGTTATTCGAACCCGAGCCCTCCTGCACGACAGGTGAGCGTTCTACCACAGAACCACGGATACATGTTACGCTTCACTGAAAATTAGAAACCGAGGTATATTTTGGCTTGCCAACTTGTTATTTTTAACATCGTCTGGTGCCATAATACACGCGATATATTGGGCTCGTGTGGCACGAAGGGCTGGCCACCACCATCCTACGCATTGAAACCCGGCTACCTATATTAAAGGCATTATAAGTCGCTAGATTTCTTGGGCCTAAGGTGGTGCCTTGGGTATTAACCTAGCTGATTATTATTAGGCGTTTCATTTTTACGTTCTAGTTGGCTACTTCTCTCGATATTAAGAACTTACTTCGTAAGCAACTGGGCAGTCCGTTATTTTTTACCCTCTCCGCCAGGGCTTCTTGCAGCTCGTCTATGTAGCGGATGGCTTCCTCGATCACTGCAATCTGCAAAAATTTAAACGTCATTCGTGAAATTAGGCTCTAAGCAATAATACGTGTAGGAATAATTCTGCGTAAGAACTCAATCTCTGTATACATCAGCAGGACCGTCTTTACCTAATTGGAGGGCCCTGGGCAAAGCTATGGGCGATCCCCTGTAACTCCACCCAAGTTTCAAACCTCCAGTGCGAAGTCCATCGTTGCTCTAATCTACAACTATCGGTTCAAATAGTTTCACTTGTCCTACTAAAGGTTACTAAAGAAGAAGCTTATTCTAAATTTAAAAATACTAACTACCAAAAGTCTTTATTCGTTTTAGATTTACCCTGGTTACAGACGCGACTAAATACGAAGTTTAGGACTTTCGAGCAATGTTAAAACATTCGTTTGGATTAAAATTTATTTTACATTTCACAATTTGAAAAATGGGGCGCAGTGCCCTTTTTGCCCAAGGGAAAGACGGCACTGTACATCAGCATTATGTTTTAAGTTTGATGATTATGAGATGCAAATTATGCAAGCGCCCAAATAATCAAAATAACTTAATTTGTGTAGTGAAATATATCCGTTCTTTCTATGAGTTTTACTGTAGAGCTTAATAGCTCTTAATTTTTATTGTAATATTGGAAATTTCATATAGACATAATAAACTGGTTAAGCTACCGCGTCGAAAACCGGAACTTGTAGCTGAGCGTTGAATGTGCGCAACTAAAGCTACAAGTTTCCGCGTTCACGTTTCCGATGGGATGGCTTAACCTGTCAAATCATGCTTGGTTGTTCTACATTTTTATATTTTTCAGTGGTTGTTTCTAAGTATATATATTTTTATTTTGGTCATTATACATGTGAGTGTATATATCTTTATCCTGTGTTGTTTCTCCCTGATTTAAAAGGAATTTGAGTTAATAAATATACATTCATTCTTATAATTATCGAAATTTCGTTCTTATAATATTTTTAAGCATAATATTTTTTCTTATATTTTTAAGCATAATAATTCTTATTATATTTTTAAGCAATAATAATTCTTATTATATTTTTAAGCATAATAATTCTTATTATATTTTTAAGCATAATAATTCTTATTATATTTTTAAGCATAATAATTCTTATTATATTTTTAAGCATAATAATTCTTATTATATTTTTAAGCATAATAATTCTTATTATATTTTTAAGCATAATAATTCTTATTATATTTTTAAGCATAATAATTCTTATTATATTTTTAAACATAATAATTATTATTATATTTTTAAGCATAATAATTCTTATTATTTTTAAGCATAATAATTATTATTATATTTCTAAGCATAATAATTCTTATTATATTTTTAAGCATAATAATTCTTATTATATTTTTAAGCATAATAATTCTTATTATATTTTTAAGCATAATAATTCTTATTATATTTTTAAGCATAATAATTCTTATTATATTTTTAAGCATAATAATTCTTATTATATTTTTAAGCATAATAATTCTTATTATATTTTTAAGCATAATAATTCTTTTTATATTTTTAAGCATAATAATTCTTTTTATATTTTTAAGCATAATAATTCTTTTTATATTTTTAAGCATAATAATTCTTTTTATATTTTTAAGCATAATAATTCTTTTTATATTTTTAAGCATAATAATTCTTATTATTTTTAAGAATAATAATTCTTATTATATTTTAAGCATAATAATTATTATTATATTTTTAAACATAATAATTCTTATTATACTTTTAAGCATAATGATTCTTATTATATTTTAAAGCATAATAATTCTTATAATATTTTAAGTTATTATTTTTACTTTGATAATTCTTATATTATTTTTAAGTTATAATTTTATTAATTAAATCACAGTGATTCAGGCGAAACATATGGAAACAGTGGTTGTCAACTCACCTGCGGTACTTTGGGTTGGGCAGCGATGGCGGGAACCATGTGTCTCAAACGAGTGAACTCTTTCCTCTTGACCACTTCCAATTTGGCCTCCGTCCACCGATGGTCAGTCACCATCTTCTCCCTTTTCCTCTTGTCCCTATGTCTTCGAATGACTTTGGCCGCGGTCGGCGCGGAGACTGCGGACTGTCTGGAGGGCGCGATCTCGACTTTACACGGACACTTTCTGTTCATCCTCTCCAAAACAAATAACGGAAGAGATTACGCTCGGCCCATAAGAATTCAACCACGAAACGCGTCCTCAGTCGGGAGTCAAATTCTGCGCGCGCTCGTAACGACGACTGAGTAAGAAATGCTTCTAGATCGAGAGAACCGATCTACCCCGAGAGAGAGAGAGAGAGAGAGAGACCCGCCCCCTTGCTTAGTACCATACCTACCTGGCGAGCGGAGCCGAACTTTCTCGTTTCGTCTTTCCACATTTTCTGTCAACATTTTTATGAACCCAAATAACAGATTGTACGACGTTGTAAGTGAGAGCCCGCGGTCCAGTAGTGGTGTTAAAAGTGCCCCCTTCTGTAATCTTTATGGGTCATGAATAGCCCCCTCCCCGTATTACCTCCTCTTTCTAAATTGTGTGTTTAGGTGGATGTTCAAAGGACGATAAAGCTTTTACACCCGAATTTTGCTTGGCGGGAATGCCGTGTTCCGTTGTGTTATTCTGGTGTTGTTAATTTTCCGGAAAAATAAAACGCGGATAGCTACGCCACAAAATTTTCGTTTTGAAAACGAAAACATTTGAGAGAGTTGCCCGTTTTCGGTCTACCGAAATCTGGCAGCCTTGCCTGCCTTCCGGCCTGTATCTCCATACCGAAAATGGCCGACGATTACGCCGCCGAAAATATTCTACTAAACTGATCGGCGGCGTTTTTGACCGCTATTTTGAATTATCGACTAAGATTAAATTTTCCGCAAATCGGGAAAATAAAAATTTGAAATATAAATTACTTTTTAAGGGTTTTTAATGTTTTTAACTTTTTATCGATCTAAAATGTCTAATATCAGTAAACATACTACAAAACATTAATAGTGTTAAATTTAAAACATTTAAACTAGTCTAGAAGTTTAGTTTTACTTTTAGATTGGAAAAAATTAGGCGAAAATGGCGCTTTATTTAAATTTGTAGACAATATATTAGACTAATCATAGAATGAAAACCTTTTTAATATTTTCGGAAAAATATGGAAAATTTCCGGAAAAAAGACCTTGGTTATTTTCCGCGGAAAATTTTCTGACTTACAACACTATATATGTTATTCCCAGGTTCATACAGGAACTAGATTGTTCCCTAAAATATAACAGCGAAATATCGGGGAAACAACAGGATGGTTTGTAACAGGGACAATTGAAAAATTTTAGACAATTTCCCAATGGACGCCTTTTTAATTTTAACCATCAGTGCTCTTGAACCTGGTAATATCAGCGAAATCGGTTTAAAAACCTGAAAATGTAAGGAAAATCTGTTTCAAACCTTTAGAATATCAGGGAAATGTGTAAAAAAATTTAAAATATCAGAGAAAGATTGGTTTTCCAAAACTTAAAAAAATAGGTTAACGGTAATAGTTAGTGTAGGGAGCTGTTGGCTCGATCTCGTGACATGCAGGGCTTGCCACCACCCTCCTACGCATTGTAACCCGGCCACCTGAATTAAGGGCTTCAAACGTCGCATGATGACTTAGACCTAAGGTGGTGCCTTGGGTATTAGCCTAGCTGATTATTTATTTATTTATTTATTTACATAAAATAAACAGGAAAAAACCTAAATTATCAGAAGAAAACGGGAAATTAAACCTTGAAATACCAGGGGGGCATGGTTGAAAAGAATTATCATTCATGAGAAAAGTTGTTAAAACACCTGAGTCATCGGGGAAAATCGGCAAAAACCTGGAATTATATCGGGAAAATCGGTTAAAAACCTGGAGTTATCAGAGAAAAATCAGTTTCCCATATTTTGTATGAATCTTGCATTGTCCTCGATGACATTAATCTAAAATTTATTTTAAAGCTAATTTCACATTAGACCCACAATGTAAAATGCATGATGCATCTGGGAAGAAGATGGAATAGGAAACAAATGGACGGGGTTCAAAAGGGGGTGGAAAAGACTGGAATCGGAATCAAATGAACGGGGTTCAAAAGGGGGTGGAAAAGACTGGAATCGGAATCAAATGAACGGGGTTCAAAAGGGGGTGGAAAAGACTGGAATCGGAATCAAATGAACGGGGTTCAAAAGGGGGTGGAAAAGACTGGAATCGGAATCAAATGAACGGGGTTCAAAAGGGGGTGGAAAAGACTGGAATCGGAATCAAATGAACGGGGTTCAAAAGGGGGTGGAAAAGACTGGAATCGGAATCAAATGAACGGGGTTCAAAAGGGGGTGGAAAAGACTGGAATCGGAATCAAATGAACGGGGTTCAAAAGGGGGTGGAAAAGACTGGAATCGGAATCAAATGAACGGGGTTCAAAAGGGGGTGGAAAAGACTGGAATCGGAATCAAATGAACGGGGTTCAAAAGGGGGGAAAAGACTTGAATCGGAATCAAATGGACGGGGTTCAAAAGGGGGTGGAAAAGACTGGAATCGGAATCAAATGAACGGGGTTCAAAAGGGGGTGGAAAAGACTGGAATCGGAATCAAATGAACGGGGTTCAAAAGGGGGTGGAAAAGACTGGAATCGGAATCAAATGAACGGGGTTCAAAAGGGGGTGGAAAAGACTGGAATCGGAATCAAATGAACGGGGTTCAAAAGGGGGTGGAAAAGACTGGAATCGGAATCAAATGAACGGGGTTCAAAAGGGGGGAAAAGACTTGAATCGGAATCAAATGGACGGGGTTCAAAAGGGGGTGGAAAAGACTGGAATCGGAATCAAATGAACGGGGTTCAAAAGGGGGTGGAAAAGACTGGAATCGGAATCAAATGAACGGGGTTCAAAAGGGGGTGGAAAAGACTGGAATCGGAATCAAATGAACGGGGTTCAAAAGGGGGTGGAAAAGACTGGAATCGGAATCAAATGAACGGGGTTCAAAAGGGGGTGGAAAAGACTGGAATCGGAATCAAATGAACGGGGTTCAAAAGGGGGTGGAAAAGACTGGAATCGGAATCAAATGAACGGGGTTCAAAAAGGGGTGGAAAAGACTGGAATCGGAATCAAATGAACGGGGTTCAAAAGGGGGTGGAAAAGACTGGAATCGGAATCAAATGAACGGGGTTCAAAAGGGGGTGGAAAAGACTGGAATCGGAATCAAATGAACGGGGTTCAAAAGGGGGTGGAAAAGACTGGAATCGGAATCAAATGAACGGGGTTCAAAAGGGGGTGGAAAAGACTGGAATCGGAATCAAATGAACGGGGTTCAAAAGGGGGTGGAAAAGACTGGAATCGGAATCAAATGGACGGGGTTCAAAAGGGGGTGGAAAAGACTGGAATCGGAATCAAATGAACGGGGTTCAAAAGGGGGTGGAAAAGACTGGAATCGGAATCAAATGAACGGGGTTCAAAAGGGGGTGGAAAAGACTGGAATCGGAATCAAATGAACGGGGTTCAAAAGGGGGTGGAAAAGACTGGAATCGGAATCAAATGAACGGGGTTCAAAAGGGGGTGGAAAAGACTGGAATCGGAATCAAATGAACGGGGTTCAAAAGGGGGTGGAAAAGACTGGAATCGGAATCAAATGAACGGGGTTCAAAAGGGGGGAAAAGACTTGAATCGGAATCAAATGGACGGGGTTCAAAAGGGGGTGGAAAAGACTGGAATCGGAATCAAATGAACGGGGTTCAAAAGGGGGTGGAAAAGACTGGAATCGGAATCAAATGAACGGGGTTCAAAAGGGGGTGGAAAAGACTGGAATCGGAATCAAATGAACGGGGTTCAAAAGGGGGTGGAAAAGACTGGAATCGGAATCAAATGAACGGGGTTCAAAAGGGGGTGGAAAAGACTGGAATCGGAATCAAATGGACGGGGTTCAAAAGGGGGTGGAAAAGACTGGAATCGGAATCAAATGAACGGGGTTCAAAAGGGGGTGGAAAAGACTGGAATCGGAATCAAATGAACGGGGTTCAAAAGGGGGTGGAAAAGACTGGAATCGGAATCAAATGAACGGGGTTCAAAAGGGGGTGGAAAAGACTGGAATCGGAATCAAATGAACGGGGTTCAAAAGGGGGTGGAAAAGACTGGAATCGGAATCAAATGAACGGGGTTCAAAAGGGGGGAAAAGACTTGAATCGGAATCAAATGGACGGGGTTCAAAAGGGGGTGGAAAAGACTGGAATCGGAATCAAATGAACGGGGTTCAAAAGGGGGTGGAAAAGACTGGAATCGGAATCAAATGAACGGGGTTCAAAAGGGGGTGGAAAAGACTGGAATCGGAATCAAATGAACGGGGTTCAAAAGGGGGTGGAAAAGACTGGAATCGGAATCAAATGAACGGGGTTCAAAAGGGGGTGGAAAAGACTGGAATCGGAATCAAATGAACGGGGTTCAAAAGGGGGTGGAAAAGACTGGAATCGGAATCAAATGAACGGGGTTCAAAAGGGGGTGGAAAAGACTGGAATCGGAATCAAATGAACGGGGTTCAAAAGGGGGTGGAAAGACTGGAATCGGAATCAAATGAACGGGGTTCAAAAGGGGGGAAAAGACTTGAATCGGAATCAAATGGACGGGGTTCAAAAGGGGGTGGAAAAGACTGGAATCGGAATCAAATGAACGGGGTTCAAAAGGGGGTGGAAAAGACTGGAATCGGAATCAAATGAACGGGGTTCAAAAGGGGGTGGAAAAGACTGGAATCGGAATCAAATGAACGGGGTTCAAAAGGGGGTGGAAAAGACTGGAATCGGAATCAAATGAACGGGGTTCAAAAGGGGGTGGAAAAGACTGGAATCGGAATCAAATGAACGGGGTTCAAAAGGGGGTGGAAAAGACTGGAATCGGAATCAAATGAACGGGGTTCAAAAGGGGGTGGAAAAGACTGGAATCGGAATCAAATGAACGGGGTTCAAAAGGGGGTGGAAAAGACTGGAATCGGAATCAAATGAACGGGGTTCAAAAGGGGGGAAAAGACTTGAATCGGAATCAAATGGACGGGGTTCAAAAGGGGGTGGAAAAGACTGGAATCGGAATCAAATGAACGGGGTTCAAAAGGGGGTGGAAAAGACTGGAATCGGAATCAAATGAACGGGGTTCAAAAGGGGGTGGAAAAGACTGGAATCGGAATCAAATGAACGGGGTTCAAAAGGGGGTGGAAAAGACTGGAATCGGAATCAAATGAACGGGGTTCAAAAGGGGGTGGAAAAGACTGGAATCGGAATCAAATGAACGGGGTTCAAAAGGGGGGAAAAGACTTGAATCGGAATCAAATGGACGGGGTTCAAAAGGGGGTGGAAAAGACTGGAATCGGAATCAAATGAACGGGGTTCAAAAGGGGGTGGAAAAGACTGGAATCGGAATCAAATGAACGGGGTTCAAAAGGGGGTGGAAAAGACTGGAATCGGAATCAAATGAACGGGGTTCAAAAGGGGGTGGAAAAGACTGGAATCGGAATCAAATGAACGGGGTTCAAAAGGGGGTGGAAAAGACTGGAATCGGAATCAAATGAACGGGGTTCAAAAGGGGGTGGAAAAGACTGGAATCGGAATCAAATGAACGGGGTTCAAAAGGGGGTGGAAAAGACTGGAATCGGAATCAAATGAACGGGGTTCAAAAGGGGGTGGAAAAGACTGGAATCGGAATCAAATGAACGGGGTTCAAAAGGGGGGAAAAGACTTGAATCGGAATCAAATGAACGGGGTTCAAAAGGGGGGAAAAGACTTGAATCGGAATCAAATGAACGGGGTTCAAAAGGGGGTGGAAAAGACTGGAATCGGAATCAAATGAACGGGGTTCAAAAGGGGGTGGAAAAGACTGGAATCGGAATCAAATGAACGGGGTTCAAAAGGGGGTGGAAAAGACTGGAATCGGAATCAAATGAACGGGGTTCAAAAGGGGGTGGAAAAGACTGGAATCGGAATCAAATGAACGGGGTTCAAAAGGGGGTGGAAAAGACTGGAATCGGAATCAAATGAACGGGGTTCAAAAGGGGGGAAAAGACGAATCGGAATCAAATGGACGGGGTTCAAAAAGAGGAAAACTGGAATAGGAATTAAATGGAACATGGATTATATGGCATAAGATGGAATTCGATTGTAATAAAAAAATGTTGATAAAATATTTTCCTCAAGTGAAAGTCAAATTCAAATTCAAAAATAAAACAATTTTATTTCTAAAGAGAAAGGTCCCTTTTTAAGCCTAACGATGAGAACTTGAGTGTGCAAATGCATTTTTTAAGAAATCCCTATCTTTTTTCAGTTTCTTGCAATTAATTTTACCAAAAACAAACGTTTTTGTACATGGTGGGGGATCAGAATGACAGCTAGGAATCCCAAAAATATAACCTTACGTAATCCGTATCGCAAATGAGAACATTCCAGTCGCTGTAAGTACTGTTTGAGAAAGATGTCTTCGGAGGGAGGGGGGGGCAGAATCAACGAGCACGTGTTAACAATAATCGAGTTCGTGATAGTCCTTTACTTTTAGTTTTAGCGCCTTGAAGTTTCCTTTCGAGGCACCTTATGAAATCGTAGTTGTAGATGTAAGCGTAAACTCACTATTTCGAATCTAGATAGTTCGCTAGGGTCTCTTAGGGCAGCCATGCTAGTAGCTATTGGCTAGATTTTCATACAAATATTGAACACGTGCTAAATATTTTAAGCGAACGACGTTAGGCCTAATATCTTTGGCTTGTCGTCTCACATTTCGTTTTTACGCGCGTTTGCTTTGTATTTGAGTGGATTTTCTCGGTTGGAGCACTGGCGTGCGGTACAATTTGAAAAATGGGATTTTAGTTTAATTAGTTAATTTTCCAAGGTCTAATTTACATCAGAGCCACCTTCTGACCAAAATTGAAAATTCTACTTTTACTTGATTGTGATCTTTGTTGATGTAATAAGTCGACCTCACATTATAGATTGATGAAAAATATACTAGAGATTGAACCTTCTGCAAATTCCTGTCTATAGCAGACGAAATTTTGTAATTACACTATTTAATTAAGATTTCAGCACTACGTTTTTGGCTGTAAAAAGCAGTGTTTAGGCCTAAAACAATTTTTTGTCCTATTGAAAAGCGGTGTTTAGGCATAAAACAATTTTTTTGCACTAGTGAAAAGCGGTGTTTAGGCCTAATGCAGTTCTTTAGGCCTAATGCAATTTTTTGCCCTAGTGAAAAGCAGTCTTTAAGCCTAATGCAATTTTTTGCCCTAATGAAAAGTAGCCTTTAGGCCTAATACAATTTTTTGCCCTAATGAAAAGTAGCCTTTAGACCTAAAACAATTGTTTGTTCTAGTGAAAAGCGGTGTTTAGGCCTAATGCAATTTTTTGCCCTAGTGAGAAGCAGCCTTTGGGTCTAATTAAATTTTTTGCCCTAGTGAGAAGCAGTCTTTGGGTCTAATTAAATTTTTTGCCCTAGTGAGAAGCAGCCTTTGGGTCTAATGCCATTTTTTTTTGCGCTAGTGAGAAGCAGCCTTTACGCCGAATACAAGTTTTTGCCTCAGCGATAGCTGTCTGAGCATTTTGGCCCTAGTGAAAAGGCTGAAAACCCATTATTCTTCAGAATCCTTCAACTTCTGTGACGCTTCTGGTTTTGTGGTGATTACCGCGTGGCAATCTTGTTTTGTGAGAGCGAGGGAAAGGTTAAGTTTTCCTTCGATCGTCATTTGAAAACGTGTGGCAGAGGTGGGGCAATTCTCGGTGTTTTTATAAGGGCTGTTTGGAAACGCAGCCCAGGGGCAATCAAAATGACCACGATAAAGAAGTGCCTTTCGTCTCCGAGCCTTCCGTTCGTTCTCTGTGGGCAATTAAAAGCTCTATTCTTTTTTATCAATTTTTCCAATCTCATTCTCTCCGTAGCGCAGTTCCGGCTTTATCTTTTTAATGTCTTTTTCGCGATTATTTTAAATCATTTTCTAATGATCTCGATTTTGAGTCGTGAAAGAGAGCTTCTAGTCGCCTTCCCTCCAAGCCCAACGCGGCTCAAGATCTTTCTTCGTTATTAATTAGCGCTTCATGACAAATTTTATCGCTTTTACGAGACTGCCAATATATTTTTATTAACTCGTAGTTCTCAAAGCAAGAATGTATACGGTAAACGAAGAATATGTGGTTAGCACCCAGTTCGTATCGTGATTCCCCGGAAGAAAAACCACGCCCTTTCCGTAATCTTTCCCTATTTCTTCCAGCGAGGGGGGAAGACACTTAAGTGCGATAGGATCCTTGATCCGTGTAGGCGGTTAATGTTTTCCTGGAATCATGAAAAATGAAAACAGAGGCGATAATTACTGCCTCCCATTATCAGCTCACCCCAATACATTCTTGTTTAAGGAGATTGACTCGCTCTTTTTTAATGGCGTTTTCCTTCGGGAGAGCTCCTACAGTGCTGCCACAAGTCAGGGAAACGGGGAAAAGTGGGGAATTTGAAAATAGGTCTACAAAGTCAGGGAGTTTTAAGAATTTAAAAGTAAAACGTCGGGGATTTTCAAAAATGTACAAGTAAAAAGTCGGGGAATTTCAATAATTCTTAAAAAGTCGGGGAATTTCAAGAATTCTTAAAAATTTGGGGAATTTAAATAATTCTTAAAAAGTTGGGGAATTTGAAGAATTATTAAGAAGTTGGGGAATTTTATGAATTATTAAAAAGTCGGGGAATTGCAAGAATTATTAAGAAGTTGGGGCATTGCAACAATTAATAAAAAGTCGGGTCATTGCCAGAATTATTTAAAAGTTGGGGAATTTCAAGAATATTAAAAAGTCGGGAAATTTAAAGAATTATTTAAAAGTCGGGAAATTTAAAGAATTATTAAAAATTCAGGGAATTTAAATTTATCTTGAAATTTTATGAAGGTATATAATAGAAAAAAGACTTCAACGATTAAAAATACACTATATAGCTTAATTTTTAAATTTTAAAATGAAATTAAAAGCTATATAGTGTACTTTTAATATCATATAATTTTACACTAGTTTGGAGATTCATATTTAATTTTATGAAGGTAATTTTATTTTAGTTTTGTGATAATTGTGTCTTGTAAGTTCAACGTTGCAATAAAATAAGTATATCTAGAGTATAACCCAAAGAATCGCCTTTATATTAAAATATAAAGTAAAAAAAAATATCGGGGAAAAATATCTAAAAATGGTGAGGGAATTTGAATCTGACAGATTGTGGTAACCATGTCCAAAAATGCAATCGCAATGAGGAAGATTTTTACTGTGACTATGCTGAAGGTGGCGCTACGCAACACTAGGGGGTTTTACCGCTTCGGTGGCACGTTCCAATGAACACGTGCCACCAAGCGTGCGTCGTGCGCCGTTACTAAATAAAACCCTTTCCTAAAACTACTTAAAACTGTAAGAAAATATTCAACTTAATAAAAATTTGTCTTATAAAGAGGCACGGGGAAAAAATTAAGTTTCTAACGGGTTTTAAATAATTTAAAAATTTATTTGTAAGGTCGTCGATAAATAATTTTAAAATTTTATCAGAAAATAATGCAGCTTTTTCAAACACGTAACGCGAAAGATTTCCCTTGGTTGACCTTTCTCAGACCTTGGATTAACAATAGTAGTGCCTACCTGGTCCCTAGATATATGACTTGGAAAAAACCTGACTACAAATGACTTTTGCGACAGCAGCGCCGCTTCGGCGAAGTTAACGAGAATTTCCGAAACTCCCGTAACACGTAGCCTTCTACAAGGCAGAACCCGTAACAAACACTTAGCAAATGCACGCGGAACGCTAAAGTTATATATCCAGGTAGACACTACTATTATTAATCCAAAGTCAGACTTCCAAAAAAAAGTATTTGTCCCTTAAAATATGATAGTTTTATTTGAAATAAATCGGATCTCTTTTGATTTTTAAACGTTTTGCGCCTGTTTTTCTTGAGAAAAACCATTAATAATTAGAGCGGTAATGTAAACCTTCATTTTAAATTAATCTGAAATAAATTTAATTATTAATTAAAAATTAAATTTAATTGGGTGTTCTCTGAATTGACGTTTCTAGAGAACCTACTTTCGTCAATTTTCATAAATACATTGAAGTATAATAGGTTGTTTAAATCAATGATTTAAAAAAAAAAGTTATTTGATTTAAATCCGCGAACTTGAAAAGCTGATCTTCTTGAGACTTTTATTCGTTTATCATAAGAGATTATTACAAGGAACTGGTACCTCTAAATCTTCCACCATTGTCGTTCGTGATTTAATACGTGCTCGGAGCCCCGGCAAAGATTGAGAAGAAAAGAAATTCTTCCCAACAATAGAGACGTCCCACGCTCGATATACTGCCAGTAGATCTCCTCCGGGGAACTGACCATCCCGGAATAGTGCCACCACCGCCCTCCTGCTCCTCCACACCCGCAAACAACGCCAAGACAGTTACCTGGAAGGCGAGGAAATACTCCTTACCAGAAGTAACGTAGTTATACCAAGAATGTATTGAAGTTACTAAGAATATTTCAGCATAGCATTAACCCCTGGTACCATCCTCACAGCTTTTGTGGAGAAAGTTCGTCCGCATTTAGGGCGCATTCAAGGTCATACCATATAGCAAACTTGAATGGGAAAGCGGACGAATTTAAGTTACAAACAGGGGCGGATTTAGGCATGGTCTTTAAGGGCTGTAGCCTAGGGCCCCGTTCAATCAAAGGGCCCTCTTCGTGATCAGATATTAAATAAAAACTATTTAAATTAAAAATTACAAAGGGGTAAAAAAATAATTTTTACCCTGTCGAATGAGTCGCCACAACTTGCCCAAAGTTGGGTAGGCCCAAACAGTGTTAGTCCAGGGCCCCCAAAGTTAACGGTCCGCCTCTGGTTACAAAGGCTGCGAGGATGGGAATCAGAATCCTGTAGTCCAATATTCTTAGTAACTTCAATACATTCTTGGTTATACCAAGGAGCCACAAACACAGCACCCCACACAAGGAGAACGCAACCCGTCCAAAATCGTGCATTTTCTCGTGTACATTTTTCATTGGTTAGACGCTTTAGCGCCTGCTGCCGTCCGAAGAGGAAAGCTCGGAAATTGTCTTCCCGTAAAACATTCAGCGTAAAGGCTCGTCCAATGAAATTTGTACACAACACTGCGATAGCGTGTTTAAATGCTAGCTGCGCTCTCCTTGTGTTTGTTGCTCCTAGGTAACTTAAAACAAAGGAAACAATGTCAACCAATTTTAATTTTTTAACACGACAGAAAATATTATTGATTGTAAAATAAAAACATGAAATCATAGACTCAACGGTCTTTTCCATAATTTTAACAGTAAATTCGTAAAATTTTATTTCTTTCTTAAAATAACTGTAAGGAAACCTACCTTTAGAAATCGGGCCCTGTAATCGGCACGTGCCGATATTGCCTAGTCATTAACGTGGCCCCGAACAGTGTCACGAAAATTTCGAAAGCAGACGAACTTTCGCTTACAAAATACGCGATTAAGAATGTTTGACATTCGTACAAATCCCGTACACTCCAGAGAAAAATGATTTTAGAAACCTTAAAATCAAATTAAAAATACAGAATTTTTTTTTTTAAATTTCGAAATCAGTTTCTGATTTCTGAAATCACTTCCAAAACCCGTACGCAAAATTTGCAAATGTCGGACCCCTCGGATGAACCGAAATCGTTCGGTGTCATACTTCATCTCTTACTTTACTTATGGCGTGAGTAAGTCGTGGGGAAACCACTGCACTTTTATATTTGGTTCGCCTAGATTGAAGAAGGAAGATAATAATGATAATGTCGCTTGGTTCTTGGCGTGACGTCGTCAGGAGGGCCACCACACCCGCCGCTGAATCAGATTAGAGGCAAGCGGATTCTCCATAACGCCGCTATGTGTTCCCTAAATCGTTACGAAGCCCTTCTATTGTGCGCGCTTCGTGGGCGGATGAGAGGGAATCGGAATTTCTTGAAAGGGAGCCGACGCTGGCCATCGCCCGTATCCACACCCTCCCTGCCCCGAAACACCTGGTTTCTATTGAGGTTTTTCAATAGAGTCGCTTTACACAATAGGCCTAGTAAGCGCGATGCCTACTTTTTGCCCAGCCTCTTCAGTATTTCACAGAGGCCCATAGAAACGCTTTGATAATACGAAGATCTTAAAAGGGCCATTTGTATTTCCGATTTCATTTTAAGTCTGATTTTTTTTAGCCGAATATATTTTAAAAAATTTCGAGATTGTCATATTTTTAAATTTTGAGATTAATTTATTTTTATAATTTTTTAGACAAATTTTTCAATTTTGGAGATTGATATATTGAAAAAAATTAAAGATTGATATATTGAAAAAAATTAAAGATTGATATATTTAAAAAAAATTGAGATTGATGTATTTTTAAATTTACGAGATTGTCATCTTTTTAAATTTTCGTGATTGAAATTTTTTTAAATTTTCGAGATGATATTTTTCAAATTTTCGTGATTGAAATTTTTTTAAATTTTCGAGATGATATTTTTTAAATTTTCGAGATGATATTTTTTCAAATTTTCGCGATTGAAATTTTTTTAAATTTTCGAGATGATATTTTTTCAAATTTTCGTTTTTGAATTTTTTTTAAATTTTCGAGATGATTTTTTTTAATTTCGAAACATGATACTTTTCTAGAATTAGCCTTTTCATCGTTTATAGACCCACGTAGCGGCCAACGCGAAAAGTTCATAAGCTGCTAGATTTTCGTCTGCGTGATAATTGTCGCCACGAATCGGAAATATTTACAAAATATTTTATCACGTTTTTTTTCTTACATAAAAGTGAGCGAAATTATATGTCATAATAGATTTAACAAACTGTTTTTTTTATCTTTAAATATCTTTTGGGCTTCGGTGACTGGTTTTCAGCCGTACGATCCTTCTAGTAAGATCCAAATCGAAACTCGGTACGATAATCCAACGCTTTTAATCTGGCAACCCTGCCATTAAATAATATAGCTCTCTCGAGTCTCGAGGCTCGGAATTACGGTATATAGAGAGAGGTGAAGAATTGAGATAGCTCTTCTTTAGAGACGTTTATGTTTCTTATGACATTCGCGCAACAAAAAAACCTCATCAACATCCCTATCTCTACGCGGGTAAACGGAGACGTGGGTAGATAATCCGCGATGCTACGCTTTTGATCTGAGATATCTCTCTCTTTTCGTTTGGTCCCCGTTAAACATTTAGCCCGGATATTTTCCATTACCTTCTCCGCCACCTGCCTGTTTCAAATTCCGTCTACTTAAGATTTTTTGGTACCAGACGCATTTTCCTTACATCGTTCAACCCAAATTGTTTTAAACTGTCGAATTTTAGAGTTCAATATTTGCGATTTAATTTTTAACCATGCAAGCGCGATAGGCCCTTCAATAAAATATCTTCAAGGAAATTGCCAAAAAGTAAAATTTCCGAAAGCCAGGACCTACAAGTTACTGTTTATTTGGTATTTTTCACCTGTAAACAGTATGTCGTGTTTTTGCTAAGCTTTATTATGCCCAGAAAAGCTTCCATTATTTCAACAAGCACCAAATAAACAGTAACTTGCAAGTCGTGGCTCTCGGATATATTACTTTTTGGCGATTCCCTTGAAGATATTTTATTGAAAGGCCTATAAAAAGTTGGCGATTTAATTTAATATAAATTTTTTTCATCAATCGAGTTTGATTTTATTTTAAATTTTCGAAACCTGGTTCTTTTCAGAATAGGCCTAGCTTGTTGAACTCATTTTTCACGAAATACGTAGAAGTTCAATTCAGTTTATGCTTAAAACAGGGTGCCTCGTCGAATTTAACCTTATGGCTTTTTGTAGTAAAACGTCATCTATACGTCACAAGTGACGTAGCAGCAACATCAAAACCGAAGGTCAATGTTAATAAATAGAAAGGCGTATTAATATTTGCAGTGCACTTAGAGCCACGTAACGGCCAACATAAGAAGTTCATAAACTGCTGGATTTTCGTCTGCTGAGCTGACAATTTGTTATTTATATAAAACAAATCGTCTGCTTAGCGGTCGAAAATGCAGCCATTTATAAGCTTTGGTTGCTATGTCGACCTGACTATGAAGTTCACATATACGCCGCCAGCAAACTTGGCGCTGTGTGTAACTTGCTAGTGACAATGGCGAGAAAGCTCCTACACAAGCGATTTTTATTGAGACCAAGGCCTACAGGCATTTAAATAAAACATCTTTAAGGAAATCGCCCAGAAGTAATAAATCCGAGAGCCCGGACCTGCAAGTTACTGCTTGTTGAAATAATGGAAACTTTTCACCTGTAAACAGAAGTACAGAACGTCGTGTTTTTGCTAAGCTTTATTATGTCAAAAAAAGCTATATATGGTTAAAATGAAACACTTGTTGCATACCGTACAGGTGAAAAGGTATCATTATTTCAACCAGCACTATATAAACAGTAAATTGCAGGTCTTGGCACTCGGAAATATTACTTCTTTAATAAAAGCGTCTACTGGAAAATTAAAGCACTTCCATAATTAAAATTAGACGAAATAATGACCAATTGTTGAATCGGAGCTTAAAATTTACTAATATAAACCTTGGATTAATAATATGTTACATATTATTAATCCAAGTATAAACACTAGCTAAGTTTCTAAAAGTACTTATTCAGGGTTCGTACAAAATTTCCGGAATTAAATTCCCTGACATTTCCAGATTTTCCCTGACCATTTTTGTATAATAAACGAATGGTTTGAGGTAAAATCCGAGGTAAAATCTTGCAAAATATATATTATGTATTTCAAAATTTATAAGCCTGATTTTGTTTGGGTCATTTTAAAATTCCCTTTCTGTTTCAGACTATTTTCAAATTCCCTGGTTTTCCAGGTCGTGTACGAACCCTGTTATTTTCGAAATTAGACACCAAAAACGCGTTTTCACTGTCATTTGGTCAAAAAAGATAAACTAATAGCTCGTTGTATGTAGCCACTTTTCGAAAAGTCGGACCATCAATTTTGAGCTTGCCCAACTTGATTCTCGTCCTTTCATCCCAGATTCTATCCCTCTTCATTGTCTCTCCACACTATCGTCAAAACGACTGATCATATATTTATATTAATACGATTGGTAAAATGGCGTTCGTGCCTTTGAAATATTGTCCCACTGGATCCTCAACTGGCAAAGCCAATTTAGCGAATAGCTTTGTTTTTCCGTTCTCAAAATAGATCGTAGCGTTCCGCAACGGCATTTAATTCGTTCATCAGCTCCGGGCGGGACCTTGGACAGACAGGTGGTGAGTGTCAGTTCTTGGCAAAAACAAACTATCGAAGTCGCGTCTGGAGTCAGTACCCGCGCGCCGGTGGGGGAGAGCCTGTATTTAAACATTTCGAGTACAGACGTTCTTTGCTCGACCGAAAGCGTAATAGCTCAAATAATTGGATCCTTCATCATGCGTTATATACTTTTCTGTCAAACGCCGCTCTCAAATAAAAATACAAGTTGGAAGCTCGCGTGGGTTGACCAAACATAAGTCTTCAACAGTCTATTATACAATGTTCTCCGGTTTTCTTTCCTTTTCCCCTCGGGCCTACGTTTTTCATTGTTCTATTTCGTTCGAGCTTAGCCTCGTCTGACGTAATCAGCTAACTTAACTCCCCAAAATATTAGGCCTGGAGCCAGGGCCCGCCTTTGGTGATCCCTTCTGGGCCAATTTCAAATTCATTTACAGCTTGCCTGTATTTAAACCCATGGATTAACCTCGTTGACACCTAAAAACATTATTAGGAAGTTCACTCGTGCGCTTTTGCCTGCTGACGTTTGTTTGTGACCAAGGCCTATCGAAAATTAATGCGCTTTAGTAAACTGACGCTTACTTCGGTCTTGGAGGAATAAAACAAGTATACAGGAGTTGCGGAGAGCTGCGAAATCGGTTACGTCAGTGACCGTGAACTCAAGCGAGACGGAGGGGTTCAAACGCGACTAGCGCCAACTGCATACGGAATTTTGCAACTATTATCATTTTATAGCATTGTTTTCACGTCGTCTGGTTTGTTTTGAAACATTTCTAAATTCTTTGCGCCTTTTTCCAAAATGACTCGTATTTGTTTGGAGGAATAAAACAAACCAGACGACGCGAAAACAATGATATAAAACGATAATAGTTGCAGAATTCCGTATGCAGTTGGCGCTAGTCGCGTTTGAACCCCTCCGTCTCGCGCGAGTTCACGGTCACTGACGAAACCGATTTCGCAGCTCTCCGCAACTCCTGTATACTTGTTTTATTCCTCCAAGCTTCGGTGAAATAATGACAAATTATTGAATCGCAAGCTAATATTGACTATTATAAACACTCACTTAACCTGGTAGTTATTCTATTACTATCTTGGACTAAATTAATACAGGGACGTTTAGCCGTAACAGCGCCTTCCGAAATGTGAAAGGAGGAGCCGCCATGCTGAAAAAACCAATGAGGTAAAATAAATCATGGACCAAGAATCTAAAGGGACTCACTGTTTAGGATTTAAGAATAAGAAAATCACGGATAGTTTTAGTTCAATGTGGACAAACTTGGCGTCGCTGAAGTCGATTTCCGGCGTAATTTCATAGAGAAGCTCGAGCGTTCACTTTCAATGTTGACAAATGGCGCCGTTGTTGTCGGTTAAATGATTAGGCTTAGTAAGTTTTTGACCTTTTATTTTTGAAATTGGGCCTTTAAAAGTTTAAGTAATGGTAATTAACCATTGTGTTAAGTAAAAATAACCAGTAAGCCGCGTATAACTGAGGTTTTTTAATCAAATTTATTGGAATCCATTTCATTTCTAAACTGTAAAAAATTAATGAACTAAGCCTAACCTAACTTTCTCGCACGTACTGCCTCCTAAGCCCCAACTCGCAGTGATAGTTGAACAGAATTCTTAAGGCGCTTCAAAGCGGCTGATGTACCTCAGTAAGCCTTCAGATTTAGGCCACGCCTATCGTGTCAAAATATCGGGAAAAGTTAGTCCCCTTAAATTCTTGGTCCATGAATAAATAGAGATCCAAATCTGCCTTCCAGGACCTACCGTTTCGCGGGACAGTATTTATTGATATGGAGAGTAGGCCTAGTACAGTGTGAGAAATAAGGCCAATCGCCAGTTTAAAAATTAAATGCTTGGGGTGTTAGTGGCCCTGGTGACCACTTAATTAATTCTCTTCAAGATTTTAGTTCATTAAAAAAATACTATATTAATCTCTAAAATTGTTGGGTCTTGGCTTCTATGCTGTGTGCTTGCCAAGCAATAAGCTACTAAGCCTATGCCCTAGCACATATTGTCTAGAATAGATAATTTGACCATAAATTATGAAAGCCTGATTTTGAAAATTAAAAATGGTAAGTGGCCAGTGGCCAGTTTTTTAATTAAACTATATAGGCTCTACTGGCCACAGGTCCAGTTTAAAAAAAATTCCTTATTTCTCAGCCAGGGGGGCTATTCTGTAAACATGCATTCGAACGGGAATTCGATTTCGATACCCTATACCATGTCGAGATCGACTTCGACAATTTGCATTGATTTATGCTTATTCGAAATCTTTACCCAATACCATTCGTCGAGATCTCGAAGTTCGAAATGTAGTTTTCGATCCAAAATTGAATTTTGAATATTTACAGAATAGGCCCCCTGGCTTATAGTAAATGAACTTAATCAAATCGTGCTGGCGGCATCTATCGTGTTTTTGGAAAACTAAACCTTAATATATTTTGCAAAAGTGTTTGCTTATAGAAACAGATGGCGCCAACACGATTGGATAAAGTTAAAAATTAAGCCTAATTGGTGGATTTCAAAATTCATTTTGCGAGTGAAAATACGCCACCATGTTAGCGTATAAAAGCAGGTAAATAATAAATATGCCTGTAGTACCTCACAACGTAAAGGTACTGTCACGCGCAAAAACGTAATTTTTAAATCCGTCAATTCTCCTACTCAAATAAAACGTGTCCCGCGAATCCCAGATTGGTTAGTATCTCTAGTTCATATTTTACTTCATTAATTAAAAAAAAACAGTAGACGCAAAATAAATATCGTTTTCAAGCGACGTGGCCGCTCCTTGGGATACCGTCGCACATGCTCCGAGTGAGTTAAAGCCCCGTTTTCAATTGCGATAAATTTCAGGCTTTTCGCTTTTGCTTTTTTGACGCGCTTTTATTTCAAAAGAAGCATATATCTAATCCATTTAGATATCTGCTTCTCGTGACAAAAAAAGCCGATAGCGACAGTGGCGTAGACAGAAATTCCTCAAGGGGGGGGGTCGAAGTATGTGAATTTTAAGAGGGGGTCGAGAAGGGGTGGAAATTTAGTACAGTCAAAGGTAGACCCAAGGGGGGGTTTGGTCTACGCCACTGGATAGCGAAGCTTCTCGCGGTTGGTTTTGACGCGAAAGCGTAATTTTTTTAAGAAAAATTCGTGATTGAAAACGGGGCTTAAGGCATTTTTTTGTCGAGTGGGGGATCTGAATAGAGTGTTTTACGTTTTATCATTTATGGGAGCCGAAACGTCTCTATATTAATTAGACCATAAGTAACATAATAACAATAAGTATGACACTTCCTATTGCTTTAATGCTAATTTTATAACCGAATCTTTTTTCGGCACTGATACTCTCTTCAAGCTGTGACTTGGACTCGCGACTTACCGTTTTGGATGACTAATTTTTGTAAAAATTTAAGCCTAATATCGGAGAACACGTTCTGGAGTCGCGAGGGGCTTTGGCTTTGTTTCGAAGCCCGCGTGCGAATCACGCGTGATAAAAAACATGAGCTCGTGGCGACGAGAAAAACTTTTTTAATTTTAATCATTTCTAATATTCCGCCTATTTATCGGAAATTAGATATTTTTCAGCTTAGCGGAGTCTCACATATTTTAGACACTAGAGGGCACTGTGCTGAGAAAACATCTTGATTACGCAATAGCTATGAAAATCAGTTTGGTTGTAAATCTCGTTAATTGTCATACTTATTGTTATTATGTTACTTATGATTAGACCAAGTTAATATCTTGTTTTCGGTTTCTGGAGAATAGTGTTTCGTTTATGCATGGGCCAAAATAATGCCCATGGTTTATGCATACGAAGTTAAAAGCCTAAACGAGTCTAGGTGGCACAACGGCGCTAACTTCTCCGAGCGCCTATAATCTAGCGTCTGCTGCAGACAAATTAAATAGTCATAAGAACGTTTTTTCTTAAATAATAAACTTATCAAAATATAAGCAAACGATGCAAAAATTATATTAACATGCAAATATCATTATTTTATGAGGAAAACATAATAGCGTCTGCTTTCTCCGCAACCTATCTAGCTTTCAATGGCGAACCGAAGGTGGCGTATAGCGATAGTTTTCGGTCGCGAATTAAAGCGATAGGCCAGCGTATATCAATGAAGACGTCAATTTATTTACATTCTCCAAATAAACTCTATTTGCGTTATTTGCTCGTTTCTTTAAGTAACTTGTAATTATAGACTCTGATGAGAGCAATTACCATTTTAAAATGAAGACATTATTAGCTAAGTCGAAAATTGGGCCTTGGTCAGGGCAAGAAGGAGAAGAAAAAAGTGCGTTTCTAAACGCGGCGAGCGAAAATTATCAATTCTGGGCGCGTCTCGGCCTTCCCGCCAGAACTGAACGAGTGCCATCGGCGCTAGCAGGATTTGGGCTATACGGCGAACGATTAGGGCGTAATTAAAAAGATCAACCTCTATAGGGGCTGATTTAATTACCTTTAATGATTTTCAGTTTTAATTAAAATAAAAGTGTGGCCATTTATAGGCACGGACCGAGACGTGCTTATCTCGATCGAAACCGCTACAAGTCTTCGGGTGGAGTCTCAACGGAATGATGGTCAGTCATTTGATTGGAGCTCCCTGCAATCGAAAAACGAGCAATATTCGTTTCAAAGTCAAATGCCAATAACAATTCCAAAGTATGGAACATTGCACTAGACTTTCAGAAGTGTTTGTGGCTCGAAATTTGAAACTCATGACGTCACCAATATTATTCGCCTATTGTTAATAACGTGTAACTGTCATGGCGGCTACGGCGAACACTACAGCTGCGACGGCACAAGTTTTTATAAACGTATCAAACGAAAGCGCTCTAAAAATAAAATAAATAAATAATCAGCTAGGCTAATACCCAAGGCACCACCTTAGGCCTAAGTCATCGAGCGACTTTTGAAGCCATTAATTCAGGTGGCCGGGTTACAATGCGTAGGAGGGTGGTGGCAAGCCCAGCATGCCACGAGATCGAGCCAACAGCTCCCTACACTAACTAACTCTATAAGCTTTGGTCTGGACCCATGAGGATCTAAGAAGAAACCGTCGCCGCTAGTGGCGTGACGAGCTACAGGTCCTCTAAGCATTGGTAATCTTGACGACAAGACAAGTAATCATACCATTCGTATAGTCGTGAAGACACATGCTCTTAAAACGAAAACTACGAGCCGTCTGCTTAGAGGACCTTTAGTTCGGTTACCTCACAAGCGGGGGAAAGTTACTTCTTAGATCCGCATTGTCGTTAAAATCCTTTTTTTTTAGTTTTGTAAATCACAAGTATAGCTAAGTGTCTGGTGGTACAGTCACGGCTACGTCGTGATTTAAAGCCTCCGGTAAGATTTAAGCCGGAGATCGAGTTAACTGTCTTCTTGTCAAGCGATCCGAGCCATCAAATTGCTATTAATTATCGTCTAACAAGACTATTCTTAATCCCATCACGTTGAGGGGAGAAGAAAGAGAGATCTGGCTCGTTGACATTCCGTCCCGTATTACCTTCTTTCCAATGTCTCAGCGCCCACCCGTGAGCTAAAAATCAATTTGAAGACAATTACGCTGTTCCCAAATCTCTCTCTTTCTCGAGTCGGTGTAGGCAGGAAATTTGCCGCTTGCCCCCGGCTGACTGAGGCTGCCGCTATATTTACGACAATTTGCTTAAACGGTTACCCCTACCCCCGCGCCCAATCCGAAATATATTAGATTTAAAAGCCCTATTAATGGCGAACCAATTCATATTTCTTCCATCCCCCCGCTGCCAGTCTTTTCGATTACATTTTAGTTTATATATCATCTTCTATCTTTCTTAATAGATAATAAGTATAAGACTTAATTAGGGGGTTCGGGCAATGTTTTTCGCTGTCCGATCTTGGCGGGGATGAGTCTTGTTAGACGATTCGACTTGGTTTTCTTCCGTCCGATCTTGGCGGGGACCTCCCAAAGAGTCGAAATGAAATGAGCCCCGCAGCCCCGAAACCGCTACCGCCGCTCTGTGCTTTATACGAATGGCGGCACCAACCGCTTCGCCAATGCGAAGGAGAGCGGGGAATGGAAAATCAGTGGCAGATGAACGCGTAATCTGCAGAAATATAATGTAACTCAGACACACAATCTCTCGGGACCACACAAGGAGACCCGATAGTTTCTCCATATGAATGACATTTTTCAAACTTTCTCTAGAGGCCTGTTTCGTGTGTGTCTTCGGAATTATGGTTTCTGTTTTAATTTATCAAATAATCTCTGCCTTTCTGTCTCCCAGAAGCCATTTGGTTAGCACTGTCTTAAGTCAAGATGAGTCCTAAAAGAACCCTCCAATTGATGGTGAATTGGGATCCCCTCTTAAGGCTCTTATACAGTTGACCAATTGTCTGTATTTTAGAATCGCGTGCGCTTAAAATAAAATCCATTAATATCCTAAAAATATTTAGAACCCGTAATTTTAAACCTAATAACCGTTTTAATTATCATAATTATTTTAACTTACCTTCCTAATGGTTTAATGAAATAGAATAGATTAGTGATCTTTTGGAATACAATTAGTTTTCTTTTTCACTCGGGAGTGCTTTTGTAGTTCACGCCTAATTATTATGATTATCCGTGATGCGTTTGACGTAATACATTCACCTATTCAACCGTGGAGCATCAATTTTCCATCATCCCACCCTGGCGGATTTCGACCTACACCCCCGTCCTTACTTAACTCGTACTTGGAGTGTTTTTATCGACGTGGCTTTAAACTTTTTTGGGAGTTTTGCGTTTTCATTCGCATGTTTGCGTCGGAATCTCCAAAACCCCCCACCCTAACCGATGATGAATGTAATTTAAAGGGGCAAGTACTCATCCAAGATTTCGTTAAGTAGGTGTTAAAAATCGCGGCGGGAAGAAGAAAACGAGCGGTGTAGAATCAAAGGTTATCGGAAATAATTCTAGGTCCTTTGAATCTTAAACAAGATACCATTCTCTTAATCTCTGTACTAAATAATCTCTGATTTTTTTTATTTCATACCATCCTATATTTTTTCATTCGCGTCACTGTAATAAAGGAAGTGTTTATATTTAAAAATAAATTCTTCGTTTTTTTGTATTCTGAATTTCGCGCTCTTCATTACGCCCAAAATAACGATCTGGATTGCCATCTGTAGTCATATTTGCTAAATTATAAAATATATATTTAAAAATGGCGGATGCGTGCGTCTAATAAGATAGGTCTTGTCATTTTTGACAGATACTGTCATGATTTTCACTTTATTTTTTAAGTCTGATAAAAAGTCAGATCATAACTTACAGAGATGTTTGTTTACCATTTTATTACATTTTGTAACTTTCATCCCAAATTATTCATTTACACCTACCAACGTACCTTCCAAGCACGAGTAAGATTATCATTCTATCATTAGCCCCAATCGGATTCTTCCACTCCATTTAAACTTAGTTTTAGCGTTTATTGAGTGATTTTTAAACATTTCTTTCTACGAGTAGTCTTTTCCTTAGGTGAAGTGACTAACTTAATGCCCCATAAATATCTCGGTACTCGCTAGCGTGCAATGTGGTGTTCTAAATTTGTAGAGCATGTTTATTGAAGTTTATCAGCTCATTCTAAATAGAAAAGACTTAAGGTGTAGTTTG